>NC_137119.1:17336350-17676350 GCF_949357685.1 Gobio gobio
TCTTTAACCACATTAGGGTGCTGCTGACCCGGGGGCCAGCTGCTGAACAAAAGATTCTCCCCCGGCCCTCCACCGGGGGAAGGAGCGGCCCTGCTGCCGTCTCCTGGAAAGAACTGCCCATCCCTGAGCTGTCCGCGTCAGGAGCGCCGCTTAGCCTGGCGTTTTTTCGCGGGCTGCGGGGCTGGAGCGGACTGGGCCGCCTTCCTGTGGTTACCTCTGCGCGGGCCCGGGTGGAGGCTGCTGCTTGGGTGGCGCAGAGGTTGAGGGAACCGCAGGAGGGCGCCCTCGGCGGCGAGCAGGCTGAAGCAACTGCGCGGGCGGTGAGGTGGAGGCAGCAGCTGACCACCGGGGCAGTATGTGTTTTATGGCCTCAGTCTGCTTCTGAGCGGCCGAGAACTGTTGGGCGAAGCTCTCGACCGCCCCGCCGAATAGCCCATCCTGGGATATGGGAGCGTCGAGGAACCGGGTTCGCTCGCCGTCATGCATATCGGCCAGGGAGAGCCATAGGTGTCGCTCCTGGACCACATTTGTGGACATCACCTGACCCAGGGAGCGTGCAGTCACCTTCGTCGCCCGGAGAGCGAGGTCGGTGGCGGCACGCAACTCATTGCTGAGTCCTGGGTCAGTCCCACCCTCGTGCAGGTCACATAGCAACTTGGCTTGGTAAGCCTGAAGAGTTGCCATGGCGTGCAAAGAAGTGGCGGCCTGCCCCGCAGCTCTATAGGACTTCGCCACCAGGGATGACGAAAACCTACAAGCTTTGGAGGGGAGCCGGCCCCGATGTAGACGCCTGGACAAGGACCGGGTCAGGTGCATGAGAGGGGGGTGTGGGCCGAGGCATGAGCGTCGGAGCTTTGTTCCACACCGTCACCCTCAGGTCACCCTGGCCACCAGCCAAAGTGCAGCCTCCAGTGGAGACCGCAGATTGGGGTGTGGCAGAGGGGACTCTCGCTCCGGCATCCGCACGGAGTTCACGGAGTCTCGACCGTAACACCGAGATGGCCATGTTCCCGCAGAGAGAACATGAGTCATCCACGAGAGCCGCTTGAGCGTGCTGAAAGCCCAAACACGTCAAACAGCGCTCGTGCCGTCGAAAGGCTGAAGAGATCTACCGCACCCAGAAGTGCACGGGCGAGACATCCTGAAAAGGACGTGCCACGCGCAAGCTCTTTTTGTGAGAGGAAGCCTCGCAGTCGATGCCGAAGCGCCCAGGGAAACACACACCAGCTGTCAAACGGACCACTGCGCAGATCAGCAGGCAGGAAGTATGCGATCACTGGAACGCGCCGTTACACCAACACCGACTGGAAAGCTGCTCGTCTCGAAGAAGCTGACAGAGTCTCAGAAGGCTGTAGGAGTGAAGAGGTAGGTTCTCTTGGCTCCGAAAGCAGAAACATAATGCGATATTGCCACGTACTTCCTTATATACTCACGCGGTGAGGCGGAGTTACGTATGCAAATTCCGCATGCCCCATGGCATTGGCACGCCTTTGGGCGTTTTCTCTAAGCTCGAAGATGATAGGCTTCCAAGCGAAACCCCCATTCGTTAGTCACTAACGTTACGTCGTAGTGACTGAACGAAAGGGAACTGCAAAGATGATTTTAATGTCAGTGTCAGGTACGAGTAAGATGCGTGTCTACATATTATGTAAGTTTATTATAAACAGCCACTTTTAGAAAACCATGTGAAATTTACTTTTAATACATTTAAATTATATCAGTAACTAATTAATTTAAAGACATATGCATCATACGTGATCTTGGCAAACACAGCACATGACGTTGTTTTTATTTCAAGTGATAGTTATTTGTGATAGCTTAAGAGAGAGTGGCAGAAAGAAAGAGAGATGGAATGTTTTTTTATCCTGTTTCAAAACTAACACAATGCTGCCATCTTCTGTTCATTGAGGGGAGGGCAGCACACACAGACACAGAATAGATTATTCAAAGAAATATTTTTAATAAATAAATATATTGATCTGAAAAATAGTATAGTCATTTTAAATAAATCCAATTTCAATTACCGAACATACAATCTTAATTTATTTGAAATCAAAATATTATTTTACAAGATATGAGAATTTCTGTTCCCCTTTTTTGTCCTTATTTAATCCCTCACCATGGCAACACCGTTTGAGATATCCAATATCCGTTCGCATTTTAGCATCTTCCGTATCTTTGTTTCATGTTGACCGAGTTTGGTGGAGATTGAATTTTTACGTTCTCCTCGTAGGCGATTTATTCAGAGCCTGAATTATCCAAATATTCACGTTCAAACCAAAATATCTGACTTCCTGTTGGTCGGAGCTAATGACTGTAAATTAGAAAGTTGTCCGGCTCGAAGAGAACAATATATGTACCGAGTTTGGTGACTGAAGATAAAACTAACCCCCCACTTTTGTCAAAAGGTGGCGCTATAGAGCCCCTCATCCCTGCACGTTTCTGAGGCTTTGCCCATGTGTACTGACTGACATCTCTGATGTGTGTGTTGAGTTTCATGCAATTTCAAGCATGTTAAGAGTCTCAAAAACAGCCAAAATATTATTAAACTTTGACACGTTGCCATGGCAACATTATTTAAAATATAAGAAATCCATTCATATGTCTATATCTGCCATGTTTTCACATTATACTGATGAAGTTTGAAGTCAATCGGGTGAAAATAAGACAGTGATTTAAAGCATTTTTAAAAAGTGACATTTCCTGCTGCCAGTTGGTGGCGCTATAACTTTGACTCACAAAAGTCCTATCCATGCGATCAGCTTCTTACAAAGAACACACAGCTGAAGTTTCATCCAAATCAGTCAATGTTTGCACAAGTTATAACACACTTCCTGTTTCCCTTTTCTCACCATAAATTAGTTTCTTCGCCACGGCCAAACCATTCGAGATATCAAAAATCTGCTCGCAATTTAGCATCCTGAATATGTTCACTTCATGCTGACCGAGTTTGGTGTTGATCGAAACAATGGCCTCGGAGGAGTATATTAAATTCCAGAGCATGTGTTTTCCGAACAACCCATAATAGCTCACTTCCTGTTGGGCTGACGCATAACTTAGAGCGCGAAAGTTGTTCGGCCCGATGAGATCTATATGTGTACCGAGTTTCATACATGTACGTGCAAGTGTGTTTGATATATGGACCAAGTTTTCAGACCCCACTTAAGGGGGCGCTGTCGAGTCCCCCTGCCACGCCCGGGTACCCGCTTCAGCCCGGCCCTGATGGCCGCGCATTCCGACGTGTGTGCAAAGTTTCAAGAGGTTTTGAGCATGGTAAGGGCCCCAAAAGTGCCCGAGAAGTCGATAAAATAATAATAATAAAAGCTGCGAGCAGCGATGACGGGCCCAAGCCGGTGGCACCGCCACGCCGGTGGCATCAGCTTAACTGCGCACGGCAGGCAATAGGCATTTAAAATTGGAAAAACTAAAAGGACTATGTCAAAATCATCTGAATTCACCACATTAATTGCAGCAGTTGGTGCTGCTATGACCACGAACCACAACAGCCACATCTATGAGATCAATTAAATTTAAATTAATTTCATGTCAGATGATGTCAAAGGTCAAATTGGAATGAGTTCACAATACCATTCAAATGCTGATGTTGTATTATCCTAACACTTTGACCTACCTTATTTTTTGACCTACCTTAGCTACCGTTTGTGCACCAATCTTATGCACCATAAAGCGTGCTTTCATTTCAATATGGGTGGTCCAATAAAAAAAATGTATAAATGGAGCCAAATCACAGAAACTGCAACGATGATTTTAAAATCAGTGTCAGGTAAGTGTAAGATGCGTGTCTAAATTTTATGGAAGTTTATTATAAACAGACACTTGTAGAAAATAAAGTGAATTTTATTTTTTTAATTTTTTTTTAGGTCACAGCAGCTGGAACATACGGAGCCCGGCACGTCACCTATAGGAGAAAAAAAACCAATCCGTGCCGACGGTTTTGCAATCCGTTCCCTCAGTTTATAAACCGTGATCACGAATTCTTAAACTGTTCCCTCGGTTTAACAAATCGTGCCCACGGATTAATAAACCGTACCCACGAATTTCCAATCCGTGCGCTCAGATTTTGCAAACCGCACCCTCGGTTTTTAAATCCGTACCCACGAATTTCCAATCGGTTTTTAAAAACTTTACTCACGGATTAATTTTAGAAGAAGAACAGCAAACTCCCAGGTAGCCTACGTGTTAACGAATCTTATTGTTTTATTGTGTATTATTCATCAAATTATATTAACTGCAGTGATTCTCTATAAACGATTTAATGAGAATTATGTGCGTCAAAATCTTGTTTAACTGTAATAATCTTAGCACTTTATTATTATTACCTAATAAACCTGGCATTGTGTATTATGACTGACTTTTAATTTATTTGTTTCTCTTTTCTTCTTCTAAATGCATGTAGCCTAAATGCAACAATAGGCAAATAATAATAATAACAACAACAACTATTATTATTATTTATTGTATTGATTTTTTAAAATGTATTTATTCATCACTTATTTTTAATGTATGACTGTAAATGAGTGCAATTAAAACAGTTGTTTATCATAAAATAATTAATGAATGCTTTATTTTTTATTTTTTTTACAGTTTTAGAAATGTTTGTGTAATATATTGTATGTTATACTATAATTATATATATATATATATATATTCTAGAAATGTATTAAAAAGAAAGATGCTTTCAGCCTTACTCAAAGGCCGCGTAAACAGGCCAGTGGGTTCGTTATGCACATTAATCCGAATTTCCGGTGTTCTTATTTAGCTTCTTATTTATTAAATATAGGCTACAGGCAATTCGTTTATGAAACCTTGATCAAAATTAAAATACAATTTATAGAAAACGAAATTCACTTTAAAGAAATTATTTCTGCAAAACAACACTCAATAAAAATCATGTCTGACCCCACTCCATGTTTCCAGACATATTGAGCGTCTTATAGCCTATCATGCTGACAAACGTGCCCGCGAATTCTTTAATATTTATCATTTTTGCAGGTTTTTTTACCACTTCGTTATTTTGGCTCGCAATTTCGTTTGTTGGAAATATGAACTGAATTTAGAAATTAAATTTGAAATTAAAAACTTTGCGTTTAATAAACAAATATAAATTTTTGAAGCGTTTGGAGGGGAGTAGGCTAAATGCAAAACGTAGCCTATTTAGATTCATAGTTAGGCTATATGTTTAAATATTAGCCTATTATATTATTGTTTTAATTGCATATGTTGATGATGAAAAGTGAACAGCATGAGTAAGATAGGCTATAAGACGCGCAATATGTCTGGAGACATGGAGTGGGGTCAGACATGATTTTTATTGAGTGTTGTTTTGCAGAAATCATTTCTTTAAAGTGAATTTCGTTTTCTATAAATTGTATTTTAATTTTGATCAAGTTTTCATCCACTAAATGGCTGTATATTTCATAAATAAGAAGCAAACCAAGATCGTCGGGAATGTATTGACCTGCTTACGAACCCACTGGCCTGTTTCCGCGGCCTTTGAGTAGTCTAAGCCCGTCTTTCTGTTTCTAATAAATTATTTGAATATATGTCTTAATTACAGTAGGCCTATAGATAGGCTAGTTATGATATTTGTGGCTGCACCAGGGTCCGCCATAAGTCACGGCTCTGCAAGGCACAGCGACGTTCATGGGGCGTATTGTTGCATTTAGGCTACATGCATTTAGAAGAAGAAAAGAGGAACAAATAAATTAAAAGTCAGTCATAATACACAATGCCAGGTTTATTAGGCAATAATAATAAAGTGCTAATATTATTACAGTTAAACAAGATTTTGACGCACATAATTCTCATTAAATCGTTTATAGAGAATCACTGCAGTTAATATAATTTGATGAATAATACACAATAAAACAATAAGATTCGTTAACACGTAGGCTACCTGGGAGTTTGCTGTTCTTCTTCTAAAATTAATCCGTGAGTAAAGTTTTTACAAACCCGTGCGCACGGATTGTTAAAGCGTGCGCACGGATTGGAAATTCGTGGGTACGGATTAAAAAACCGAGGGTACGGTTTGCAAAATCTGAGCGCACGGATTGGAAATTCGTGGGTACGGTTTATTAATCCGTGGGCACGATTTGTTAAACCGAGGGAACAGTTTAAGAATTCGTGATCACGGTTTATAAACTGAGGGAACGGATTGCAAAACCGTCGGCACGGATTGGTTTTTTTTCTCCTATAGGTGACGTGCCGGGCTCCGTAGGAACACACACACACACACAGTGAGAGTGAGGGGGGAGGGGAAGGACAGACAGAGTGAGATTCTGATTGAACAAACATTTTTTTATCTAAACGGGAGAGAGTTGTTATCTTATTGTCTGAAACAATATTTTACTATAGGAATAATAGTTTTATCTTCAAAATAGATATAGAGAGAGAGAGAGAGCAGGAGGCAGGTTATATCTCTATTTAAAACTCAATGCTGCCAGGTTTTGGTGAATGAGGGGAGTGCAGACAGAGATAGAGGGTGAGATTCAAAATAAAATTTTAAATAAATAAATATATTTATCTGAAAAAACATTGTTTAGGATTTTTTTAAAGCTATTTTTATTATGTGGACACATGAAATGTCCACATAAACCACATTTACGGTGTAATACCAGAGTAATACGCATGTCATACAAATTTGTGTCCTCATAAATCACAAAAACAAGCAGAGAGAGAGAGAGAGAGAGAGAGAGAGAGAGAGAGAGAGAGAGAGAGAGAGAGAGAGAGAGAGAGAGAGAGAGAGAGAGAGAGAGAGAGAGAGAGAGAGAGATTAAAAAATAACAACACTGCCACCTTTTGGTGAGGGCAGACAGAGAATACATTTTCAGAAGAAATATATTAAATAAAATAAATATTTTGATTTGAAAAATAGTATGGTTATTTTAAATTCATCCAGGTTTAATTACCCAACATACAATATTAATTTAATTTAAATAAATTAAGTTTGTGTCCTCATGAATCTCATAAACAAGCACACACACACACACACACTCAAAGAGAGAGAGAGTAGCAGAAGGAAAGAGATGGAATGTTTTTTTATCCTGTTTCAAATCTAACACAATGCTGCCATCTTCTGTTCATTGAGGGGAGGGCAGCACACACAGACACAGAATAGATTATTCATAGAAATATTTTAAATAAATAAATAAATAAATATATTGATCTGAAAAATAGTATAGTCCTTTTAAATTAATCCAAGTTCAATTACCGAACATACAATCTTAATTTAATTTAACCTGTTAAGCTGCACCCCCACTTTGGGGCAAACAGCTGAAAACGACCTACCTGAATTAAAACAATTATAGCTCCTGAGAACAGTGTGCTACAGGCACAATTAAGGTATCTTTGGAAAGACACTTGGGACTCTAATAAAAAGCAATCAGAGTTGATATTTCTCAAACAGATAAAAAAGTATAATAGTTGAAATGCCTCAAATTATTTGCACTACACAGAATGTTGTATTATTTCATGTAAAAATATATGAAAATAGACCTGGAGGAATCCAGTTCAGTTATGGATTGAAAGCCACACGACTTATCAGTTTATAGTTCAAGTTTGAGGAAGATATAATAAAATGTGGTTCCTGCAAGCTTTTTTCCAAGACTATGTCTGTTCCATTTCTCCCTCCGCCTGCTTGAGGCACATCCCCAGAAATGACATCTCCCAACTAAAACAATTGCAGTTGCTGAACAATTTGCACTACATGCACAATTTAGACATCTTTAAAAAGAAGACACTTAGAGTTTATTACCCAAACATTAAAGTAGAAAAAAACTTAGAAAGACAAACAGTTATAGAAGTTGAAGTGTCTTGAAGATGATTTGTGCTACAATGAACACTTTATTATTTGATGTAAAAATATATGAAAATAAGCCTGGAGGAATCCAGTTAGTTAATGAATTGAAAGGCACAAGTCTCATCAGTTTATATTTAAAATTTGACGAAGATATCATGAAAAATGGGGTTCCTGCATGCTTTTTACTAAGAATATGTCCAGGTGCCAAGAAACCTACAGGAGACTTGATAACCTAATGTTATGAAGGGTACTGCAAGCTGTTTTAGCCATCATATATGATGCTTGAATGCTTTTTCAACTATAAAATAATAGGCAGAACCATAAGACTTTGTATAAGTGATTTATTTGTACAACAGAACTTATAAAAATATAATAAAAATGAAATATTAATAAAAAAGAGCTAAACTTCTTTGCAACTGAAAATACAACAAGTAATATAAGTATAATAACTATAAATATAACTAGTAATATAAATAACAATATAATATAAATATATAGCTATAAAAACACACACAATTTGCAAATGTAAAAAAAAAAAAAACATTTACTGGCCTTTTACTGCCCGATTCAGGTCTACAACAGCAAGTGCAGATCTTGAAGAATCTGAAAGCTTTCTTCTCTTTTCTGCTGGTTGGCTGGTGCTTGGATGCCATAGCTCATCTGAAGACTCAACCTGATGCCTGTAGAATGGCAAGGAAAGGAAAGAGAATTAGTACTGCATGTATTATTTCTGTATAGTTTGCCCATTCAATCAACAATCACACTGTCATCATTCACTCTAATTACAGGCCATCCCATGAACAATGAAACTGATGGGCAGTCGGTTAGACAGCATTCATATTGACGGCCACCTATACATTCTCACACAGCCCAAGCATCAATCTAACGGCCGGCTATACAGTGAGCATTCATATTGACGGCGGCCCATACATTCTCACACAGCCCAAGCATCAATCTAACGGCCGGCTATACAGTGAGCATTCATATTGATGGCCAGACATAAAATCAACAATCACACAGATGGTCGGCCGTCCAGAACTTTTCTTTTTTCGTCAATTTGTTTTTTGTAGCACAGGGGAAAAAAATGCATTTTATTTATTATATATATATATATATATATATATATATATTTTTTTTTTTTTTTTTTTTTCCCTGTGTGTGCTAGAAAAAAATGCTAAATATCAGTATATGTATAATCTATACTGGGATATTGTCATTTTTCTAGCACACAGAAAAACATAAAATAAATACAGTCTCATATATATATATATATATATATATATATATATATATATATATATATATATATATACATTGGGTGCATCTCAATCAGCTCCCTAGTTCAGTAGTCAGGGCACTGATCAGGGAGTCAGCCCATTGACTTATGTCCTGATCAGTGCCCTGACTACTGAACTAGGGAGCTGATTGAGACGTACCCGTGGTCTTTGCTGTATCAGTAGTTTAACATGAAGTATAGCCCTCCCTGTACGTCACCTAGCAGTCAGACACGCTTCTGGTGTGTAAAGACATAGAAAACGCCAAGCTCACGTCACGTAGCCAGTGTGTTGCTGGCCTTACATGAGTATAACAATGTTTGACTCCATCATATCGCTGGGATGATAATCCTCCGGTCTAAAGCACTATACACACCACCGCGTGTTTCGAAGCAGTTGCGCGAAGGGAAGTCCTGTTTCTTCAAATGCGAAAAAACGCCACCATGCTGAATTCCTAATTTTTTTTTTTTAGGAAACCTGTAGACTCGATGTCCAGACAGGCTGGACACAATAATTTAACATGACAATGATAAATTGGAATAGAAAAACTGCCGAAAATACACACTCGTACTGAATACCAACCTATTCTGCACTGAGCCACCGCAGAGCTGGGCGAACGATTCCCTCTCGTGACGTAATGACGCGATGTTGAAAAAAAAATGCTTTTTCCAAGTGGCCAACGAAACGGCCACTTTATCTACTAAATTTGTGCTCTTATGTCTTTTTAAAACATTTTAAATCCTGCATTACCTTTTCATATGGTATTTTCATACAAGGTTATATATTAATCTCGAAAAAATGTAACCTGCAATATGCCCTTTAAAGTGAATTTCGTTTTGTATAAATTGTATCTTAATTTTAATAAATTTTTTATCAACCGATTGCCTTGATTTCATAAAAATAAGTAAATATAGCAGAGTAAGCCGACAATGACATGGAGCCGCTGGCGCTGCGTGAACAACGGCTTAAATGAACAACTACTAGAAAAAACTTAGGGGCAGCCCTAGCTACTTATTTCAGCTAGGCCTATATTTGAACCAGCATGTCACAATGGGCATTCTGGGTTGAGCGCGTGGTGCTGAACGGAATGAGCTTCAGAAATTAACGGTGCTGCAGCACCCCCACTTCCCGCGCCCCTTAATGTGCATAGTTTAGATCGTTAGATGCCTATAACTATGTGCTAAATGGACACGTACAAGACTTAAATACAAAGATTTAACAGATGAGTTTTGTGTCGTACGATCCGAAGTTCTGTCTTGCCAGCGCCTGGCACACACACTCCAGTCCGCTCGTTTTATTGCGTTTAACCACAGCTGTCCTCGTGTTTTTGTCTGGCAGTAGTGGCAGGTATGCGGTAAAATTTCAATTTGGAGCCTGTACTCCGTCAATTCTGGCACCCAAAATCACAACAAGATGACATTTTGAGCTCCGACTCCGTGCTTGTTTGTATTGGCCGCCTCCATTTTTTCCTTTGTTTTGCCTACAGCTAACGCCGTGACGTAATTGTGACATCGCCGCAAAAAGGGTCTATTGCATGATGTAAGTATTTGATCACCTACCAACCAGTAAGAATTCCGGCTCTCACAGACCTGTTAGTTTTTCTTTAAGAAGCCCTCCTGTTCTCCACTCATTACCTGTATTAACTGAACCTGTTTCCTGTATAAACGACACCTGTCCACACACTCAATCAAACAGACTCCTACCTCTCCACAATAGCAGAGACCAGAGAGCTGTGTAAGGACATCAGGGATACAATGGTAGACCTGCACAAGGCTGGGATGGGCTACAGGACAATAGGCAAGCAGCTTGGTGAGAAGGCAACAACTGTTGGCGCAATTATTAGAAAATGGAAGAAGTTCAAGATGACAGTCAATCTCCCTCGGTCTGGGGCACCATGCAAGATCTCACCTCGTGGGGCATCAATGATCATTAGGAAGGTGAGGTATCAGCCCAGAACTACACGGCAGGACCTGGTCAATGACCTGAAGAGAGCTGGGACCACAGTCTCAAAGAAAACCATTAGTAACACACTACGCCGTCATGGATTAAAATCCTGCAGCGCACGCAAGGTTCCCCTGCTCAAGCCAGCGCATGTCCAGGCCCGTCTGAAGTTTGCCAATGACCATCTGGATGATCCAGAGGAGGAATGGGAGAAGGTCATGTGGTCTGATGAGATAAAAATAGAGCTTTTTGGTCTAAACTCCACTCGCCATGTTTGGAGGAAGAAGAAGGATGAGTACAACCCCAAGAACACCATCCCAACCGTGAAGCATGGAGGTGGAAACTTCATTCTTTGGGGATACTTTTCTGCTAAGGGGACAGGACGACTGCACCGTATTGAGGGGAGGATGGATGAGGCCATGTATCGAGAAATCTTGGCCAACAACCTCCTTCCCTCAGTAAGAGCATTGAAGATGTGTCATAGCTGGGTCTTCCAGCATGACAATGTAAGGATCGGTTTTGGTGCTAAGACAAAAGCTGAGATACAAACCCCAGCAATAGAACAATAAAAGTCACTAATCTTGAGGGAAGATCTCACAGAAACTGTGGGACACCACCCTGATAAAACATTTCTCCCCCTCCCCATTCTGCTTTTTCCTTGCCCTGTTTTCAAGTCACCAAATCCAGATATACCAGTGATGATGTATCTTGTAAATCTATTGTTTTATCCCTTTCATGTTTGATGTCTTTTTAAAGGTCTCGGTGGGAATGGTAAAATGGTCTCAGTTTCACTGCAGTCACTAGTAGTATTAGAAAGATTGAAAACTAATGAGAATTCCGTTCTCCTTTTGAGGAGTCTCTTCAAAGATATCTGATCCACTCCCCCAAAACCAGTTGTTTGTGTTGCAAATATTTACAACTCTTTTGTTCTAGTTGGAGTATTTAAGGCAGGGTAACCAAGCCTTCAGGGGGAGAAAATTCTGTAGCCAGAACCCCCATGTGGTGCTGTGTCAGTGTCTTTGGGGCACACACATACATGACATGTAGACTATGAGCCAGACAAGATGACTCTTAAATTATTTTCATATTGCTTTGCAAATGTGTTTTATGTTTTTACGCTGATCAGTTGTGTACCATAGATTCTTGTTTACTTATTTACTTTTCCTGTCTGGCCAAAATAAATGTTAATCTTGACTTATCTTGTATTATTCTGAAATAATTGTTCTAGTATGGATCGATGTAGACTCCTTTATTACCGCAAAATCTAGTGTTATGATAGATCACACCGATGACGGCACGACTGAAGCATGGGGCGCAGTGTGCGCGATATTCCGATTTCCGACTATCGCTGGATTAGCAAATTGTAGTCCGTGGATATGACTAAAATTACGCTTTTTGTTGAGTGAGCATGGGCAACCACTTAAAGGTAACATATCCACTCTGCATCCTCTGACTAATCTCAGAAGTAACCATTTTGTGCCGTGAACGTGCGTCCGGGCGCGTCTGTTTCTCTGCGATTTTGGGTCTCTCGATGAACGAATATGAAAACTAGGAAGATCAACAAAGAAAATCAACGCTCTAAATTAAATCGCAACTAATCTTAAAAGCAGCTAATAAACTCTAAACGTAACACGCTTTATGGAGTCACATAAAAGATAAAATTATTAATGGAGTCAGATTTGAAATGAGATATCAATAAATTAAGAGAACTTCACCAAAATGCTGAAAAGGCTTACACGCAGAATTCCTTTTGACCAAGCCATTAGCATCCGGTTTTTGGGCTAAATGGATGGAAGTTTACAACAACGACCCGAAACACACAGCCAGGGCAACTAAAGAGTGGCTCCGTAAGAAACATCTCAAGGTCCTGGAGTGGCCTAGCCAGTCTCCAGACCTGAATTGCCCAACGACAGCCCCGAAACCTGGAGGATCTGGAGAAGGTCTGTATGGAGGAGTGGGCCAAAATCCCTGTTGCAGTGTGTGCAAACCTGGTCAAGAACTACAGGAAACGTATGATCTCTGTAATTGCAAACAAAGGTTTCTGTACCAAATATTAAGTTCTGCTTTTCTGATGTATCAAATACTTGTCATGCAATAAAATACAAATTAATTACTTAAAAATTATACAATGTGATTTTCTGGATTTTTGTTTTAGATTCCGTCACTCACAGTTGAAGAGTACCTATGATAAAAATTTAACTGACTTCTACATGTACCCATTGACTTTACCATTCCGCTGGACTCTCTCTTCTGATACTCTTCTGATACTGTACATCTGATGACTGGTGACTGGGTGAACAGGACGATGGAGCGATGGAGACAAGGAGCCAGGAGACAAGGAGCCAGGAGACACTCAGGAGACTGGGAGAACAGGTAGGTAACAGGTAAATCCGTGAAAGCGAGCATGAGCATGTGCAAACAAGACCGGACAGTGACTGAGTGAATGTGTGGGGCTTAAGTGCAGGTGGTGATTGCTGTGATGATGACGTGCAGGTGCGTGTAATCAGTACTCTGGTGAAGGTGCACGTTGTGTCTGAGAGAGGGTGGAGCCTGGCGTGCTTGTGACAGTAAGTGGGCAAACCTGCAAAATCAGCAGTGTATCAAATACTTGTTCTCCCCACTGTATATATAT
Source organism: Gobio gobio (assembly GCF_949357685.1). Classification (NCBI taxonomy): domain Eukaryota; kingdom Metazoa; phylum Chordata; class Actinopteri; order Cypriniformes; family Gobionidae; genus Gobio; species Gobio gobio. The sequence continues at coordinate 17,350,017 of NC_137119.1, forward strand.
TAGGGGTGTAACGGTAAACATATTCGTACCCAACCGTTTTGGTACAGGGCTTTCGGTTCGGTGCCCAGTTTCCGAATGCAATCTTTAACAGTTAACGGTAGGATTGTTTTAAGCGCAGAACACATTTCAATCCGAGTTCCCACACGAACATATTAAGTATTCAGTTCATTTTATCACGGAATTCAAACGATAAATGCCGTTTTGACGCTCTTTAATGTGGCGTGACCGATCACGGATCACAGTTCAAGCGGCCGTGCGACGTGCGCGTGACGTGAACGTGATCATCTGTGAACGCGATCGTTCATCTCTTCCTAAAGAATAAACATGAATGAACATCTGAAGGTATGTTGAGGATACATTACAACTTACTGTCACGTATCATATGTGGTGTAATCGCTCAATCAGTGTTTCAACCGCGGAAAGCCGTCAATAAAACTGCTTGTAAACTAAACAATGTCACGCAGCATCACATTTACCTCAAGGAGTCATCCAGTGTCCACAGAATTTTATTCACTAGAGAAATAAACTCTGTTTATGTAGTTTTTGAAATGACAGACAGCTGTATCTATTATAATTAAGCATGTGTGCTTATTGTAGCAACAGTAGAGTTTCATTTTTGATTGAATCATATGAAATAGTTGAGTGAATTAATGACTCACTCAAAGAGAGTGGCTGAGTCGAAATCTCATACTTTTCATGAATTAATGATATCTGGACTCACTCATAAAGGCAGTATAGTCACTTGTTTGTTTCTGAAAGAATCTGTGTTTTTGATGGAAACGGTTGAAACAACTCAGTGACTTATTCATTTAGACAGTCGCTTGTTGCCACCTACTGGCCTATGGATGGGACCTGCATACACTTTCAAGAGAACAACAGATTCCTGATATCCTGCATTTATTCCAGTGTTTAATACAAAATTTGTCCCAGTTTCTCTGGGCTCTGATTTAGTCATCTGTGTTGTTGGCAGTGCTCTGTTCTTATTTGCAGTTGGCAAGTTATAGGCCTATACATCAGTTTGTGTGTTTTTATCATTATGTTTCCATTAGTGTACTGCCCAGTCTCCCATGATACTCAGTAAATCATGAAATATACAGCATCTGTTCCTCACGAGTCACGACTTCCTGTCTCTTGCCGCAATGCTGACTCAAGTCTGCTGGCACTTACTGTCAATATGAACATTAATGTGACCACAATGATGGCCAGCTGATCATAAAACACTTCATGTTAAGAAAGAGCAGTAAACAAAGATAATACTATTATATTTTTTCTCAGTCGATGACACATTTCTTCAAATGAATGTAGTTGCAACCATTGAATCAATGAACTTGTCAATTAAATATATATTGCTTCTCATTTACATCTGGTCAACGAATTTCATCAACATCACAGAATATATTTCCACGAGTCATTCATTGTGGGGGGAAAAAAGCAGTGGATGCTGGATCCATCCTTGTGCCTCAACTTCTCCACAGGCCTCTTCCATTGCTTGAAAAAGACTTAAGGCCCATTTATACTTCTGCGTCGAGTGTACGCCGTAGTGTACGCCGTAGGCTACGCGCGTAGCCGACGCCGTCGTGAGCATTTATACTTCTGCGCTGTTGTCTGCGTCAATGTGCAATTCCACATGCAGACGCTAGGAGGCAGTGTCCTCGGGCATGTTGGTGTAATCAAGACAACAGCCGAAGAAGAAGCAGCTTGATGTGTAGAATCTGTACATTCATGTCGGAATATCAGCAGCAGTGAGAGAGCGGCTTTTCTTGCAGCTTGAGTTGTTGTATCTAATACAAATTTAGCATCTCTAGTTGATTAGTAAAGTTAAATAAGGCGATCTGGCGCTGGAATGCATTTGTGAAACTATGCGGAGCTCGTGGCCGCTGTTTTCAGCAGCGGTGGCTCGAGCAATCGATTGTTGTTGCGGAGACTTCATTCACGAAATATACCCTAATGTGTCCCTGTTCTTGATATACAATTACTGATTAACATCTTTGGTTTTAATGAGAAAATAAATAAACTATATTCAGCGGATCTATGTATTTATTTACTACCATAAAGAATCGCTGGACTGCAAAATAGTGTGTTATAGCAGACGTAAGGAACTATCATCCAATTTCTGGACACACACACACACACTCCTATCGCAGATTTTTTATTTATTTATTGACCTGAGGGAAGGGTTCTGGCAGACCAATCACAGCGCTTGCGGTCCGCGTAGAATTGACGCGTTGTTACATTTTTGGAGAGGTGCGCGTCAGGCTTCGGCGTAGGGTACGGCGTATCCAACGCGTCTATGCGTAGGGTACGCCGTACCCTCTGCGTGCACTCGACGCAGAAGTATAAATTGGCCTTACGGCGTACACTACGGCGTACACTCGACGCAGAAGTATAAAAGGGCCTTAAAGGCCAATTTATACTTCTGCGTCGAGTGTACGCCGTAGGCTACGCGCGTAGCCGACGCCGTCGTGAGCATTTATACTTCTGCGCTGTTGTCTGCGTCAATGTGCAATTCCACATGCAGACACTAGTAGGCAGTGTCCTCGGGCATGTTGGTGTAATCAAGAGAACAGCTGAAGAAGAAGCAGCTTGTTGTGTAGAATCTGTAGCCTACATTCATGTCGGAATATCAGCAGCAGTGAGAGAGCGGCTTTTCTTGCAGCTTGAGTTGTTGTATCTAATACAAATTAAGCAACTTTAGTTGATTAGTAAAGTTAAATAAGGCGATCTGGCGCTGGAATGTGTTTGTGAAATCATGCGGAGCTCGTGGCCGCTGTTTTCAGTAGCGGTGGCTCGAGCAATCGATTGCTGTTGCGGAGACTTCATTCACGAAATATACCCTAATGTGTCCCTGTTCTTGATATACAATTACTGATTAACATCTTTGGTTTTAATGAGAAAATAAATAAACTATACTCAGCGGATCTATGTATTTATTTACTACCATAAAGAATCGCTGGACTGCAAAATATTGTTATAGCAGACGTAAGGAACTATCATCCAATTTCTGGACACACACACTCCTATCGCAGATTTTTTATTTATTTATTGACCTGAGGGAAGGGTTCTGGCAGACCAATCACAGCGCTTGCGGTCCGCGTAGAATTGACGCGTTGTTACATTTTTGGAGAGGTGCGCGTCAGGCTACGGCGTAGGGTACGGCGTATCCAACGCGTCTATGCGTAGGGTACGCCGTACCCTCTGCGTGCACTCGACGCAGAAGTATAAATTGGCCTTTACTTGGTTGCAAGTGTAACGTGGGGAATGACGTGGCGGTTGTCCATTGGTTGTATGTAGGGCTAAATAAGGAAGAGGGTATTTAAATGAACGGCGTCTGTTACGTGATGCGCTCTGTTGTGAGACCCGCCCATTTTGTTGGCATCTCATGGGCTCGACGTGCTGCAGGTTAGAGGTATGCTCAAATGATGGTGTTTTTTTCTGTGAATGCGGTCGGATTATAAATTGTTTGTTGTACTGATACAGACAGGAAGTAGCATACGAACTATTGGACCACATGAAAACCGAATACATCGGGGGTTGGCTGGTTATTCAGGTGAGTGGCGTTCACATTGACTCGCGCTGGGTGTACGTGTGTTTATAATGCGTAGCTTATGATTACAGTATGTCAACGCTTTGGCCGCTTAGTGGCATTGGTGCACCAGTTGCAGTTCACTCACGCAGGGAATTCTTCATATCATCGGTATGTAGGCCAAATCTCCTCCCGTTACGTTCTGATTCAAGAGATCGCTTTGTTGATTAACTTGTCGTTGTTTTAGATAGGCTGGGCATGACGTGCGGGGAAACCTAAAGAGCTGGGACATTTCTCACCAGCGTTGAACAGGCCGGGCATGACGTGCTGGGAAACATAAAGAGCTGGGACATTTTTCAGCAGCGTGAACAGCACGTGTAGCAGTCCGGGCAGCTCTGTTGCTTGATTTGTTTTCTGCTTTTCTACAGTTATTCAAGTTTATTTTCATTTAATTTGTTATAATTGGGACATTGGAATTGTTTGTTTTTTTGCTTTATATTTTTCCTTTTTTTGGTCGGGCCCTATTTTGGGTTATTTTATGTGAGTGTGATTAAGGGAGACTGCTCCCGTGGATGAGCTAGTGAGTGTGCTTTTGTGTGTTTATTAATTTTCTTTGGAAGTCTATGTATGAAACTAAGGGAGTTTGTTCCTCCCATTCTGGATTCTTACTTTTGTGTATTTCATTTTGGGGAGTTCTGGTAGTAATTCCCTTTTGTTTATTTCTCCTTTTTAATTTTTCTCTTTTTGTGTGGCTTGCTTTGATTTCTGAAAAGTTTCTTATCGTATATTTCTAATAACCTGTTGTATTTCCATGCAGGAGCTGAAGGCCGCTCACGTGGGTGTTCTGGTGCTGTGGTAGTGGGGTCTTCGTTCACCTGAGAGTGCTGTGTTTTCACTTTGTGTTGTGGGGTGTAAGTATGGAGTGATTTGGTGCTTTTCCTTTAGACCACTCTCAGCAGTGGTGCCCAAGGTGGATGTCCTTCAGCCCTGCATGGTTATGTATTTTGTTTTTTTTTGTTTTCTTGTTTTGAATGGTGTTCTTTATTGACACTATACATTTTTCTTAGCTTTTTAATGTGTTTCTTTAGTGTACTTTTTGTTTAGTGTGACGGACCTGTGCAAATTAATTATTAATCTTTCTGCTCCATTGAAGAGCGGGCATTTTTATAGGAGAATATTCGAATTTTATAAAATTAATAAAAGTATTTCTATGGGGAACTCAAGTCTCAGACCATTTCTTTGATGGCGAACCTGTGTGCTTTGACATAAGCCGGTGGCTTATAGGGAGTTCCTGGGGTGAAAGTCCCTAGGTGGCGTAGTCGACACTAGAAGAGAAAATTGTAGTAATTCTCCTAATTAGATTTTTTTTTTTGTGAATTGCCGGCAACCGCTTCGCCACATAAGGATTGCGATCATATACTTTCCATCTCCAAGAGGAGAATATGCTGAAAGGAACACTATCCTGAAATTGAAGTGATGCTCAAACAACTCTTGCACCAGTGCTGAATGGTGAAATTGGAAATTGTCCCAAAAGTATACAAATTCGCTCAATTTACTCCTGATTATCCTGCGGAGAGTGGATTTCATTTAGGGAGTTTTTTTTAGGAGAGAGAATTTTGGATCCTTTCTGTGTTGTGCGACCCCCAAGACAGCGGTGTGTGCCGCAACACCAGTGGATTGCAGCACTTGTTGTCCAGGAACATTGACTGTGGCGCAATGTTCATTGGGCTGAACTCTGTCCAGCTTCTCTCAAGGAAAGACTATCATTTATGGTGAATTTGGGTGGCTCTGATTTAATTAGAAACCCGTCTGTATCCCAACAGGATTTGCTCTCCCCTTCCCCTCTGTTCATGTTTTCTTATATTTTTTTTTTATATATAAAAAATAAATGGCTCTTTCCACTAATGCCATTGCCTTCCACTCTACCATTTCTTCTCCCTCTACTCTATTCCTACATCCTCAGCTCTTCTTGCTCAATCTCCTATACCATCTATTCCTTTCCCCTCATTCTACCTCTTCCACGGTTCCTCTCCCTCTCAATATTACCCTTCCTCTTTCCTCTCCAAAACCCTACACCTCTTCTTTTTTTTCTTTTCCCCTTTCATATTTTTTGTAATTGGAATAGCTGTGTAAACAATTAGGAAATGTGTAGGAAATTTTCCTGTGTTGTGTGTATTACGAACTCAGAAGATATTTATTTGGGGCTAATTGGAAACCTTCCAAGTGCAACTGAGAATTTAACAAATAACAGAGTTTTGTTTGTGCTTGAAAAAATTTTGCACAAATTTTGATTTTGTAAAACCGATAAAAAGAGCTGCAATTGTTTTTTCCTGATTCCAATTTTGGTTGGCTGTGTGAACTGTTGTGAACACATTTGAGATTTTTTTTTACATAATGTTTTGAGAACGTTATGCATGTAATTTATAATATGAAATGAATGAAAATTTACAATCTGTTCAGAACTATTACAAAGTGTATTACAAAGTTCAGATCACTGTGTTAATTGTTTTGAGAGCAGTGATCTGAGTTTAGAGAAGAGAAACTGTAGTGAGAACAAAAACATTTATAATATTTCATTGTTCAATCATGTTCAAATACAATTTCAAAGTCGGCTGAAATTTATACTTTAGCTAATTATGCTAGTTAAAATCTTTACAAAGCTTTACAACTATGTCAGGGGTTTCTCCTCAACCACCATAAGTGTGCAGCATCCACTTGGATGATGCGACGGCAGCCAGGGCCGGCTCTCTTTGGTTGCCCTAGGCGAGATTGAGTTTTGCGCCCCCCGTTAATTGTTAAGCCCACTGGCAACTATAGTTGCCGCAGTGTATAGTTGTCATTTTCCTTCTGTAAGTATTTTTCTAGATATTATCCATGTTTTATATCTTAATGACACACAAGCAGACAACCAAATAAAGGATTTCAAGAAAATAACTTCCTTCCTGTCACATGAGACTGCCAACTTCCTACCCCTACTTCCAGGAAGCATAGCGAAGGCAAACCCTCCCAAAGAAAGATTATTTTCATGTTACTAATAAGTATTTTTTGTTGACACATATATATCTACATAATCATGAAGGTCTCTAGAATCATCCAAACAAAACAAATCTTACAACAGATCTATAGTTTTTTGTACACTTAGTCAAAAGTCCAAGCGGTAACTAAAGTTGCCGGTGGGCAAATGACTTGTAAGTACATTTAATGGGGAAATGGGGTATACTGTATTAACAGGTTAGTAAATCAAGATTTTTGGTCTTGTTTAGTGCTTTTTGCTTTCATAATATCCCACCTAAAACATAACTTAACCCTTTAACTAGCATCTCAACTGTACAGTAGACCTTAATTCGATAGGGAAAAATATAATATTTTATGATATTATGTCTTGTAAGGGCCCAAATATTGAGGACCCTTCATCCAGTTTGGAATGGATGCATTTCAATCTAATCGGTCAAGGACCCTAAATCCTTTTATGACTAGTAGCTTACAACCATTGTAATATGGAAATTCAGACAAGTAATGAGTTTACATTTACATTATTATATGAAATCACCTACTACAGTCAGCCATTGAATACTATGCGACTATTGATTTTTTTTTTTTTTTTTTGTTAGATGTCATTTTTTCGTCAATCTATTTATTTATTTTCATTTAACTTTTTGATACACAATGCCCTGTTAGGGCAAGTTAATGGCTGCACTTTGTTCTGCGCTATGTTCCACCACTTTAAGACTTTATTTGTTGTGCTTTCATAATTAAAATATAAGATAGAAGCAGCTTTTTTGAGTTTGATTGAATTTTCTTTGACTTTTATACATAATAAATTTGATTATGAATAAAGATTGATCTGTTGAAAGCAGTTATTTTGAGTTAGATGCTAAATGTTCTCCTCTTATTCATATTTGACATTGAAGTGGTGCATACAACATATTTGCCCACAGGCAACTATAGTTGCCACACATTCAAATACGATTTTCAAGAAAAAATACAAAAACCTGGGGAAAATAAATGCAGAACATGTTCACAAAGGTCATTATTAACATGATTATATGCATGAAACCATTCAGAAAAAATTGGGCACAAATGGGTTAAGTATTTATAAAAACTATACAAACAAAAATGCTCTTATAGTTACTCCAACACTTAAAAAGCTAATTCTGACTTAAATGATACACTCTAATAAATTGCACATACAAAAATGCTACAAAGAACATTGGAGGATATTTAACAAATTATGACTCAAATAATGGATGAACAAACAAAAATGCTTTTATAGTCACTCCAACACTTAATCAAGCAAATTAAGACTTGAAGGATCAACTGTAATAAATTGTTCATACACAAATGCTAGAAAGAATGTTCAAGGGTATTTACCAAATATTAACTCCATAAACTGCAAAAACACTCTTAAGCACCTGTAAAGACAAATTATGACACATAAACTGGATTAACTATACCCTCTACAAACAAAAGTGCTATTATGGATACACTGTACTTGCCACTACATAATTAAAATATATAAGTTCTTGAAGCTCTATCCCTATCTCAAATAATAAAAGATGAACAGTTGTTTCTGGCATTTCTATTCACCTAAATTGACGCAGCATTAAAATTTGGCTCGTCTGGACTTCCTTATTGTCAGTTAAGTTATGTTTGTAATGCGTAGTAATACGTAGAAAACGAACTAGCTAGCTAGTGATAGCTTAGTGACAGCAATGAAACGTCCAGTGCCGTCCAATATTAGTTGATAATATTGATAATACAAAGTAAATTTATTTTGTATGACACCTTTATGACTGAGAAGAGAAGACTTACCTCTATACTGGGCTTTCTTTTGATCTTCTGCCTTTCTCTTTTTCCGTCCCTGTGCACTCGAGGGTTTAGACCGCTTCATTTTTGACGAACGCGCCAGTGATGAGCACTTGCATGACCTAACGCCTGAACGCCTGTGCTCGACAATACCCACCATCAATTCAATCTTATAATCAGGTTAAGTAATTAAACGTGTGGCTGAGGGGGCGCCCAAGGATGAACATGTTTAATAAACATTATGTTTTATTTCGCTTGTTCTAATTCTATACTTAATGTAACCTAGGGTGACACTAGAGGGCGCCTGCGCCCCCCAACACATTTGTCGCCCTAGGCAACCGCCTAGCTCGCCTATAGCAAACGCCGGCCCTGACGGCAGCCACAGTAATCAATGGCGCCTACAACTAGTCGCCGCTCATGTTACCGCTGTGGATTCACTAGCCACCTAGCAAATAAACCTTCATGCCCTGCTACTAAAGTGACGTGCAATTCATGTGGAAAAGTGGGACATTTTTCCAAAGTGTGTCGATCTGGACAAAAAGAGGTGCGTCAAATAGTGATAAATGAACTGACTGTGCTTTATATGACTGATACAGTGCAAGATGAAATTCTCTGTACTGTGCAAGTGAATGCAAATGGTCATTGCCATGACGTTCAGCTAATAGTAGACACTGGTTCATCAGTTTCTATTATTTCAGAGAGCACTTACCAGACCCTCTTTCCTACATGTCAACTTTCTGAGCCGGCAGTGAACCTGTTCACATATTCAAGAGAGAAAATACCTGTTAAAAGGTGTATGCATGCCACAGTTAGTCATGATGGACATTCTACTACAGGCTCATTCGTTGTGGTGTAGTCAGGCACTGCTCTATTAAGGCTATATCTAGTTGTGGCATTGCACATGCGTATTGAGGGTACAAAAGTTGTTACAGCGGACAGCTCTGATAGTCCTACTGCACAGAGGACACCTACTGTACCACGCACAATACCACAGACTGCACCCGAGATCCAGGTACAGGAGATTGGCTGTGCTAAGGGATTTGTGCACAAAATTCAACCCAAATCAGAGGCTGTGCCGATACAACAAAAACTCAGAAGACTTCCCTTCTCGGTGAGGCAGGCCGTGAGTGATGAGCTCAAAGACCTACAGGAAAAGGGTGTCATAGAACGCATTGATGCATCTCCATGGGTTTCTCCCATAGTGGTGACGCAGAAAAAAGATGGAGGAAAACTGCGCATGTGTGTTGACCTCCGGGAAGCTAACAAAGCCATTGTCAGTGACTGTCATTCGCTACCACATATGGACGAGCTATTCTCTGAACTGAGAGGAGCTACAGTCTTTTCGACCATTGACCTGGCCTCTTCTTACCATCAACTGTTACTGCATCCGGACAGCCGTGATATGACTGCTTTTATCACACACGATGGACTTTTCCGTTTCTGCCGAGTCCCATTTGGCCTTGCTTCAGCTCCATCAGCTTTCCAGAAGATGATGAAAACCATACTAGCAGGCATACCAGGAGTACAGGCATACCTGGATGATGTGATTTGCTACAGAACCACTCAACAGCAGCATGATGCCAACCTAAGGAGGGTGCTGCATACCCTGAATGAGGCTGGACTTAAGCTGAACATGCAGAAGTGTAAGCTCAACCAGACTTCTTTGCGGTTCCTAGGCCACACCATATCCAAAGAGGGGCTTCACCCAGATCAAGATCAGATCAAAGCCGTGGCCAATGCACCTGCCCCACATGACACATCCTCCCTGCGATCCTTCTTGGGTCTCGCGTCATGGTACTGTAAAGTACACTCAGGGAGTCTACAGAATGGCAGTTCAACTGGACTGCTGAGGCTGAGAATAGTTTTACGGACATTAAGAGACTGATTGTTGGGAGCCCCGCCCTAGCACTATACGACCCTGAACTGCCTACATACTGTATGTAACTACGGATGGCTCTGACTATGGGCTAGGGGGTGTACTTAGCCAACTTCATTCAGATACCACAAAGAGAATCGTAGCGTTTGCATCCAGAACACTTTCTCCTGCTGAAAGGAAATATTCCACTGTTGAACGTGAAGCATTGGCATGCTTGGGCAGTAGAAAGGTGGAGAACCTATCTATGGGGACATCACTTTGTGTTACGCACAGACCATCAAGTGCTTACTACCCTGCTCACATCCAAGGGTACTGGCCGTGCTGGACTGCGAATTGCGAGGTGGTCTGCAAGACTGCTTTGTTTTACATATGATGTCGCTTACCGCCCGGGGAAATTGAATGTGACTGCCGACTGCCTGTCCTGGCTTCCACTACCTACCACAGGAGAAGCCGAAGTTGAACCGGACATAGTAGCAACCGTTTTCAGGGAGTCTTTACATGTCATGTCATTGTTGGAGTTCACCGCTGCATGTGACACTTGTCCTGAACTGACTCAGTTGCGACGGCAAATTCAGAAAGGCTGGCCAAAATGCAGAAAGACCGTAACAAACGAGCTGGTTTCATACTTCAGTGTACGAGACGAATTGGCTGTAGACAAAACACTTGTCATGAGAGGTACAGACCGCTTGATAGTGCCTACATCACTGCGATCCAAAGTGATAGACTTGGCACACGAGGGGCACCAGGGAGTGGTGCGTACTAAAGAGAGACTGCGTGAGTTGTATTGGTGGCCACAAATGGACAAATATGTACAGAGTAAGATAGCTTCATGTGTGTCATGCCAATACAATGACTAAACAGTGAAAACGGCACCTGCACCACTTACACCCGTCGAACTGCCAGATGGACCATGGGAAAGGTGGCCATTGAAATAACCAGTCCTTTCGAACTTACTACATGGGACTGTCGTTACGTCATCACCCTCACAGATTACTACAGCAAATGGCCAGAAGTAGCTTTTGCCTCTACAGTCACAACAGAGGTGATTACTCGTTTTTTAGCTACAGTGTTCAGTCGTGAAGAAAATCCAACCTGCCTGGTCTCTGACAATGGATGTCAGTTTACTTCTCATGCCTTTGCTAATTTTCTGTGAGAGAGAGAGAGAGAGATATATAAAGCATCTGCCCTCCAGCGTCTACTATCCGAGAGCCAATGGAGCGATTGAGAGATTTAATAGGGTATTACCGGAGTCAGATAAATCCCAGCACATAGAGACTCTTTCACCTAGATCAGCGCTTTTCAATAGGTGAGGCGCGCCTCCCATGGGGGGCGCCAAAGAGCCACAGGGGAGGCGCGACGTGAAGAAAAAATAAAAATAAACCATATACTCGCGTCGCGGTATACTGGGTAAAAGCTACGCGGGATACTCGCGTCGTGGTACAAACGAGTTGACTGATTACTGACAAGTAGTAGGCCTAATGCTGACAGATTAAGCAATGGCTCCTTCTGGCTCAACGTGTGCACAGGTGCTCAAAAAACTGCAATACAATTATTTTTTTAAGGGGTAGGCTATGTTTATTTTTTTCAATCATTTTAAAATTAATTGGAGAATTAACTTGAATGTGCCTAATAGCCTATGTGTTGTAGCCATTAAATAAGCGCATTTAGTTTCATATGTTAAAATATTATATGTTATTTTTTTTCCATCTATATGTTGATTATGAAAACTGAACACCATGAGTAAGATAGGATACATCGGGGACATGGAGTGGGTCAGACATGACCACTTCATTAAGTATCGTTTTGTAGAAAGACTTTCTTTAGTTTAAAGTGAATTTCGTTTTGTATAAATTGTATCTTAATTTTAATAAATGTTTATTCAACAAATTGCCTGGATTTAATAAATAAGAAGCAAATATAGCCGCGATCAATTGCATTGCACGCGTGAACTGGAGAGCATCATAAATTCATATCTCATATCTCTTTAATTTTTTATTATAAATTAATCGAAACTCAGTTTATGCCTCATAGACATGAAAAATATTTAAGAAAGCTTTACATTTCTTTAAACGAAACTATTCAAAACGAAAAGAAATAGGCTAGCTAACGTTACTCAATGTAATCCATGATGTGCATTTCTCTCTGTAGGCTTGGCTTCTTCAATACGGAGATGGCGATCTTCAACTTAATTTTTGCAGCTGACACAGACAGAAAAGACTAGTGTAGGCCTAATACAAATCAATGCACGAAATCGAACTTTTTTATTTTAAATTTTTATTTTATTCAGCTCGAATGGGGACTTGAAGCAGAGACTAAATGCAGATCACGCGTTTCTGGTTGTCTGTGGAGAGCGAGTTCCCTCAGATCTCCACTAAGGCTATGCAAGTCCTAATCCCCTTCACCTCCACTTACTTGTGTGAGTGTGGGTTTTCCGCACTGACCATGATTAAAAATAAATACAGATCAAGGCTGCTGGTGGAGGACGACTTGCGTTTATTTCTCTCTGAAGTGCAGCCCTACGGAGCCCCTAAAGGGACGTGGTGGTGGAAAAAATTTAGGATGGGAGGATATTTTTTTTCCAAATCTTTTGCGTTCCCTCGCAAAACTTTTGCGTTCCCCCGAGAAACTTTGCGTTCCCACGCAAACATTTTGCGTTACCTCGCAAACATTTTGCGTTCCCTCGCAAAGATATTTGCGTTCCCCCGAGAAACTTTGCGTTCCCACGCAAAAGTTTTGCGTGCCCTCGCAAAGATATTTGCGTTCCCTCACAAAAGTTTTGCGTTCCCTCGCAAAGTTATTTGCGTTCCCTCGCAAAGATATTTGCGTTCCCTCGCAAAGGTTTTGCGTTCCCTCGCAAAACTTCGGAAACACTTCCTGTTGTCCCTGCCGTTGGCCATTTTCAAACAGCTCAGTCAGTAGCCTACGTGAACAATGGAGATGTTCATAGAGTTTTATTTTGAACTTGGACTCAAATATAAAGATTTGCGGTCAGTGCTTAGTTCGAGGCATGGTTTTGAAGTAAGTGAAAGACACCTGAAAAGGATATTACGCGAAAGAGGACTGTCTCGACGGAAAAATTACTCGAGCTTAGTGGACCTTGTTGATTTCATCCGTAATCAGCTGCAGTCCTCTGGGCAACTTCATGGATACCGTTGGATGTACACCAAATGCAGAGAGAAGGGTCTGCGTGTGAGAAAGGAGGATGTGCGCTTGGTGCTGAAGGAACTGGACCCTACAGGAGTTTCAGTGAGGAGAGCCAGACGTCTCAGACGGAGGAACTACTTTTCTAAGGGACCCAACTTTATTTGGCATTTGGACTCGTACGATAAGTTAAAACCATATGGCATTTGTATTAATGGATGCATTGACGGCTTTTCGAGGAAGATTATCTGGCCTAATGCATACACAACTAGTAGCGATCCAAAGCTGATAGGCGGTTACTATATTGAAGCGGTGGAGCGTTTGGGAGGATGCCCAAGAGTTGTTAGGGGGGATCTTGGAACTGAAAATGGTCATGTCAGAGACTTTCAGCGTTTACTTCACATCAATTACGCAGATGAAACTCTTGACAGCTATCTGGATGGTGCGAGTACTGCCAACCAAAGGATCGAGTACTGGTGGGGGTTTCTGCGCAAGGAATGCATGGAATTCTGGATTTCCCTGTTTGCTGATCTCAGAGACAACGGATTCTTCGATGGAGGATTCTTGGACAAAAGTTTACTCCAGTTCTGCTGCATGGGACTCATCCAAGTGAGTTCAATGGAAACGATGTTTTGATGCTTCTCTGTGTGTGTGTGTGTGTGTGTGTGTGTGTGTGTGTGTGTGTGTGTGTGTGTGTGTGTGTGTGTGTGTGTGAGAGAGAGAGAGAGAGAGACTGTGTGTGTGTGTGTGTGTGTGTGTGTGTGTGTGTGTGTGTGTGTGTGTGTGTGTGTGTGTGTGTGTGTGTGTGTGTGTGTGTGTGTGTGATGGGTAGGTTTAGGGGCAGGGGCAGTGTAAGGGGATAGAAAATACGGTTTGTAAGGTATAAAAACCATTACGCCTATGGAATGTCCTCACATTTCACAAAAACAAACGTGTGTGTGTGTGTATGTGAGAGAGAGAGAGAGAGAGAGAGAGAGAGAGAGAGAGAGAGAGAGAGAGAGAGAGCTACAAAGATTTTGGTGGATACTCAGTACAGAATACGCCATCTTTTGTTTTCCAAAGATTTGAACGATGTTTGAAACAATGACACTGGATAAATTAGCGTATAATATTTTTTTTTTTTAGTAAACTAATTCTATTAAAAGTTTATTTTATAAAACAAATACATTTTATTAATATTGTAATGTTTTACAGGATGAACTGGATGATACTGCACAGGTTTGGAATGCACACACCATTAGGCCATCAAAGAACATCAGCAACCCCAGTGGTCGGCCAAGTGTGATGTATGGACTGCCTGAACTCTACCTCACCAGAGACTTCCTCACCTCAGCTGACACTGAAAGTATTCAATTTTGCAAGAATGAGTGCACTTTCCGACTCCCCATACCATGTGATCCAGATGTAAATGAACTGTGCAACATTATAATTTCTGAGTCTCATTCTGAGTTGAACCTTCCAAGAGACCCTTATCAAGCTGTGAACTTATACATGCATTTAAGAGATGTGATCAGGGCATTACTGTAAAAACTCCTATTTTATCATAAAAGTGTTTGTCTGACTTGCATTGCATTGTGCTGACATTGGAGACCACACTGTCCCCAGGGGGATTCTGCGTAATTTTAGAATGTCAATACATGAGCATCATTCAAATGAAACCAAAATATGCAAAATTGTAAAGTATAACTGGACAGAAAAGCTACTGAGAAAATCTTTTTATTTCAGACAAATTAGAACCTGTAACACCATGTAAACTTTGTGTTTAATCTTTATGGTATAAAAAAAGAGGTTAAAGATTCAGAGAACTTTCCCAAAGTGAATAGAATGGAAAACATATCAGCTGTTTGTTAACATTTCCAGTATATTTTCAATTCAAAAACTTTGATAAGTGTCAAGATCATGAATCCATATTTTAAAACATTTTTCTCACATTTTTTCTGTGTAAACACAATACACATAAGACTTGAATAACATAAGAATTAAATAAAAAATGTATCAGTAATAATAGCTGCAGTGATGTATTTTCAAAGAAAACAAACCTGACCACTTACCAAGTCTGTGGTTAAATTTTATGTAATTAACAAAAAAAGTTGACTGTTGAGTAATTTCTGTACTAACAACAAAAGTGATATTGCATAAGATGAAAAACAGCTCAGCTATTTGTTTCAATTTAACACTTTGCAAGCAAGAGTAGAGCACATTTCAAAATATTATACTAAAATGTATTTTTTTGTGTGTAAACAATTTTTGTGTAAACGCATGCAACAATTAGACAAACAAATAACAATTTAACTGTACTAACAGCTTTGGTGATATGCTTTGAATGAGAATAAACCTGACCATTTATTGACTCCAAACTTGTTTGAAAAGTAAATTCAATGTTATGAAAACCAAATGTAAAACAAATTAATAATATAGGTGCCATTTAAATGAAATGTTATCCAAAGACTGCGGTTGAATGTGCTGTTCTCTTCACCATGGAACACAAAAAAAGAACCTTCACATTGATTGTTACCAATAGTTATAATAACTAGACTGTCAAGAGCAGCATCAAATTCACAGGATATGCATTTCAAAGTAATCACTGGACAGAATGTTATCAAACTCTGTGCGGAGGTCTGGGTAAGAACTGTAAGTATAAGGTAAATCAAGAGTAGCTCCACAAGTATGAGCAACTGGTCTTCTGCTGAGACCAGATTCTGCATTGAAGCTTACCATGATTTGATCAACACATATGACAGAAGAACCAGTACAGAAGCGTATAAATTTTTCTGCTTTGCCTTGGTCAGCATTTCTGACATAACGTTGCAGATGATTGAATACCATCTGTTCTTTCTGAGAGTGAATCATCTGTGTTGTTTGAAGTAGCTGTGCCACTTTTTTGCCAGTGGCCTTCTTTGTGTCATAGAGAGACAGTAGACTTTGCTGGTCTGGTACTTTCGGCAGTGCAAATGGCATGGTTTTGGAGAAGCAATCTATTATATATTTGGGCTCTTGAAGTATTGCTTTATGAGCCATTGTTTGGATGGCAACTTCCAAGGTGTTTTTTGGAGGGATGCAATGAGAGCCCATTCTTGTGAAGAGGTCAAGCAAATCATCTTCGTCACATTCCTCCAGTGTGCCTTGACGAGCCTTTGCAACTGCAGATCGTTCAGTCGAAGAGAGGTAGTTGTGGAAAGATAACATCAGGACATCATCACTGACTGAGTGAATTCCATGCATGCATGCTAAAATGAAAGCACTGGAAAGCCTCACTGGCAGTACACCGAGGTCAAGTAATCCTTTTACCCAGATTCTTCCTACTGCCTCCCATTCAGCTTCAGAGAAGTCTGGCCTCAGTCTAGGTACACGCTCATCTTCCCCTTCACACTGTTCAAGGAACTGTTCCCAGAAGGCAGTGTAAACTTCTCTGGACACTCCAGAATCATCTACAGCATTCTCATTTACAAATTCCATCTTCAGAGTTGATTGAATTATGCTGCTATCCATGAACACAGCCAAAAGATCTTCTACAACCTTTACCCTGTGTATTTTAGCATGCACATCTTTTGGATTTGCTGAGTTTCCAGATGAAATTGTAGGAGGATGGTGGTTTCTTGAATGTGATGGCAAATCTTCTGGTACTAAAGGCATTTCGCTACCCATCTAGAAAAAGGTAAACAAAATTAAAAAAAAAAAAACATTTAGAACTATTGTTCCCATACTTTTTTTCAACGTGTGCTCAAATTGAATATTTTCAAACAATTAGTTCCATCAAAATAAATTTTCCCACCCTCATATTATTGTCTAATCTGAACAAGATTTTCTTTTGTGTCACATCTATAGATAATTAGGGCAAATTACAAAGTAATCAACATTGTACACTGTATTTAAGTTTTTCTCAATTGCGTTGGAAATTTTTTTCAATTATTATAACTGTTTGTTGGAACATCCAAACTCTAAAATGTAGTAACAGTATATATTGTTTCTACTTTCGTTTTAGATATTGACTGTTTTCTATACTAATGTCAGTTTAACACTCTATTATGTCTTTTTCTTAAACAACAAGCAACTGTGAATTTTCAGTTTACATACAACACATTTCTACAAACATTACTGTAATGTATTAAGACATGAATTTAATGGTTGGGAAGTTCCTCCAGACATTACAAACATGCAATGTCATAAATATTTATGGAATATAACATGTCTGACAGATTTTGATAACTGAATGGATTATTTTTGCATGTGATGGCTCACACAATGAAAGAATGTTTAGAATTTGTGAAGAGTTTGACAGTTTCATTGAGAATCAGCAAATAGCTTTGATAAACAAGCCATGTGCATTTAGTTAATGTGCAAATTGCAGACAACTGTACTAACTTTTTTGCACACATATTCCAAAACACATGCAATTTGCTTAAATCAATAAGAAATTGTTCAGAGATCTGAATCTTTTGTTGTGAGGGGGAAAAAGTCCCATTTGAAAAAAAATTAGAGCATTTGGAGCAAGTTACTTATCTAGTTACTTATCTAGTTAATAGAAGTGAATTGATAAATACTATCTATGACATTATTTTTGAAAGCATCCTCACTTTTGCAGCATTTTTACACATTACCTAAAACTTTTCACAGTACTAGCTTTGACGGTTTCTTCAAATGTCTTGGAGACGTTTCTGCAAGTTTTTTCTGTTTCTTCATATAATCCCAGATGGACTGGATTATAGTGAGATCAGATATCTGTGGATCATACCTGCTGTTGTCAGACTCCTTGTGCATACAAAAAAAGCTCACTGGATTATTACAATTAACGGCAAAGGAAATATTTGGAAATGTACACTCACCTACAGGATTATTAGGAACACCTATTCAATTTCTCATTAATGCAATTATCTAATCAACCAATCACATGGGAGTTGCTTCAATGCATTTAGGGGTGTGGTCCTGGTCAAGACAATCTCCTGAACTCCAAACTGAATGTCAGAATGGGAAAGAAAGGTGATTTAAGCAATTTTGAGCGTGGCATGGTTGTTGGTGTCAGACGGG
Source organism: Gobio gobio (assembly GCF_949357685.1). Classification (NCBI taxonomy): domain Eukaryota; kingdom Metazoa; phylum Chordata; class Actinopteri; order Cypriniformes; family Gobionidae; genus Gobio; species Gobio gobio. The sequence goes on from NC_137119.1 coordinate 17,368,388, forward strand.
CCGGTCTGAGTATTTCACAATCTGCTCAGTTACTGGGATTTTCACGCACAACCATTTCTAGGGTTTAAAAAGAATGGTGTGAAAAGGGAAAAACATCCAGTATGCGACCATCGAAAATGCCTTGTTGATGCTAGAGGTCAGAGGAGAATGGGCCGACTGATTCAAGCTGATAGAAGAGCAACTTTGACTGAAATAACCACTCGTTACAACCGAGGTATGCAGCAAAGCATTTGTGAAGCCACAACATGCACAACCTTGAGGCGGATGGGCTACAACAGCAGAAGACCCCACCGGGTACCACTCATCTCCACTACAAATAGGAAAAAGAGGCTACAATTTGCACAAGCTCACCAAAATTGGACAGTTGAAGACTGGACAAATGTTGCCTGGTCTGATGAGTCTGGATTTCTGTTGAGCCATTCAGATGGTAGAGTCAGAATTTGGCGTAAACAGAATGAGAACATGGATCCATCATGCCTTGTTACCACTGTGCAGGCTGGTGGTGGTGGTGTAATGGTGTGGGGGATGTTTTCTTGGCACACTTTAGGCCCCAGAAAGTGGCCACGGCCTAGCTGAGCATTGTTTCTGACCATGTCCATCCCTTTATGAGCACCATGTCCCCATCCTCTGATGGCTACTTCCAGCAGGATAATGCACCATGTCACAAAGCTCCAATCATTTCAAATTGGTTTCTTGAACATGACAATGAGTTCACTGGACTAAAATGGCCCCCACAGTCACCAGATCTCAACCCAATAGAGCATCTTTGGGATGTGGTGGAACGGGAGCTTCGTGCCCTGGATGTGCATCCCACAAATCTCCATCAACTGCAAGATGCTATCCTATCAATATGGGCCAACATTTCTAAAGAATGCTTTCAGCACCTTGATTAGAATTAAGGCAGTTCTGAAGGCGAAAGGGGGTCAAACACAGTATTAGTATGGTGTTCCTAATAATCCTTTAGGTGAGTGTATATTTGGATATTTGATACTGACACACTAAAGCAAAAGATAGATATAACTGGCATAAAACATTTTTTTCTAGTAAATACTAACGTGCCTTAGACTTTTGCACAGTATATAATAAAATGTTTTCATGTCGTTTCGGTTAACAATGGGACACTGGCGTTAACAATGGAGTAATGACTATATATTTCCCTGAAACAGTCCAGTCCCTATTCTTTGTAATTGCATGTAAAAATAGTTTTTATAAACTCTCATTTTGTATTCCACAAAGGAAAGAAAGTCATACAAGTTTAGAATGACAACAGAATTTTCATTTAAAACTGTTCCTGTAAAACGTGCCTATATGTTTTTTCTTATGCACCTTTTTTCCTGACGAGCCTACTGTGTTTTGAATTACGGGTGGCACTTCAGGTTTGGGGAACTTCAAAAAGACTGAAACGAATAATATCAAATCATAAGGTTGCCATACAAATAAAGATTATCCGTTTATCGGTTTGACTGAATGAGCTGTCAATTTTCCTTCATACTTTTTTTCAGACATCATGAGAATAACGTAGCGTTTGGTATTTTAACATGACACGTTATAACAATAATATGTATGGCAAGAGCTCTTTTCAGTCGCTACATTCATGATTATTTTCTTTTTTTTTCTCTTCATTTTCATGATTATTTTTCTTTTTTTCTTTATATTCCGCTGTAATAGAATGAAAACTTTGAAATAGTGTCACGCAATGCTGAAGTTAATGTACATTTCTGATTGCAACGTATGTTACATAATACAGATATATATTACTACAGGTTATTCGTGTAATTTTCTGCTATTAAATTCAGATAAAACGGAGGTGTTACTTATTGGTCCAAAAAACTGCCCACAAAACCTCTCGCAATACAATTTTACCTTGGAAGGATGTCCTGTCACTTTATCCACTACAGTAAAAGACCTGGGTGTTATATTAGACCGCAACCTGACATTCGAAAATCATATTTCATATGTTACAAGAACGGCATTTTTCCATCTTAGAAACATTGCTAAGCTACGTAACATGCTATCTATTTCTGATGCAGAAAAGTTAGTTCATGCATTCATGACCTCGAGATTAGATTACTGTAATGCTTTATTAGCTGGTTGTCCTGCATCCTCAATAAACAAACTACAGTTAGTCCAAAACGCGGCTGCTAGAGTTCTTACTAGGTCAAGAAAATATGATCATATAACACCAATTTTATCATCTCTACACTGGTTACCTGTGAAGTTCCGTATCAATTACAAACTATTGCTACTAACCTATAAAGCCCTAAATGGTTTAGCTCCAGTGTATCTAACGGATCTTCTATCGCCCTACAATCCATCGCGCTCTTTAAGATCACTAAACTCTAGGCTTCTGGTCATTCCTAGGATATCTAAGTCCACTAAAGGAGGGAGGGCATTTTCACATTTAGCTCCTAAACTCTGGAATAGTCTTCCTGATATTGTTCGAGGTTCAGACTCGCTGTCCCAGTTTAAAACTAGATTAAAGACGCATCTCTTTAGCCAAGCATTCACATTATAATTATCTTTTTATACTACAGTTAAATCGGATCAAAAGCATTAATATAATATTCTGAACAGCAGCTACGCTAATCATTTCCCATCTGCTTTTCTGTTGTTATCTCGGGACACTAGTCCCGAGGTAAATAGTTCATCAGCTCCAGTTTGTATCCAGCCTCTCATGGAGACTTCGGATGCCCCGACGCCTGTGATGAGACGACTCCACGCCTGTGAAGAGACGACTCAACGCCAGCGTTGTTATGGTCTAAATTAATACACGATTGATTAACTTTTTCGAACATTATTCTTTAACATTGTCTTTCTAACATTTTTACTGTACATCTATGAAATGCACTTTCTGTAAAGCTGCTTTGAAACAATGTGTATTGTGAAAAGCGCTATACAAATAAATTTGAATTGAATTGAATTGAATTCATGGTCTGTTGGAAGTACCTTGTTGATGCTTTTACACTTTTAAAATATACTTTTAATGTTTGATGGTTGAAGGATGAGTAGAATAATGTCATCTCATTGTACCCAGTTTAAAAAAAATGAAAACATATTATTGCGTTCATAGAGTCTTTCACTGATTGTTTACAGTGTAATGGAAGTTACACCCATAATTTGCTTAAAGTGTCATGAGGTGTAGGAATAAATTGAATATATTGTGTATATGATCTATATTGTCTTTGTCCCTTCTTTGTTCCTTATTGTGTATGTATATATATATATATATATATATATATATATATATATATATATATATATATATATATATATATATATATATATATATATATATATATATATAATTATTATTATTTTTTTTAATCTAAACAAACAAATGTTGAATCTTACAAAAATATGCAATACTGTGTATTTTGAATTGACAGTGCAGGTATATTAGGACTGATTATCTATGATCTACAGTGCTTCCTGATGCAAAATGTTTGGCTCTCTTACCAGCAGTAGAGGATTGTTTGAGGGTGGTGATGGTACCTCAGTTTCAGGTTCATTCAGCTCTGCATTCTAGAGGATCAATAAAGAAGCAGAAGATGAAAGTGAGACCCATTGTCACAAAAAAAAAAAAAAATGAGAGAGAGAAAAGTAGTGTCACTGTTATAAAGGTAACAGTTGATCTAAAGGACTTCCACATGCAAACTATATTTCTGGCTTTCTTACCAGCAGTAAAGGATTGCTATTACTTGAGGGTGGTGACGGTACCTCAGTTTCAGCTTCATTCAACTCTGAATTCTGGATGATCAATAAACATGCAGAACATAAAAGTGAGACACATTATTACAAAAACATGAAAAAGTGTCACTGTTGATAATGTAACAGTTGCCTAGTGATGAGTGAGAAGCATAAAGCTGGGGGCATTGAGACATTTGGTCTATTAGGATCACATTACCAGTATGATGTTATCGTTCAGATTCCATGTCATCACAATTGCTTGGTCTTCATCTGTTTGTCCAAGTTCATCACCATCATTCCACTCAACTGTGTCTTCCTTATCATCATCTCCAAGTGTTTCAACTATGTTGCAGTGTCGTGGAGGAATCTGATCAGTCAAGTCAATTAATTCATAGCCTCTTTGTATATCACAGGGCTCATGTAAATGCTGTGGACTCATTTGTTGCACACTTTGATTCCACAATTCATCAGTGTCCTCGTCACTTGAGGTGCTTATGAGTCTCTGGATGGTGCATGTTCTTTTGGTATCTTTTGGTGATGAAAGGGAGCTGTGTGATGTGCTGGGTATCTCTATATCCATGGTCTCTAAGGTCAAACCACTTTGTTGAACACCCTCCATTCCTCTTGTTCTCTGTGCTCTAGCGCTTTCTCGTCTCTGAAGAACATGCAATATAACATTTAATGATTAACTCAGACATTAAGCTATATTAATGATATTAATAGCCACTCAGCTAAATTAAATGATAATTGTGATAAATAAGTCAAAGTCTAGGTGATTTTACTGACCTTCCTCTTGGTGTCTCTGTTAGATGAAAGTCTGCCATCCAATAAATGTGTGCTTGAATCCTCAGAATCACTGTCACATCCATGCAATAACAGTTTTGCAGCAGGTCTCTCAGTATCACTGTCTAACCCATCCTGTAGTAATGACTGTTCATTACATTCCTCTTTTTCTCCATCTGTTAAAGATTCTACATCTGTGAGGCACACCTCCTGTTTAGTGCAAATGTAAAATCTCAACATTTTCAGTTTGGTTTGTTCATACAGATTTCCAACAGTGCTATCCATGGGAATTAGGTTTCTTTTAAAATCACAAACATGAAAAGTGAAGTCTGTTTCTGGACCTTTTGGTGACTCCCCATTTGGGAAAAAAAGGTTCTTTCCCATTTCCATGATTTGTAAAACAGTTGTCTTTTTTTGAACCGTCACATGTCTCGTGCCACCACCATTATTGGTCCTCACTTGTTGGTATCCTTTACGGCAGAAGTGAAGCCATCCAATTTCAATTCTTCTGGAGGTTTTTTCTGCAGACACATTTTTGTGTCTTGCCAATAAATTATTTTCCTTAGGGAAGACGCGTGCTTTAACATTCAATGTTTTAGCTGACTTTGATCCCAGTTTCCTTGCTTCAATTTTATCTCTTAAATTCTGCAACAGAGATTCTTTATCAGAACAGGCCGCTGTTTGTTGACAGAAGGAGAGGAGAGCCAGTCGGTCACCATATGAATGAATATACTTTGCCATTTGCTCATCAGTCATGACAGAGAGCACAGACTTGTCAATCTGAAAGTGCAGAGAAGATCTATTTTTATAGATTGGTTCTTTAAAGAACATTAATGCATGAATTCATACTATGTTAACACAGCCTAGATTTATTAATGATGTTGTTGTTGTTTTTTTACAGTAAAAGTCACATCTCTTTATCTACATGCCATCCTGGTTCTAAAACTGGGCTCAATATTAACATTCAGGATATAGTTAATCTAACTAGATAGTAGCTACTGGTAATTACAGTTGAGTGAGTACGTTGGTACCCAGCCGTGCAGAATCTAACATATTTAAAAAATATGAGGGATCATAATAATTAAAAAAAAATATAACATTTTATTTAGTACTGGCCGGATAAAGCTATTTCAGATGTCATAATGTTTACATCTATTACACATATATATTAACAATGCCTAATAATTAATATAAACAAAATAAAAACTACAAGTTTCCATAATCTTGGTTACTTTTATATGTTGCTTGATGATGATCAATGACTGTGTGTATCCTATATAAATAACATTGCAATTGTAATGATCCCTCTTATTTTTGCAAGGGAGTGCAACGTACACACAACTGTAGGTCCAATATGATATCATTAATACTAATGAACCAGTTAAGGTACTGTACGTTAATTCTGATTCAACAACAGAGATTAATTAGTCTGTGGTGATATTCTGACAGTCTCCTGGCTAGCAATAATAATTCAAACATACCATAACATAGTTTTTTATATTATTAACATACGGGGATAGATGTCAACACCTTTGGTTGCATCATTAAAAGTATAATTTATCAATAATTTACATATTAACTAACATAGGCCCATAGATCTTCAATGAAACGGTCCCCACCTTGTCCCTTTTCATGTGGATGATGTCCTCTTCTGGAACATCTCGTGATCTTAGAAACTGCTCAAGATCGTCCTCCATCACAGTTAATTGTTACAGCTTTGTGCTAAGTGTAATCATGGAAGTTGGCTTATTCGTCTATAAAAGTAATACTATCTGTAAACTGCGTACATGATCCAGGTCACTCAAGTGATGCTGTGAAAATACAAGCACGAACAACCGCGCAGAAGTCTCTCGCGCAACCTGTGTTCACGCGAGAGACTTATGCGCGGTGGTTCGTGCAACAGGTATTTTTGTTTTGCGAGGGAACGCAAACATCTTTGCGAGGGAACGCAAAACTTTTGCGAGGGAACGCAAAACTTTTGCGAGGGAACGCAAATATCTTTGCGAGGGCACGCAAAACTTTTGCGTGGGAACGCAAAGTTTCTCGGGGGAACGCAAATATTTTTGCGAGGAAACGCAAAATGTTTGCGTGGGAACGCAAAGTTTCTCGGGGGAACGCAAAAGTTTTGCGAGGGAACGCAAAAGATTTGGAAAAAAAATATCCTCCCATCCTAAATTTTTTTCCACCACCACGTCCCTTTAGGGGCTCCGTACAATGGGACCAGTTAACTGTTTGGTCACAAGTTTCACAGACACAAGTTTCACAAGTTTCAGACACAAGTTTCAGACACAAGTTTCACACTTGTAACATTCACATGTTAAGCATGTTTTGTTGACTTATGGTTAGGCCTACTGATGTTCTGTGATTTTTAAAAGTAGCCTCAAATAGGCCTGCATAAAGTTGGAAGTTATTTGCTGTTGCAAAGATTTATGAATGCACTTCTTAAAAAAAAAAAGGAAATAAAATACAATATGAAATTTTTTTTACATTTTATTAGTTGTTATTGAAACTCATCATTGCCAGGAACACACAGAAGATGGCATTTACTGCCGAGGCGTGTGTGGGTTAGAAGAGGCGGACAGGATTTTGGGGAAGGGGGGGCTCGGCTGTCCTTACCTACTCTAAGGGGAGGCTCACATTCACACAATTTGAAAACCCCTGACCTAGATATTATCATATAGAGACTGTGTCTGTTCCCCGAATTAGTAAATACAAAAAAACATCAAAACCATTCAACAGTAAAAATGTAATTGATGTCCAACAAATAAACAAAAGATATAATACAGATGAACAATTGATAAAGCTTGGGTTGCTGAATATTAGATCCCTTTCCCCAAAAGTGCTTATTGTTAATGATATTATTACAGATAATAATCTAGATGTGCTCTGTTTGACAGAAACCTGGTTAAAACCTGACGACTACATTACCTTAAATGAGTCCACCCCCCAAGATTATTGTTATAAACATGAGCCACGTCTGAAAGGTAAAGGGGGAGGGGTTGCTGTAATTTATAATAATATCTTCAGTATTACTCAGAAAGATTGCTTTTTAAATTATCTTCCTCATCAGTATCATCTCCTCAGCATCCCAGATAGTATAGAAGAACTCGATGTTGCAACAGAAACTATTGACTCTCTCTTTTCCAGTACTTTAGACACAGTTGCTCCTCTGCGCTTAAAGAAGATTAAAGAAAATAGTCCAACGCCGTGGTACAAAGAGCACACCCGGGCTCTTAAAACAGCAGCCAGAAAAATGGAGCGCAGCTGGAAGAAAACAAAACTAGAGGTATTTCGTAATTCGTGGAAAGAGCACATGATCACATACAGAAAGGCCGTAAAAACTGCTAGATCTGCTTATTTCTCAACTCTCTTGGAAGAAAACAAACACAACCCAAGGTATTTATTCGCTACAGTGGCTAAATTAACCAAAAATAAAGCTTCAACTTCTGATGATTGTAAACAGCACAGCAGTAATGACTTTATGAACTTTTTCACAAGTAAGTTTGATAATATTAGGAAGAAAATTTTAACCAAGCAGCCGTCTACTACAGTATCACATCAGACAGAGTATTGTAGTGTCACTGAGGCAAAATTACACTCTTTCACTGCTATAGGAGAAGAAGAATTGGCTAAACTCGTTAAATCATCAAAATCAACAACATGTATGCTTGACCCTGTACCGACTAGGTTGTTAAAAGAGATACTACCAGAGGTCATAGATCTTCTTCTTAATATCATTAATTCATCTTTGTCATTAGGATATGTCCCGAAAACTTTTAAGTTGGCTATTATTATACCACTTATTAAAAAACCGCAACTTGATCCTACAGAATTAGTCAATTATAGACCAATCTCAAATCTACCCTTTCTGTCAAAAATACTTGAAAAGGCAGTGTCTTCACAATTATATTCCTTTTTAGAAAGAAATGGTATCTGTGAGGATTTCCAGTCAGGATTTAGACCGTATCATAGCACTGAGACTGCTCTCATCAGAGTTACAAATGATTTACTCTTATCATCCGATCGTGGCTGTATCTCTCTATTAGTGTTACTCGATCTTAGCGTTGCATTTGATACTATCGACCACAACATTCTTTTGAATAGACTCGAAAATTATGTAGGTATTAGTGGAATTGCTTTATCATGGTTTAAATCATATCTATGTGACCGTTCTCAGTTTGTAGCAGTAAATGAAGAGATGTCACACCGATCGCAAGTTCAGTATGGAGTACCACAAGGCTCAGTGCTAGGACCGCTACTCTTCACCCTGTACATGCTACCACTGGGAGATATCATTAGGAAGCATGGCGTTAGTTTTCATTGTTATGCTGACGATACTCAGCTCTATATTTCTTCACGCCCTGAAGAAACTTACCAATTCACAAGATTAACGGAATGCATAGCTGTAATAAAACATTGGATGACCGGTTATTTCCTGCAACTCAATTCAGAAAAAACTTAATTTTTAATTATTGGACAAAAAAGCTCCACAAGTAGTAACCTAGAATACTGTCTAACACTTGATGGCTGCTCTGTCAAGTCCTCGTCGTCAGTGAGGAACCTGGGTGTGCTCTTTGATACCAATCTTTCGTTTGAAAGCCACGTTTCTAGCATCTGTAAAACTGCATTCTACTATCTTAAAAATATATCTAAATTATGGCACATGCACTCAATGCAAAATGCTGAACAGTTAGTTCATGCGTTCAGGACCTCAAGGCTAGATTATTGTAATGCTCTACTGGGTGGTTGCCCTGCTCGCTTAATAAATAAACTCCAGCTGGTCCAAAACGCAGCAGCTCGAGTTCTTACTAGAACCAGGAAATATGACCATATTAGCCCAGTTCTGTCAACACTGCACTGGCTACCTATTAAACATTGCATACATTTTAAAATCTTGCTTATTACTTATAAAGCACTAAATGGTTTAGCTCCCCAATACTTGAGCGAGCTCTTAACATATTATACTCCATCACGTCTACTGCGGTCTCAAATTTTCTGGCCAGTTGATAATAGCGAGAATATCCAAATCAACTGCAGGCGGTCGATCCTTTTCCTATTTAGCTCCGAAACTCTGGAACAGTCTTCCTAACATTGTTCGGGAAGCAGACACACTCTGTCAGTTTGAATCTAGACTAAAAACACATCTCTTTACTGTGGCATACACATAAAACACTTTTTCAATGAAATGATTGTTTGGCTGCATTAACTAGGTCAGCCGGAACCGGGAACACTTCCCATAACACCTGATACCAATCTTTCGTTTGAAAGCCACGTTTCTAGCATCTGTAAAACTGCATTCGTTACATCATCAGAAGAATGGCATCTACGCTAATGATCGTCTCTCTGTTTTATCCCGAGGTTTACTGCAGTCAGCCGGATACGGGCTGTATCCAGTTCAGATGGTGGACCTGCGCCCAGAAAAGACCAACACAGGACCCCGAAGTGTCTGCAGAGACCGTGATTAGACTCCCCCTGCAACTGCCTCATCGACACAGCATCTCAATAAACCCGTCTCCGGCGTGTTGACTCTGATTGTTCGAATATTACAATTAAATAATACTTAAATCGATATGTCATCCTCAATAAACCCGTCTCCAGCGTGTTGCCTCCGATCATTCGAATATTGCACTTTAATAATTATTTAATCAACATCATCCTCAATAAACCCGTCTCCAGCATGTTGCCTCCGGTCCCTCGAATATTCTGATCTATTATGACCTCTGACCTGTAAAGCTGCCAGAATAATAATAATAATACGCTGTTTGTTAATTGGCCAGAGGAGAACTGGCACCCCGACTGAGCCTGGTTTCTCCCAAGGTTTATTTTTCTCCATTAGGTCACCTAATGGGGTTTTGGTTTCCTTGCCACTGTTGCCTCTGGCTTGGCGTGCTCAGTTGGGGACACTAAATTTTTCAACTAAACATTGAAATTAATCTAATTAATAAACTAAATTAACCATATAAACTAAATTACTGATCTAATGATTGATCTAAAGCCCACACTGTCACTGTATGATAATTGAAATGAACTGATGACATCAGCGTTTTCTGCAGAATGGCTATACAGCTGAATAAAATTATACTGCATTATTTTCCTGTTTAACACTGTAAAGCTGCTTTGAAACAATCTACATTGTTAAAAGCGCTATATAAATAAAGTTGACTTGACTTGACTTGACTATTAAAAGAGTGTCTCCAGACTGCAGAAAGAACACACAAGCCGTGGAAACAAGCAGTGACAGAGTTCGTAGAGATTTACCGTGCCACACCGCACGCTACGACAGGAGCTACTCCATTCGAGCTGCTGAGAAATAGGAAGATGCGCACCAAATTGAACATCCTTCCTGTCTCACACAAAATTGCATCACACAAACAAGTCGAAGAAACTGTGGAAAAAAATCAACAAAACAGTAAGGAATATACAGACAGAAAGAGAGGAGCAAAAGTGCCCACCTTCCAAGTGAATGATACCGTGCGAGTCCGGAGACCGAAACATGTCCACAAGGGGTCATCCAAATACACAGAACCTTTGACAGTCGTAAAGAAGGTTGGACCAAGTACTTACCTTCTCAGCGATGGTCGGAAATGGAATGCCTCAAAGCTGGCACGTTTCTCAAAGGAGACTCTAGCTTGTATCAGTGAGAACAACGAGACTACACTGGATGGATTCACTGTGACTGAGAATGTGCAAGTTGGGCAAGAACCAGGTCCTAGACGCATACCCAGAGTCCGAAAACCACCTCAGTGGTTAGCAGACTTTGAGAGATGAATAGGTTGCAGAACCAACATGTGGATGATGAATATGTGAAGAAAAAAAAATGCTCATACTGTTCTGTATGTGAGAAAATGTTATACCATTTTGAGGTCTGAGTTATAATAGCCAGATGAGAATAACTTAATTTCACATTAAATTCAAAGTTAGGGTACCAGGTATTAAGGTAAGGGTTATTTTACAGCAGTTGCGGGTACTCTGGTTAAGTGACTATTCCTTTAAGAAAAGGGGAAATGTTGTGTCCTGTTAATAACTGTTAGTGAACACGGAGGGCACTAGAGTGCACAGTGAGGTGACAGGCGAATGTTATGTGTGCAGGCGAGGAGAAGAATAAAGTTGGATAAACTGTGATACATGTCTCTCGGCTCATTTCTACTATATCTGTACAAGATATCACAGTAGCCTAATTTATTGCTAATTTTTCAGTCATAGATCACAGTGTAAATTTGTGTTTGTTATCAGGGATGTGTGTGTGAAGTGACGAGCGCAGGTAGCGTAAAGTTACAATGGTCTAAAAATCTCGTTGGTGAGGTAAGAAACTACTTTTTCTGGGGAAGGGGGAAATGATTTGAAACGTTTTCATTATTTGATTTTTGTTTGTTTTTCAGGTGCGGCCTAAGAGCGCTAGCTGCTGTTTGATATAGCTGCTGTTTGATATAGCTGTTTTATATACACTGCTTGTAGACCACTAGCGTAGCTACGGGTGGGCCTCAGTCAGTACGATTACATGGACAACAATACTCCGATATTAATCTGATTAAGACCATACTCTGATTAAGGAACTACCATGTAAACAGCGATTTCTAATTACCTTAATCCGATTAAAGCCATACTCGAATTAAACAAATCGAATAAAGACATGTGGATTATATCTATTTTAGTCGCATTATCTAAGTGCATTGTAGACATGTACACTCCTTAATCTAACTATTAACGTCGTGTAGGAGTTTTCGCCGCATTTTGTGACATTTGACACACACACACACACACACACGCGCACACACACCAGGCAAGTGCAGAGGGGAGGAATTTGGGGGCTCATCCCTGCCCTTTTAAAAAAATTATCAAAAGTGCCCCTCTCAACAATCATCAATTATATTGTGACAAATAAAATTGAATTTGAATTATAATTAATATAACAGCGCGTACAAAACAGTAACAAAGCGCTCAAATGTCCTGTTTATCTTTTACGTATCTTTTTTTCTTTTTTATTATTATTATTTTTTATTAAATGCATAAAGGAACAATAACAACAATTTTCATCATTGTCATACCACAATAAAGGAATAATACACCAAGGTTCTTCAGTCAAGATTAATCTTCAAGTCCTTAAACACAGCCATTGTTCTCGTAGCTTTTACGTTTTTAGAAAACTCAATGGATTCAAAATACATTTTCATAAAGTTTAAATCTTAAAAAACGAGAAACAGAAAAATAAGATTTATAAAATATAATTTTTCTCTTCACCTTCATGAAAACATAAAATTACATTTTTATAGATAAATTCAAAATTAAGATTAACATAACTTTTGATAAAGTCACAAACATCACACCAAAATGTCACTGTGTGAGAGCAATTCCAAAATAAATGTAAAGTAGATTCAGGTTTCTCTAAACAGAAAGAACAGAGGGTATTAATGTCATTTTTAAGTCTTTTGAAATAATTTCTCTCATTTTGTTGGTAATCAAGTATTTGTGAGGCAATGTCCAAACTTTCTTCCAGGGAATATTATTTAAAAAAACATTCCAGGAAGAAAGGACATAAGGCACAGAAACAATCTCCTCCTGAAACAAGACTCTACTTTTCTTATTGTTTTTTTATTTAAATGTAGAAAGGCACTGTTTACCAAAAAATGTCTTGCACAGATCCACAGAGTGACAAGAGGATGAAAAAGAAAATCCTTTATCCACCTGTTTCCGGGGGCGCTACTGTAAATAAGAACGTGGGTACAACTTCCGGTGAGGCGGCGGAAGTAGTATTCCAATGGTATTTTGTGTGCTAGTTAGTGGAGAGGCTAAAAGTGTTTTTCGGATCATTGGCAAGGTTTCAAAATGATCAATTTTACTTTTTTTTTTAATCAGATGGTGCCACAAGGGTTAAGTGAAGGTTACTGTGAAGCAACATTTGCAGAATGACACACACTAAACATTTCATTTAGTACATTTATTAGTTAATTAATAATATCACAATACAATAAACAATACAATTTTCGTGTCCTTAATTGTCCTTCCTTACTTTACTGACCTTCCACCAAAGAGCTGCTGCATGACTACAACAGCGTCCTGGCCCTAATTCATGAACAACCGCTGTCTGCACCCATGCCTTGTGATGGGATACGTGTAGGCTCAGGCTCAGCTCAATGTCTGCTTTTAGATCGTTTCCGAAATTCCAACAGATACTGATACGCCTCTGAGCTTTTCAAATTGCTCATCGCCTTACCATCACAGGCTACTGAATCTAGAAAATAGCTAAAAATGCTACTGTACGTGATACGATGCCACTTCTTCACGTCATCCTCCAACCAACTACCGCGGAGGGTAAAGGTACTGTTGTTTCACCCTGTTGAAAGTTCGTTTAGGTTGTGTTCCCACATCTTTGGCCAATTTGGAGAGCTTGAATGACTGTCAACTGTTGAATGTCAATAAGCTTTGTTTCCATCCACCTATTTTTATGCACATTTTGGGATAAAGTTATTGCATCAAAAAAATGCTGAATAGAAACGCCAAGATGCGCATGAATTCTATAAATGTACATAAAAAATGTATGCAGTCGTTTGAGTCAGAAAAACGTGCACATAAACTACGATGGAAATGCATAAAGTCCTGGGCCCTCATTTATCAACAGTGCGTAGAAAAGGTTTTATATTTTGTCCAACGAATGAAATTTAGAATGTGCCTAAGTACAAGAAAATCCGCATTTATCAAACGTGCGTACGCAGTTCTTACGCACATGAGTAAGCAATCATTGTTGATAAATACCACATGTGCGTAAGTACCATGCTCGTTCACATTCATGGTCATTAGCATTCGGAAACGCCTCCAATTAACCATATATGGTGACAACACTTCCCTTTAAAAATGACGTGATTGTTTTTTTTCCTCACTGCAATAATGGCAAAGAGAGCAAAGAAGAGGAACTTCACAAACACAGAATTAGAGATACTTGTAAATGAAGTTGAATCCAACCAACAGATATTGTTTAGTAGTGATGGGCAGACCGAGGCTTCGTGAAGCACTGAAGCAGTTGAAGCAAATGTGTCATATTGTTTCGAAGCTTCGAATCAATCTGACACCCGTCTCTACGGCGCCATCTAGTGGTCATTTCCATGTGTTGATCTGAAATACCTTGACCATGATCCATATAAAAAAAATTGTTTTTAACATCTGTCTGACAACTACATGATCTTGGTTTTGTAACCTGTAGCCTCGTCATTGTAAAGAACTATATATATTTTGTTTGTTATACAAAATGAACATTAATAAAATAAATAAAGCCACAATGTGTCACATTTGTCACAAAACATTTTTATTAAAAAATATGAATTGCTCTGCTGTTGAAGGACTCAGCTGACTTCTTTTTTTACAAATAATTTCTCCAGCCTTTGAAAAAATCCTCTCACAAGGGACACTTGTTGCTGGCATGCACAAATATTTTTGGATGATGTAAATACATGGATGATGTATTGTTGCAGAAGGCTAGCTGCCTATCACAATACACACATCTCACTTTATTTGGTGCTTCCAAATGGAAATGCTCCCACACCACAGATGTACGGCATCTCTTGCGTGCAGCCTCCATTTTTATATATTCTATTAATATATCTATATATCACCTATGAATCTATATCTATATAATTCTATATATCTAACTTATGCTGTGCTATCTATCTGTCACTATCTAACTTAGCCTATATGAATGTGTCACTATATCTATCCTAACTATATGTCACTGTCTATACCTATCAGTCAATATATGTAATTTAAATCTAGCCTAAATATAACTAACCAAAGCGCACTATAAATCTCACTGCTATCACAAAATCACTGCTATCACAAAATCACTCTCCTCTCACAAAAACCCACGAGGTGAAGATGGATTTACTTCACTTTTAAACTGTGGTGAATTAGGTTTATACAGATGTGTGACTGTGTGGCTTGTTCCCGCCCCCTTTAATCAACGCAGTTTCGGAAGGCGCCACCTGATGAAACACTTTGAAGCTTCATTTAGCCATAGTCACGTGACATGGGTGTTTCGAATCACAGTTCGGAGCAGTGTTTCGAAACATCTGCGCTTCGGGATCTCGGCAAAGCCCCGAAACGTCTGTTTCGCGTCTGCCATCCCTATTGTTTAGTTCATTCACTGCAGGAGGAATTACAAATAAAAGAAAAAATGCTGCATGGGAGAATGTCACCAATGCAGTTAATTCCGTTGGGTCTGAGGAGAGAACTGTCCCAGAAATAAAAAAAAATTGTTTCCAACCAACTGGAATAGGATAGTGTTTGCATACATTTTATTTCAATTTGTAAACTTTTAATGAAATCATTCATAGGATAAACTCAATTAAATTAATGTGAACATGTGTTTCCTTAATAGCGACACCCGTTGTGCCTGAGGAGCTTGAGGAGCCGGGCCCATCCATTGCCCCTTCCATGCGCCGTGCGCCAAGAGTGCTGAGTGAGGCGGTGCTTCAAAAATCAAGAGGAAACAACAAAATCCATTAATGACCTAAAGGATCAACTGAGCAACATAACGAATGTATTGATTCAAATCAACGAGTCTCTGAAAGAGATTGCCTCTTGCGCAAATACAATTGCTAATAAACCATAAACCGCTGACTAATGTAATTTCAGTTATTTGTTTCCACGAAGCTGCAAAACACAAAATGAAATCGCTGTAATGTTTCTGCACTCAACCAATGGCCAGACTTGCCTAAAATGTCTGTATGATCCTCTGTCTTGTCTGAATGCCAGCGGCATTAGGAGGTGGCAGGGGCACTGCATCGAGCATAGGGCCGTCTGGTCTTGGGGATTCCTGCAGAGGGATGCCCTGTCTGATGGCCAAGTTGTGTAGCACACTGCAAGCCATGATGACTTTGCATGCTTTTTCTGGCTGATACTGCAGTGTCCCTCCCGTGCTTGACAGACAAAGCCATCGTCCTTTCAGCAGGCCTATTGCGCGCTCAACTGTGCTCCTTGAGCGCGCATGGGCACGGTTGTACGCCTGTTCCTGCTCGGTCCTCGGGTTGGTTAGGTGGGTCATTAGCCATGGCTTTAGCGGGTAACCTTGATCACCTAATGATGAAATAGTTTAAGTAATTGTACATAGCCCTACAATAGCATTTTAAACATGTTGTAGCCTTAAATTCACCAATGAGCCAGCCATCCTCAACAGCACCTTCTTGGAGACGCACACCCACAGAGCTATTCTGCAGAACGAACGAGTCGTGTGTTCCTCCAGGCCACCGCGCAACGACGTTTAATAACAACAAATTTGCATCACAAATTAATTGCACGTTAACAGAATGAAACCCTTTTCTATTTACATAATTAAATTTGTTGGTTGATGGTGCTTTTATGGCGATGTGGGTGCAGTCTATAGCTCCAATTATGTTTGGGAATCTAGCAATGGCATGAAAGTCCCGTTTTATTGCGGCTTGTTGAGGATTTCGATAAGGGAACTGGATGTAGGTTGGGGCCAAGGAAATAATTGCATCCAACACTGCCGGCATGATCCTACTCACTGATGGCTGGGATATACCACATATGTCTCCAACCTTACGCTGAAATGTGCCAGTAGCTAAAAATCCAAGGGTGGACAGGAGTTGGATGTGCACGGGAATGGCTTTCGTGCGATTTGTTTCTCTCTCCAACACTGGTCCTAAATCACGACACAAATCCAGCAGTACATTTTTGGGAAAGCGGTACCTACTTAGAAGCCACTCTGTGCTCTCGCCAAGCAGATCAGCGCGATCTTGGAAAACGCGCTCTCTGCGGAGCGCATTGTTTGCCAAGTCTTCCAATAACGCAAGATAAGCCATTGCACTGAGACAAATATATTTCACATCTGTCTTTTATAGGGTTTGACACCAATTAAGCATCGTGTTTAAAACTAGACAAATTATAAATTGAGTGTTTTAAAGGAAACACAGGACATATGTGGATTGTTTAATGCTTACTGTGACACTCTTAAATGCTTTTTATGTGTAGTGTCGCTATTCTACCACTAGATTATCTGCGTAAGCATGCTCAGAGGTGTGCTTATATTTACACACATTTCTACGTATAAGTACAACTTGGTGAATCCCACACTTTGCGTGAAATTGTTCTTACGCACTCACTACGCACAAATCTGTCCGTACGCACCATTGATAAATGAGGGCCCTGCTTGTTTACTTCGAACCAGAAGACGCTCCCACTGTTGACGCAAGGCTTCATGGGGCGTAGGAAACTTGTGGATAAAGCATAAGAAACCCTTGTAGCACTGCACAGGAACCCCATGCTTTACTAAGAACTCAGAATATTTACAGATTGAACCATTTTGATTAAAAAGTTGAGATACAAAAATAGTGAGGTGTAAAATTGTGTTTAAAAATGAGGGACTACGCTAATAACATTTGCCTATGAAAAAGGGATAATTTGATTGGGATTTTAATATGTTATAATTACAGGTTAATAAAAATTCATTTTTCTTAGAATGGCAGTGTCGACACTCAAAGAAAGAGCAGCGTATGTTAACCTGGACAAGCCCTCAGATTTGGCTAGTAAAATTCTGCCCTTTAACGACAGATCTCGTTGGAGCCACATTTGAAGTTTCTTTTGTGTACTTTCAATTAGTGAATTAACATTTAACGAGCATCTTTATAATTCATTCTTTGTTATAATAACACCTAAATATGAAACCTGATCTTTAATTTGAATATTTCAAATTTCTGACAAATTACACTCTTTGATGGACATCAATTCACATTTTGAAAGGTTCAAAAATAAGCCTGACACTTTGGAGAATTGCTGGATATACTCTACTGCTAACGGAACTTAGTTGGTATCGTGCAATAAAAGTGTGGTATCATCAGCCAACTGACTGATGAGTATTTGTTTGTCAGCAATAGATACCATGAAGACCACTATTAGAAATATAAGAACAAAATATCTGGGAAACTAGTAAAAACAAATAAGGGGATATTGGACATCCCTGTCTGATACCACGTGACAAGTTAAACCTCGGAGAAGTACCATATTTTAATTTGATTGTACTATTACCATTGTAATACGGAGTTCTTATGGCCTTACAAAAATATTCACCAAAACCAAATTTTTGCAATGATTTAAAAATAAAATGAGGTTCTACTGAATCAAAAGCTTTATAAAAATCCTGGAAAAGAATATAACTTATGTTCCTCCAAATAAGCATAATCAAATAAGTCTAAAACTGTCGGTCCCTCATATGTCGGAGTCTCATCTATAGCGCTGTCCAAACATTCTTTAAGTCTATTGGCAAATATTATGCCAAAGATTTTATAATCATTGTTAAGGAGTTTGATGGGTCGCCAATTGACCTATCGGTAAGCCCCGCCCCCCTTAGTTACTGTTGCTAACTCGGACAAAGAAACGGAGTTGCTATATCTTACAATTACAGCTGTCAGTGTGAAAACCTTATCCCAAGATGTTTTTGGACACAGAATGTAGCGTATATCCTGTCCGAATGATGGCAAGACTTTACTGATGTTTTATCAAGTTTATTATGTCCTTTTTCACTCAAAAAAAATAATCGTAAGAGCTGAACAAACAAAGCATAAGAAGTGCGCATTAACGTCTCATTCACAAACTATCTCTCTCCGTTGCATTACCATTAACATACACAACAAATTACACAAAAACACTCATCCAACTAACAGTAAACAAACATATACACAGACGTATGCCTTTTTGAGGGTGCAGTTAATAACTGGTAAACTTTGAATCTGCAAAACAACTCAGATAAACTGCGTGCAAGCTCTTCCTTTCACTACGTTACCCGTAGACTATAATACCCATCAAAATAGGAGTCCTCCGTAGTAGGACAGATAATGTAGACCTTAAACATATCTAAAATTAAATTAATTTACATATAACCAGTTTAATATGGAGAGGCACTGATGTAGACCTTCGTGTTTTTGACCTACAGTGTTACATGACGTGAGAAAAGTTAGTTATTACGGTTTGTATGTTAGCAGGGACTTTAATCGTAACAACGAGAGTATGACAAACAGAAAATCCTCTCAGGATCCCTGGAATCAGTGTTACAGTACCTCAGGCACGACATTTTAGCATTTTTGTAGCATAAACACCATCAAACCGATGAGAGCTTCGGATTTTCCAATGTTTCTCTATGGCGCTGACACCTAAAGATGTCCGAGTTCCGGTCCCAGCGCAACTGATACTCAACTGCTATTGGCTCATCTGCGTTCGAGGGGAGGGGCTTACCGATAGGTCAATTGTCCAAATTGGTAAGATCTTTCTTTGGTTTAGGAATTAGTGTGATGACACCCTGCGTTAATGTAGGAGGTAAAGCTTCTTTATCAATACTCTCTTTAAAAACATTAGTTAGAAAAGGAGCAAGTTCATCAGCAAATAATTTGCACTTTGTACTTCCCCATGAGTAACAACGTTATCACAACACATTCTGTCACTTTAAGAGATAACTTTAATATAACTAACTGAGTCTAGAAATGAAGTTGTTATCTGCTCTGAACAAATTGAACTATAAATATTTTTATAAAAGTTGGCACTAAAATTCGCTATATCCTTCAGATCTTTCACAATTTTTCCATCAACACATAACTGCTCAATTGTTGAGAGAGAAAAATTCAGTTTTTCAAGCTTAAAGAAATATGCAGAATTAAGTTCTCCTTCTTCGAGCCATCTTTTCCTGGATCTTATATAAGCACCCCTAGCCTTCGATAAGTATACATCATCACTTTGTTGCCTAGCAACGAGGGGGAGAGGACGCTGGCGTTGTCTGTTTCGCCGCTTTTCCACCCGACTTTGGTTTAAATTGTAATGTTAGATTTAGATTGTATTAAAAAAAAAATTATCGTAACTAGTAAAATCAGTCAGTGCTAATATTGGGACCGTTTTTTGGATCTTATCGTCTCAGATGACTCCACTCAGCTGTTTACAGTTGGTCGTTGGCAGTTTGAATGGATTTACGTTACTCATGACAGGAGAGGACACCCGTTGTTACGTCTAAAAACTTTTTTTTTATGGATTGTTACGGCTTGCTTCTAATCTGAAGGACATTTACCCACCTACCAAACTACAAATTTCAGTTGGAGATCAGAGAGGGGAGAGATGACGCTGCCGTGGCTTGTTCGCCGCTTCTCCGTTTTCTCTAACTGAAAACCCTCTACCGTGCAACAGTTGTTGTTATGGTATAAGCATAACGTTTATCGACCAGTAATACGTTCAGTAAGTCTTACTAGTGTCGCTGCTCACTAGTAAATGCTGTGGATTTGTATGTGTTCTGTACGGATTCCACCGACTTAAGCGGCTGCTTGCCTACCAGTTGCTATCGCTTGGGGATTCTCGTGTCTGTTCGTCGCTACCCGTTGCCGTGGGGCTTTCGCCTGGGGTCCCTGCCGATGATCGTGAGGTGTTCACCCATGGTCACGGTTGTTTGCTTGCTGTGTCTGTTGGCTTTCCTATGTGCATCACGGGCGTGGCTTGCGGCTAGCAGACCACTCTCCACGACTGGCATAATGCTGAACTACTCAGCCATTCAACTTCAGAAATTCAACAACTATACGACTCCATCGTGTACATCAGTCATTAAACAACTTGGACTCCTTCGCCGGCCCCGTTACATTCACAGAAGTTGCCGTCGAAAGTTTGTTTTCTCCCGGTCTGATCACAACATCTCATTCATCTGGTCTGGCGTGCGCACCGTCGCTTCTCGAACACGTCATCAGGGCGCCGTCACTCCTAGGACTAGTAGCGCTGGAGTTTCCATGACAACGCTACGCACTGACTTGGATGGAAACCGGAGAAAACATGGAGTGGATCTCAGTTTACTTCGGCCAATACAGAGACACACTGTTGCAACGAATATCAAGATTGAACTTTTTAATGCACAATCCATCACAAACAAATCTTGCCTCATACATGATCATATTCTAGAAAAGTGTTTAGATATGATGTGCCTTACAGAAACCTGGCATCAACCAGATGTTTATTCTGTTTTAAATGAGACCTGTCCCCCTGGTTACTGCTATTTACAGAAAGCCCGCAGCACAGGGCGTGGTGGTGGTCTGGCTGTCATCCACGGAAGTGATCTGATCTTGTCCCCTATAACCCTGCCTGAGCTGTCTTCGTTTGAATGCCTTGCATTTAAATGTAAGCACCCTCTTTCCACTACGATACTTCTTATTTACCAGTCACCCAAACCAAACCCATCATTCATCCCAGAGATGTCCAATCTTCTTTCAACTTTCTGTATAATGTCTGCTAATATAATCATACTTGGAGATATGAATATTCACGTCAACTCTTCAACCTGCCGTTTTTGCAGCATAATTTCTCCAATTACACGACTGTTTTAATCTGACACAACTTGTCGATGCCCCCACTCATAACAGGGGTCACACTCTCGATCTAGTCATTACAAACTCTGTTTCTCTCAGCAATCTTCTGGTGTATGATCTGGGAGTTTCTGATCATAAAGCCATCTCCATGAAGATGTCTTCACTATCCAGCCTCATCAAGCCCAAACACCAAAACATCAACCTAGAGACTATGGAATCCGATCTCCAGCATCTCCTTTCTGTAAACTGTCTACCACCCATGGATTCAGTGGACTATTGCAATAACACCCTCAGAAGCATTCTGGATCTTCATGCCCCGGTCAAAACCAGAACAGTCACTTTCACCCGATCAGCACCCTGGTTTACCGGTGAACTACGAAAAATGAAGACAGCTGGGCGTGCCATTGAGAGGAGATTCAAAACCACAGGTCTCACTGTGCACAAGCTTGCTTTTCAGGAACACCGAAAGGACTATTCAAAGTCACTTACGGAGGCACGGTCAACTTTCTACTCAAACGTCATCAGAAATAGTCCCGGAAACTCCAAACAGCTGTTCTCCACCATAAATCATCTACTCAAACCACAAACCCCCTCACTTACAGAAACTACAGAAGAGCACTGTAATAATTTCCTGGACTTTTTCAAAACAAAAATAGACTCGATTCACTCTACCTTTCCTGGATCCTCACCACTATCCACCCTGACTATGCACTCACAGCCTGCAATTTCGGAGCCCCTACATCGCTTTCCAGAAATCTCACAGCAAGAGGATGAGACGATAATTAAAAGGATGAAACCTACAACCTGTGCCCTCGACCCTTTTCCTTCAGCTCTAAACACCTCTGTCCTAAGTCCTCTGATTACCACAATAATAAACAACTCCCTCCAGTCTGGCAATGTTCCATCTGCCCTAAAAACTGCCATAATCAGACCACTTCTCAAAAAACCCACCCTTGACCCAGATGTGCTTGCAAATTACAGGCCCATTTCCAATCTCCCATTCCTCTCCAAAGTACTAGAAAAAGTTGTAGCTTCCCACCTCCAGGATCATCTCAAATACAACAATCTTTTCAAAAAATTTCAGTCTGGCTTCCGCTCTCCACACAGTACGGAAACGGTTATGGTTAGAGTCACAAATGACCTACGGATGACAGCTGATGCAGGTTCACCATCCCTCCTCATTCTCCTCGATCTGTCTGCTGCATTTTCAGATTTTTCCTCCAAATACATGAAATTAAAGTTACGGACTTGAGATAATTTCATGATCAGGCTGTCCTCAAGAACTCTTCTCTTTTTGGCTAATGTTGTTCCAACTTAACTTGTTGTTCCTTAAATAAACACCAATTTCAAATTTTAGAAGCTCCCAATTGGCACAAAATGAATTTTGAATTGTGGCTGCTTTCCAATAGTTAGCAATTAATTCTTAAATTGTTTTCCTTTACATCTGGTAATTCTAATAGCGAACTGTTAAGTTTCAACAAAGAAGCTTTACTGTGGCCTGGTGCACAATCTGCCGTTAAAGGGGTATTAATAAAAATAGTTTTGTGGTCAGTCAAAGGGGTACATTGAATGCCAACATTTAGATCAAAATTGGACATACATTTTGAAATGAGCCAATAATCAATTCGAGATTGCCTTGATCCATTTTTGTTGGACCAGGTAAACTCCAAATTGTTAGGGTATCTGTCTCGCCAAATGTCCACCAATTCAAATTTATCGATGAGCCCTAACAGTGCATGGCTAAAACACGCTGTCCTCTTTGGAGGATATCTATCCAAAGAATTATTAATTGATACATTAAAATCTCCTCCTAGTATGAAAAATGCATTAGGGAATTTATTTGACCAATATGTGAGTTTCTCATCTAACATTTCAAAGAAAATGTTATTATCAAGTGTTGTACCCATATATATTTCCCAGAATTGCCATTTGTTGATTAAGTGAATTCACTAATAAATGAAAGTGACCCAAACTATCTGAATCTGATCCTAATATATCCCCATTAAATGTATTTCTCAAAATGCTTATTCCAGCAGAGTGTTCATTGCCATGTGAACTCCAAATATCATTACCCCACTGAGATTTCCACCATTTGTAATCGTCTTTAGTAGAATGACATTCCTGAAGGAAACAGAAATCTGACTTGTGTTTTTTGGCAAACAGAAAAAGAGCTTTTCGTTTAACACTATCCCTGAGCCCCCTGGCATTAAAAGATATTAATGACAATGACATGAACAACGAACGGTAGGCCTATAAGAGCAAAGAGAAGGGGAAAAAAAACAAAAACTGTTATGACGTAAATATGTTTAATATCATTAGGGCAAATAACTCCTAGAGTTATCTATAAGCATTCATCCCTCTTTTCCCCTTTCTTTAAGATAGAAGGAAAAAAAATACTGCAATGTAACAGAAATCCTAAGCAGATAGCTCACTAAACACTGAAAGAAACAGTTGTTTATGATTATACATTATAGTTGGGGAGCCAAAGTCTCAAAAATGGGTTGAACCTGACATGGTCTGCCATACTTTTTATTTGTGTTTTTTCTGTTAACTTTGACCCTAATAACCAATAATTGGAGGGTCTGCTCTGCCGGAAATATCGCAAAAAAAAAATTGTGGCCATTTTAGTGTATGTACCCTTTATTTTTTATCAGAAAAATGTGAAAATTATTTTTTTTCCTCATATCCTCAATAAATGCATTCAAGATACACAGAACACATTTACTGACAACATCCACTGAACATTTTTTTTCTGAACACATTTCTACATGATTTTGCATCAATTTAATGCAAAAAAATAGGCGTTTTCTCACTTTTTTCCAATATTTTCATCTTTACTTCATTGGCAATCAACTATTTCCCCAAGTTATGACATCAGTCAATATGCCATTCATTTCACCAACCAGTATACTCATCCCACAGAAAAAAATATAAAAATCCAACCAAAATCAATGGATCTGTGATGATTTCACTACTAGTTGGCGATCAACAGGCTCAGAACCTCAATAGAATTTTAGGCTACTCTCAAAATTCAGAAATTTCAACATAACCCTGTTCTCCCAATGGAAATGTGTCGCACAAGAAATATAATACAGCAAAATGACTTTCATTATTTTATTGCCTCAGATGACCACTATAATGGAACAAAATAATTTAACATAACTTAATTAACTAGGTGCAGGTCCCTGTGTGGTGGAACAATCAGGAGGGTGGCACACTGCAGATACTGCTCTGGGGACAGACCTTCACCCTCACCACCTGAGGAGACAGCAAACAAGACCGGCAGGGTGGGTTATACAGCAGCGCGATAAAAGATGCATATCTCCACCTGATGCAGGGCTCGGCGAAGGTGTAATAGGAAGGCATCTTCAGGTGGTGGAAGGCAACGCATGTCTCCTTTGATGCTCACAAAGAGATTGGCTCGCAGTGCATCTAGAGTACCACCAAAGTCACTCCTGTCATAAAGTGACACCATGTCGCGCCGTGCTGCTGTTATAACCTCTTCCTGAACATCCAGGCTTTCCTCAGGGTCACCTTACCTGCACAGTGGCAGAAGGTCTGTCAGGTGTTTAATAGCAGTTGTGTAGGCCCGCCTTTTTTCCCCTCTTCTGTACAGATAGCTCACTGTGTCACATCCGGTAAGTATGTAGGTGCTGAGGAGAAGGGATGTAAGATCTGAAGCTGAAACAGCATACTTCCCCGCCAGAGCATCTGTGATGGCATGAATAGGTAGGAAGATATCCATTGTCTTCACCCACAGCTCCTGCAGCCCATCCATGTGTGTGATGTAGTACATGCACATCATGATCACATCTCCACAAGTAGTAACCTAGAATACTGTCTAACACTTGATGGCTGTTCTGTCAAGTCCTCGTCGTCAGTGAGGAACCTGGGTGTGCTCTTTGATACCAATCTTTCGTTTGAAAGCCACGTTTCTAGCATCTGTAAAACTGCTTTCTACCATCTTAAAAATATATCTAAATTACGGCACATGCTCTCAATGCAAAATGCTGAACAGTTAGTTCATGCGTTCATGACCTCAAGGTTAGATTATTGTAATGCTCTACTGGGTGGTTGCCCTGCTCGCTTAATAAATAAACTCCAGCTGGTCCAAAACGCAGCAGCTCGAGTTCTTACTAGAACCAGGAAGTATGACCATATTAGCCCAGTTCTGTCAACACTGCACTGGCTGCCTATTAAACATCGCATAAATTTTAAAATCTTACTTATTACTTACAAAGCACTAAATGGTTTAGCTCCCCAATACTTGAGCGAGCTCTTAACATATTATACTCCATCACGTCTACTGCGGTCTCAAAATTCTGGCCAGTTGATCATACCGAGAATATCCAAATCAACTGCAGGTGGTCGATCGTTTTCCTATTTAGCACCTAAACTCTGGAACAGTCTTCCTAACATTGTTCGGGAAGCAGACACACTCTGTCAGTTTAAATCTAGACTAAAAACACATCTCTTTACTGTGGCATACACATAAAACACTTTTTCAATGAAATGATTGTTAGGCTGCATTAACTAGGTCAGCCGGAACCGGGAACACTTCCCATAACACCTGATGTACTCGTTGCATCATCAGAAGAATGGCATCTACGCTAATGTTAGTCTCTCTGTTTTATCCCGAGGTTTACTGCAGTCAGCTGGATCCGGGCCGTATCCAGATCAGATGGTGGACCTGCGCCCAGAGAAGACCAACACAGGACCCCGAAGTGTCTGGGAGACCGTGATTAGACTCCCCCTGAAACTGCCTCATCGACACGGCATCTCAATAAACCCGTCTCCAGCGTGTTGCCTCCGATCATTCGAATATTGCACTTTAATAATTATTTAATCAACATCATCCTCAATAAACCCGTCTCCAGCATGTTGCCCCCGGTCCCTCGAATATTCTGATCTATTATGACCTCCGAGCTGTAAAACTGCCAGAATAATAATAATAATAATACGCTGTTTGTTAATTGGCCAGAGGAGAACTGGCACCCCGACTGAGCCTGGTTTCTCCCAAGGTTTATTTTTCTCCATTAGGTCACCTAATGGGGTTTTGGTTTCCTTGCCACTGTTGCCTCTGGCTTGGCGTGCTCAGTTGGGGACACTAAATTTTTCAACTAAACATCGAAATACATCTAAATAATAAACTAAATTAACCATTTAAACTAAATTACTGATCAAATTATTGATCTAAAGCCCACACTGTCACTGTATGATACTTGATGATTTTTCCAGAATGGCTATACAGCTGAATAAAATTATGCTGCATTATTTTCCTGTTTAACACTGTAAAGCTGCTTTGAAACAATCTACATTGTTAAAAGCGCTATATAAATAAAGTTGACTTGACTTGACTTGACATCTGTGTCAGTTGCAACCACTACAGCCCGTTCGTGTTGCAGAATTTGTACTGAGTATGCAATGTGAGCAAACATCCTGGTATCTGCCTCCTCATGTTTCTCACAGGAAAGTTCTGGAAGCTCAACATGACAATCCGCTGATAAGAGGACAGTGCGACCAGATCACAAAATATTCCACCAAGAATAAGGGTGCATCTTGCAGGAAGTGACTTGTTCTGAGCTGCCCATGCTTCCTCCATATAGTTCAACAGATAAGCTTTATTCAGTGGATTGTGAATGAAGCCTTTCCATTCAGGTATAGGGAGAGTATCATGTGGCTTGCACTCCTTCATTTTGCTTGGGCAGGTCTTCATCCTCTTCTCTCGTTCCTCACCTTTCAAACTTTCAGCAGGGGAGACATCATATCGATCACCAACAAAGTGGATGCAGTCACACTTGTCTGGGAGGATTCCAAGGAGCTTCCTCAGGTTCTTTCCTTGCAGTTCATGGAAGGTGCTGCTACCAAGATGTTGGTAACGTTGAATGAACGCCATGGCATCTACTACCATTACCACAGGCTTATCAGACGATGGTAGTTTGTTCACTTCCCCCCAGGAGCTGCCAAGGGCTGTCTTGTTTGCAGCCAGGTAGTCTGCCTTGTTTCCTTTACGCATTGCATAACTTTGGTCAAGGGACGGATCTGGCTCAAACATGGAGGCTGGACAACTTGTCCATTCATGGCCAAACACTTCCACCTTCCTGTCTTCCTCTAAGTCCTGAACAAAGTACAGGTTCCGCACAACTGCACTCTCCTCCTCATAGACTTTTTTGGCTTTGACATTGACTTCTTTGGCTTTGCTGCGAAGGTTGAAAGTTTAATTTGGGCTACTTTCTCACTGTCTGTTCTTCTTGCTGAAGCCAGTGCCTCCAGTCCTTTTTCACGAGCGCAGATCAAGTCAGCAGATGTGGCTTTGTGGCCTGTTGAAATGTTGATCAGCTCCTGTTCTTCACATGTGAAAGGATTGATCATCTGGTTGTTGATGACATCTGTAATTTTCCTTACACCTTCTGCCTCCTTTGCACATTGGCTGTCCTTGTCCTCATGGTGTTTGATGTCATCCGCATCCAGGTGTGCCGTAGCCTTTGTCTGCTTTGACACAGCTGTCAGAACTTGAAGAGCTTTCAAGTATTTCTCCATGGCTGCTGGCTGCTGACTGATGCCAGTGAAGAGTTTTGTCTTGGCATCACGGTTGTTGGTTTTTTCAAGTGCCATGTCTGTCCAGACACCATTGAACCGTTCTTCTGTTTGACGTAAAGTGAACTTCCCATCCTTGAATTCCCTACAGATGTTTGGAGCCAGTGTAGGCAAGCTTCTCATAGCTTCTAGGTAGTGGGGCAGGCAGGATACGTATTTGTAGTGGCCAGCAGCTACAAGGTATGGTAACATCTTTTCCACTTCAGCCAGGTGTTCCTCCCACAGACCTGCACGCTCAGCATGGATGAACCGTCTAAGAATCATCACCATATCCATGTACATTAGCCATAGCTTTGTAGTAGGTGAGGTACATGCTTCATCAAACATGACAGCTTTTTCAGTTGGTCAGTTGCATCAGCACACGCAGAAGTTGCCTTCTCTAAATTCTCTTCTGACAGGGCATCTAGGAGTAGCTGGACATTGTTGGTCCTTCTCTTCATTGACCAACCATCTGGCAAATGCTTCCCAGTGTAGGGCAAACATGGCTGCATACACCATAATGTGGGCGTGCAGCATTGCATAGTAGTCTTTACCACTCACTGCACGAAAAAAGGTGTATCCGGACCAGTATACTCCTGTATACACTGCTGAAATTCGGAAGAATCCAGGAGTATACTGGTCGGATAGGTCAAATTCCATGGGTCCGTAAATATCCGTATACATCCGAAATGGTACCAAATCGGATGTATGTTGTGGCCATATACTCCCATGCTACAGCCATTTGTTGCCATGGCAAATAATCCCATCAAATTTTTCCCAGGAGACATTTTCACACCTCTAAACAGCTTTGCCTTCTATCCCCTATTGGTCCTTCATCTCAAACTGGTTGGCTGTTTTTTTAAAACCACTCCCAAAACCCAGACTGCTATTGGAGGACAGGATGCATTGAAAACTCAGTAAAGTGATTTTATTGGTTACTTCTAAGGCTAAGGGTGGGCTAGGTTTTGTAGCATAGTGACTTGATTGGTTATAGGCCAGCTATGCAGATTTTGCTCATATATATGCAAAATCTATATATATATGTCCCCTCTCCCCCCCAAAAGAAAAATACACACAAAACAATTTGATAAAGTCTGAAATATTTATTAAAAAGGTATTTTTTAAAAAAAACATTCTTAAGAGCATTATAAACAAACATTAAAACAATGGGGAAACAAATGTAACAAAATGTATTTAAAAGGGATGAAAATGTTAAGGAACAAATGTAAAAATATAAACAGTCCAAAGAACATTATAAACATACGTTAAAATGAATTGGTAAAGAAACAAAAGAAAAAAAAAGTGAACAAAATGCATTTAAAAGGACAGAGATGTAAAGGAATAAAATACACAGTGTACATAAAAAGGAACATCTAAAAAAAGGAATAAATATACAAAGAACACAATATAAAATGAGAACAATAAATTTACAAGACAAAAAAAAGTGTATATAAAATACCCATAAATATTCCAAGTAAACAATATAACCAAGTAAAAATAACAAAGAGCCTTATAAACATACATTAAAATGAATGGGGGAAAAGATAAGTGACACAATATGCATCTAAAGGAAGGCGACGTAAAAGGAACAACTATACAAAACGTGGAGATCAAAAGCAACATGGACATCTAAAAAGGAACAAATATACAAAGTATACAATATAAAACGAGACAAAGAAATCTATACATTAAAAAGTGTATATAAAATATATGTAAATATTCTATATATGGGAACCAATAAAAGTATACGTATATAAACATAGGAATAAAGAAAATATAAAATGGAACAATTGAATATTAAAATTATAAATATAAAGGAATTGTGACCAACTCTAACACAATGTTTGAGTTTTGAATTTTTTTTTCAAACTGGCATGATGGGCTGGTGATGTGATGCGTAGCGTGGGTCAGCCGTGTCTGGTTTGTAGTACCTAGCCTAACCATCCACACTGGCCTTCCATCAACAACAGCATCATCTTCATCAGACATCAGGTCTATAGTTGCGGTCTTCCACAGGTTCTGTGTTGGTTTGTCCAACCCTGGACCTGGTCTCCAGCAACTGCAAAACATGACAGTAAATGAACCACTAAAACTCAGAGAGGAGTATAGTAACATTCTGGGGGGGAAAAGCTTAACCGGTTTCTTAACTTACCTGTCTCTTTCTCTGATGGTTCTTTGTGATGTTCTTCATAGTGTTTCTTTTCTGGGCCTTTTCAGACTGAGCCAAAGAATACTTCCTCAGCAAAGTCTCACAAAATAAAATACATCTTGCAACCTGCCAAATAAATCATGAATAATATATAGTTAAAGCCAATAAAAGTAATTAAAACAATTCAATTAAAATTTATTTGTATAGCGCTTTTCACAATACATATTGTTTCAAAGCAACTTCACAGAAAATGTATGCGTCTACATTACAGAGAAAAACAGAGAACATTAAAATAATTACAACATTTTTAAGATTACCTTTTACACATTCAGGGTCAACATCTTTAAAAGTTCTTCAGGATCATGGATCCAAAACTTCTGGACCATGAGGGGGGAAGAAACATGCACACACACAAATGAATATTAATTTGTTTGATAAAACATTAATATTAATTATCAACTTACTGACATGGACTTGCAAAACGTACTCACCAGGTCCATACAAAAACTTCACAGTAGAGCCACAATCCTGGTTTGCCTATAATTCTTCAGAGTCCAAGGATGTTGGTTTCCTGTCCTCTCTGCTGAATGAGTGTACATGATCTCAGATTACTCATTCCAAAGCTCCTTTACATTTATGACAAGCTTGATCTTAAAACTTGCTGACAGTAGGGATGGGCATTATGACCATATTATTCTACATACATGAGAAATTTTATTTCACAATAACGATATCACAGTATATTTATTTTATTTTGATAGATATTTTATTAAAATGCTACAGAATAATACTGCTTTAAAAGTCTTCAGTGTATCATATTCTATGAATTAATATCAATGGATTCTTAAAGAAGCAGAAGGTCTTCTCTATTCTTTTGTTGTTTGATTCAAATGATGACAGACAGCAGTTTATTAATCTGCTGCCCCTTTAAGAACGGATGCACATAATGACACACATCCGGGATTCCCCACGTTAACTTGAACTGTTTAACTTACTTAAAGGGTTAGTTCACCCAAAAATGAAAATTCTGTCATTAATTACTCACCCTCATGTCGTTCGACACCCGTAAGACCTCCGTTCATATTCGGAACACAAATGAAGATATTTTTGTTGAAAGCTGATGGCTGAGTAAGGCTTCAGATAGGCCTCCATTGGCATTCAGTACATTTACACTCCCAAGACCCATAAAAGGCACTTAAAACGTTGTTACAAAGTCCATCTCACCACAGTGACTCTACAATAATTTTACGATGCGACGACAATAGTTTTTGTGCGAAAAAAAAATCTAAATAACACCTTTATCCAACTTGTTCTTGTCTTCCGTGTGTGCCTCCACGACGCATGCGCGAGAATATGACGCAGATCCGGCGTTCGGACACATGACCCAGAAGCGATTTGTTTACAAGCAGAGGAAGACACGTGTGTCTAAGCTGTTGAATTCTACATTGATCGTGCTTTAGGTCTCTGCGTAGTTCTCAAAATCGGGCTAAAGTGTGCATTTCATGGATTCCCAAACCCCGGATCTGCGTCATATTCTCGCGCATGCGTCGTGGAGGCACACACGGAAGACAAGAACAAGTTGGATAAAGGTGCTATTTAGATTTTGTTTTGCGCACAAAAACTATTGTCGTCGCATCGTAAAATTATTGTAGAGCCACTGTGGTGAGATGGACTTTGTAGCGACGTTTTAAGTGCCTTTTATGGGTCTTGGGAGTGTAAATGTACTGAATGCCAATGGAGGCCTATCTGAAGCCTTTCTCAGCCATCAGCTTTCAACAAAAATATCTTCATTTGTGTTCCGAATATGAACGGAGGTCTTACGGGTGTCGAACGACATGAGGGTGAGTAATTAATGACAGCATTTTCATTTTTGGGTGAACTAACCCTTTAAGACATAACTGACTGTTTAAATCAAGTGAATACCTCACATGACAGGGTTACTGAGATAACTGTGCGCATTTTACAGAAAGATAATTAATTTCGGGATCGCATGCTGTCTGAGAGAGGCTTATTTTAACACATGCATCTCCCACTCATTATTCTACATTCATGCATGTTTCTTTGTCAAAATGTCAAAAACTTTTAGTACAGTCAGTTCTGCGTTATATACGCTATATTCATATTCACATTCTGCGATATAAAAAGGTAATGTTAACGTTTACTGCAAAATCGCTAACAATAGTCATAACTATGATCGTCATAACACCCAGCCCTAGCTTAACAGTATTACAACACAACAAAACACAAAATATGTAAGTTAATCGCGATTAGCATATTACTTTAATGCACTAACGTTATATCTTGAGCAGTAGAACAAATATAAAGGGATTTAACGTTACATTACCTTCTGCCGTCTGTTGTCCGCCATTGGTAACTCAGTCTGTTCGTATTCATGTTTTTTCGTTCTCAGTCGACATCCCACAATCAAAATGATGTAAACAGATGTGTTTTCAGATGTAAAATGATCCATGCAATGCCATTAATGGGCCGACGAAGCAGTCCTGTTGCAGATTAGAACTAGAAGCCGCGCCCGCGTCCCCGTGAGCCGCGAGCCACTCCAATGACAACGGGTGTATAATTCAAACTGAAGGCGCACACTGTCATTGGCCAGATTTCTGGATGACGTTCAGATTGACCAATCACGCTCAAAAGAACACGGAAAGACAGCATAGCCTTGCAACCATAGAAAAAAAACTTGTTTTAAACTACAGTTAGAAAATGTGTATATTTCTTTATATTTGCTGTTATATTTAATTAATTGGTCAAATGATGTTTTTGTGGTGTGGGCAGAGGCCTGAAAGTTTCAACCTGGAGAGCAGTGCAGATTTGTACTCTTTAAAACCAATTATTGTTTGATATTTAGTTTGCTTTTTAGTTTATTATATTTGTATCCAGAATTACAGTTTGAATGTAAAATTACACCTAAACTGTAAAACAGAAAATTAAAGTAAAATATCTTAATTAGTATCTTAAAAGTTTTTTCTATAAAACTTTTAATGTAAATTTCTGTGAAGTTTTTGAACTTTATTTGACTTAAAGGTCCTGTTCTTCGTGATCCCATTTTTCAAACTTTAGTTAGTGTGTAATGTTGCTGTTAGAGCATTTATAATACCTGTAAAATTATAAAGCTCAAAGTTTAATGCCAAGCGAGATATTTTATTTAACAGAAGTTCCCTTTCAAAGCCTACAGCGAACGGCTGGTTAGGACTACATCCTGGTATTTCCTGCTTTAATTACGTCAGTAGAGCAGTATGTCGACTAACCTCCGCCCACAAGAACGTGCGAAAAAGGGGGCGTGGTCTTGTTGCTCCCGCGTGGAGAATAGGAAGTGTTGCGTTCGGTTGCGTTCGTATAGTTTGTTTGTTGCCATGTCGTCGAGATGCTGTTATTTTCATCCCGGAGTCAAGTCACCTTTGTTTGGCTTTCCCAGGGACGCTGTACTTAGAGATCATTGAGCGCATGCATCCCCGTTATGGTGAGAGGCGTGACCTTTCCAGTAACGTGCGCTCTGCGTGCCCTAAGCTGCTGTCGAATCACAACACGGGAACCGCTGGCACAATCAGAACTCGTTACGTATTTCTGAAGGAGGGACTTCATAGAACAGGGAAATCTTTCAAGCCGTTTTGAGGACAGTGAAAACAGCAGTATACAGATAAGTAAATTGTGTGAAAAATACTGTGTTTTTTTACACGCGAAACATGAACACATGTTATATTGCACACTGTAAACACAATCAAAGCTTCAAAAAAACACGAAAAACGGGACCTTTAAGATTTTTTACTTTAATTTTACGTTTTTTGTTTGGCAGCCGTAGCTGCCAGTCATTTGACCGTTTTTTTTAGGTTTTAATTTTTTACAGTGTAAATATAAAATTAATAAGATTTACTTTAAAATTACAAAGAATAATGTTAAATTGTTAGTATGGACATAAACGTTTAATACAATGAGCTAAATATTTTATTACAGATTATTTCTGTCATTTTACATACATTTGTATGTAATTTATGAAAACAGAAACATAATACAGTGATGTTCCTGTATAAAAAATGAGAATTACTGTAATTTGTCATTAATGATATAATCCTTAAAATAACAGTCAAGTTGTTTATTTACAGATATTGTTTGTATAGATACTGTATAAATAATACAGTGATTTTCATGTATAAAAAACTGAATTATTCTAATTTGTCATTAAAGGGTTAGTTCACCCAAAAATGAAAATTCTGTCATTAATTACTTACCCTCATGTCGTTCGACACCCGTAAGACCTCCGTTCATCTTCGGAACAGAAATGAAGATATTTTAGTTGAAATCTGATGGCTCTGAAAGGCCTCCATTGGCACAATGGCACGGTTCACTCTCAAGACCCTTAAAAGGTACTAAAGACGTCGTTACAAAGTCCATCTCACCACTGTGGTTCTAAAATAACTTTATGAATCGGCGATAATAGTTTTTTTGCGCACAAAAACTATTATCGCCTGATAATATCGCCACTGAATCGGCGATAATAGTTTTTGTGCGCAAAAAAACCCTAAATAACGACTTACCTATGTAAGTCGTTATTTAGGGTTTTTTTGCGCACAAAAACTATTATCGCCGATTCATAAAGTTATTTTAGAACCACTGTGGTGAGATGGACTTTGTAACGACGTCTTTAGTATGAAAATAACAGCGTCTCGACGACATGGCAACAAACAAACTATACGAACGCAACCGAACGCCACCGAACGCAACACTTCCTATTCTCCACGCGGGAGCAACAAGACCACGCCCCCTTTTTCGTGCGTTCTTGTGGGCGGAGGTTAGTCGACATACTGCTCTACTGACGTAATTAAAGCAGGAAATACCAGGATGTAGTCCTAACCAGCCGTTCGCTGTAGGCTTTGAAAGGGAACTTCTGTTAAAAGCCTCTGATGACGATTTCAAAACAAGGCATCATGAAGCTTCGAAGCATTATGAATCAGCGAGTCGATTCAGCAGTTTGAATTGCCAAATTTCAGCAGTTTGGCGGTTTGACACGCGATCCGAATCATGAATGCCTTGTTTTGAAATCTATTATTTATGAATCTATTTCATTATTTATGAAAACAGCAAAAATAATACAGTGATGTTCCTGTATAAAAATTCAGAATTACTGGCAGCCCTTGCGCCCCTCCGGCAGCACGGGGTTCGCATCCTGAACTACCTCGACGACTGGCTCATAATGAGTCACTCTCGAGAGCAGGTTTGCGGACACAGAGATCTGGTTCTCCACCACTTAGCCCGTCTGGGCCTTCGGGTCAACTGGGAAAAGAGCAAACTTTGCCCCGTGCAGAGGATCCCTTTTCTCGGTATGGAGTTCGACTCGGTCGCCATGTGCGCACAGCTTATGAGCGAGCGCGCGCAGTCTCTGCTGACTTGCCTCCGTCAAATCGAGAGCAAGAGTGCGGTTCCACTGAAACACTTTCAGAGGCTCCTGGGGCATATGGCATCTGCAGCCGCGGTGACGCCGCTCGGATTGCTACATATGAGACCGCTTCAGCACTGGCTACGCGATCGAGTCCCGAGATGGGCATGGCGGTCTGGCACGCTCCGGGTACAAGTGACTCGGGCCTGCTTACAGACGCTCACCCCGTGGTCGAACCTCAGCTTTCTACGGACCGGTGTGTCCTTAGAACGAGTTTCCAGGCATATTGTTGTATCAACAGATGCCTCCACCACGGGCTGGGGTGCCATGTGCAATGGACAAGCAGCCGCGGGCTCCTGGACAGGACCCCAGCGCCTCCTGCATGTCAATTGCCTCGAGTTGCTGGCAGTACGGTTCGCCCTGCACCACTTCCGAGCATTGCTGAGGGGACAACATGTACTTGTCCGGACAGACAACACGGCCACTGTAGCGTACATCAACCACCAGGGCGGTCTACGCTTCCGCCGTATATCTCAACTCGCCCCCAATCTCGTTTTATGGAGTCAGAAGCACCTGAGGTCCCTTCGTGCTGTCCACATCCCGGGAGAACTGAACCGTGCAGCCGACGAGCTCTCACGGATTCAGCCACTTCCTGGAGAATGGCAACTCAATCCCCAGACGGTCCAGCTGATTTGGGAACAGTTCGGCGACGCGCAGGTAGATCTGTTTGCCTCCCACGACTCTTCCCACTGCAGCCTGTACTATTCCCTGACCGAGGGCACGCTCGGCACGGATGCACTGGTGCACAGCTGGCCGCGGGGCCTGCGCTTATATGCGCTCCCCCCAGTGAGCCTTCTCGCACGGGTACTGTGCAAGATCAGGGAGGACAAGGAGCAGGTCATTTTGGTCGCCCCGTATTGGCACGGCCAGACCTGGTTCTCAGAACTGCTACTCCTTGCGACAGCCCCTCCCTGGCCTATTCCTCTGAGACCGGACCTCCTCTCTCAGAGACAGGGCACTCTATGGCACCCGCGTCCAGCGCTCTGGAAGCTCCACGTGTGGCTTCTGGACGGGACGCGGCAGATTTGAGTGGCCTGCCACCTACGGTGGTCGCCACCATCACTTCCGCTAGGGCAGAGTCTACACGACACCTCTACGCGTTGAAGTGGAACCTCTTCGTCACCTGGTGCTCTTCCCGCCAAGAAGACCCCTAGAAATGCCCGATCGGGTCCGTGCTTTCGTTTCTTCAAGAGGGGCTGGAGCGAAGGCTGTCTCCCTCCACCCTGAAAGTGTATGTGGCTGCAATATCTACCCATCACGACCTCTTGGGAGACAAGAAGGTAAGTCAGCACGACCTAATCATCAGGTTCCTGAGGGGGGCGAGGAGACTGAATCCTCCTCGCTCTCCTCTCGTACCCTCTTGGGACCTCTCAGTAGTTCTAAGTGATCTGCAGAGGCCTCCCTTTGAGCCTTTGCGGTCGGTCGATATTAAGTTCCTGTTGATGAAGACGGCTCTGCTGACCGCATTGGCCGCATTGGTTAAGAGGGTCGGGGACCTGCAGGCATTTTCGGTTGACGAAGCGTGCCTAGAGTTCGGGCCGGCTAATTCTCACGTGATCCTGAGACCCCGGCCTGGATATGTGCCCAAGGTTCCTACCACCCCTTTCAGAGATCAGGTAGTGAACCTGCAATCGCTGCCTTTGGAGGAGGCAGACCCAGCCTTGGCATTGCTCTGTCCAGTACGCGCTCTCCGCGCTTACGTAGACATGACGAAGTGTTTCAGGACCTCAGACCAGCTCTTTGTCTGTTATGGTGGAGAGCGGAAGGGAAGAGCTCTCTCAAAGCATAGGTTGTCTCACTGGATAGTGGACACCATTGTTTTGGCTTACCAGCAGCAAGGTCGACCATGTCCCCTTGGTGTGAGGGCACACTCCACTCGGAGTGTGGCCTCCTCTTGGGCTTTAGCGCATGGCGCCTCGCTAACAGACATCTGCAGAGCTGCAGGCTGGGCGACACCTAACACATTTTCCAGATTCTACAATCTCCGAGTGGAGCCAGTGTCCGACTATGTACTCGCCCCCCCGAGGGGCCGGTAATGGGCCAGGCTCAGGTGTCTTCGCTTGCTCGCCATTCCTCTCCACGGACGGGATACGTGCAATATTTTCCTCAGGTGAGCTCCACGAGAGCCCTGAGCTCCTCCAGCACTGTCGATGCCGACATCAGTTCAGTTTGCCCTTTCGAGCCCAGACCCTCATGTCCGGCCAGGTGCCCCGTGTGCATGGTTCCCCTCCGGCGACCCCCACACGAGTATTCCACCGTAAGACTCCTCAGTGAGCAGGTGTCTTTCCCTTGGCAAGCCCCTGCCACCCCTAGGGTTAAAAACCCACCTTCGGCTGGTAGCCTAGAGTTTCCCATATGCAGCCCGCAGCGGGTCATATGTGTACTCTCTAAGTCCTCCCCACGGGTAGGCATTGTTGGCATTCCCTCACTGGGATATGCTTCTCAGTGTACCTTGGTATTCCTGTGTTAAGTGGGAGTCCTACGGCCTTAAGTGGCGGGATCTCACACTTACGCTGGGCACTGGATGACAGCTGAGTGGCGCTGTTATATTGGAACCCCCATTCGTTAGTCACTAACGTACGTCGTAGTGACTGAACGAAAGGGAACGTCTCGGTTACGTATGTAACCCTCGTTCCCTGAGGAGGGAACGGAGACGTATGTTCCTCTGCCACGTCAGCTGTTCAGGTCTTGGCTCCGCAGCAGATACATAATGCGATGTTGCCAGCGTACTTCCTTATATATGGGGCGGGGTTACGCATGCAAATTCCGCATGCCCATGGCATTGGCACTGCCATTGGGCGTTGTTAAATTCTCGAAGATGATTGGCTTCTAAGCGAAACCCCCATTCGTTAGTCACTAACGTACGTCTCCGTTCCCTCCTCAGTGAACAAGGGTTACATACTTAACCGAGACGTTTTTTCTGTAAAATTAGGATTTTTTTTTACAGTGTAACCTTATTGGTTGCACCTCCATTGCGTCACCTCATCTATTGTGAGTGGTGTATTTCAAACCTCAAAACTCCCCTTTTTTGCATCTTGTTAAAGTTAAGAATCTTGGAGTGACACTTTTTGTTAATAGTTGCAGAGCTGAAAGATCTGCTTGTGTTTCTGTGTTTCTAGAGCAAGTGAATCCCTGCTCTTTTTTATTTTGAGCATATCAGTTTTTGGTGTTTTTTAAACAAACTTTTTGTATATTCCACATTTCATCTCCTTTTTATTTAATGTTATTATTGCCTGCAATTTGTAAAACTTTGCAAAAATTGTTTGGGGATAGTCTAAAATGTTTGGTTAATTATTCTTTGTTAATTCCATTACATTTCTTTGTTTATTTCATTACATATTCAGATTTTTTTGTGAACTTATATGTTCAGACAGGGTTTTTATTTTGTACTGTTTTTATAAAAAATATTTGATTAAGAGACTCTTTTCATGCAGTGATCCGGCAATATCCGGGCATGGTATA
Organism: Gobio gobio; assembly: GCF_949357685.1. Classification (NCBI taxonomy): domain Eukaryota; kingdom Metazoa; phylum Chordata; class Actinopteri; order Cypriniformes; family Gobionidae; genus Gobio; species Gobio gobio. Next base: position 17,407,821 of record NC_137119.1, read on the forward strand.
CTGTGTAATTTGATGTTTACCGGATGTATGTGTTTTAAGGCCCTGACACACCATTCTGATGGTTTGGCCCAGACCCAGGCAACGTGAACCAACCCCACAGTCGGCTTTAGTCATTGCTAGTTTGGTTTAGTGTTTCAGGGCCTTAAGAATTTATTTTTCCGTACAAAAAGCTTGTTTGCTGTAGCCTACAGTAGACCAGAGATAATTCTCAATCCTGAAGTCCTCCCCTGCCACCGCTCCCTCTGAGAACAGCCAGCACCTTAGTGTCATTAACATATGAAAGGTCTTCTTCACACCCAACAGTCTTCAGTCCTAGCACACCCAGCAGTGTTTCAGCTGTATATGTCCGTGAAATTTCACGGATTCCTGTATACATCCGCATACGTGAGGTTTCCGGGTTTTTCTGGAAATATACTGTTCCGTGTTACTCTGATCCGCTTTTTCCCACATACATCCGGTAAACATCAAATTACACAGGAGTATACCATGCCCGGATATTGCCGGATTTCAGTGTTTTCATGCAGTGACTGATGATTTTGTTTGCTGTTCCACGGAGACAGACATCAGCTTCGACCATGATGTCTTCGATACCAGTGGACCAGTGATGCGCGGGTTGATCCAAAATGAGCGGGTGCCTGCGGTCACCCGCGGTTACCCGCGGTTACGAGTCATCCAAAAATATTTTTAATGATATTCGGGTCACGGTCGGTCGGGTCGTCAATAAATCCTTATTTACCTTTTGAATGTTGAGCGTTAACTTTTGAATAAATGCTGACGCGGGACAAAAATGCCCTATTTCCCAAAACGTTGAACTGAGCAATGCCATTGTACCATTTTAATAGGCTACTTTTAAACGCATATAGCTCCGAAAAGTCAGTTTTATGTATTTTCTGAGAAGGGGCGGGATTTTTGCTGGGAAAGTCGGGGGAGAGACGCACACTTCGATTAGACTGGATAAACACATGCAGCATCTTAATTGTTAAGAAAATGAAACTAAATAAATGAATAAATCAAGCCTGTTTTACATAACACTAGGCTATATCATACAGCATTCAGAAAAAGAACAGTTTGCGCTCCTAAGGGCTTGCTGATTAATTCTTCAAGCCGGGTTGAAACATAAACATCGTGTTCATCAATAATATGCATCTAGAGCTGAAATGGAAAATGATGGGCCGCCTCAAGAGCTGCCTGCTCTCGCCGCTGCACCTCTGAGCGACACCGCGTCAGGGCCTGAAACATTTTCTCAAAGGCCCAATGACGCTACGATGAACATTTACTACTTTTAAAAAATGCGGGTCAGGAAGCGGGTCGGGTACAATATTTTCTTCTTCTTTTTTTTGCGGTCCGAGTTGCGGGCGGGTTAGTTGAAAACGTCGGTCGGGTGCGGGTTGTTTATACATTGACCCGCGCATCACTGCAGTGGACTGCATCAAATGCCCAATGGCTCCAAGGAATTCTGAGCAATATGGAAGCCACCCATGTGCAAGATAAGTTTGGCATACTTCTCTTTGTTCTTCTCTAGCAGACTCAGAACCACCTCATAGATTGCTTGGTCACATGTGATGATGGCATACTCTTGACCATGTTTTCTCGACACATCCATGCAGTACTGCACAGACTGTTCAACCACATCTGGTTTTGTTGGTGACTTGGTGAAGAAGGGACTATAGCTGATCACAGTTGCAGGGATGGTATCTGGGATGAGAAATGTTTGGAATGAACTCCATGTTGGAGCAGCGCAACTTGGGTTCAGGTCCTCCAATAGTACAGTAGGGCAGCTATGCACTAAATGCCAGAGGATGCTCAGGTGGTCAAGAGATTCTGCTAGACACACAGGAAGCTTGGACTCTGTTTCAACTCCAACCAGGGAGCGACTCTTTTGACGATCTTTTAGACTTTCCTTGGTTTGATAAGGCTTAGAAGATTCCAGGGCTGGTTGGCGGCTTTTCAGTAGAGGTAAACTAAACGTTGGTGTGGGGTCTTCATCTGGATTCTTGTACTGGAATATGACGTGTGTTGTGCCATGCAGTGTTCGTCCATCCTTTGTGCACTCTTGGAAGTCAAGGTTATCAAATGCAAACTGTGTGAATCGTCCAACCTTCAGGTTCGTTGGTATGAATGCACCATCCCTAGTTGTCTGCTCTTCAACTGCCATTGCCATTGTTGTAATATATCTCTGTGCTTCTTTGTAGCTGATGTTGTTCCCAAATCTATTTAGGAGTGACACAGTCGACTTGCTTCTGGTTTCCTTAAGGATGTGCAAAGCTGTCCCAACGTGTTTCGGTGTTGGGATCTTGGCAACTACTTGGCAGACATCCTTGGCAAGGTTGAGAACTTGTTCTTGCTGCTTAGGACTGACTTTCATCCGGCCGTCCTCACCTAACTCTGGAGATGCATCTGTTATCATCAATGCCAGGTGGTTATACAGGTTTGAGCTCACTCTTCGGGATGCCTCCAGGTATGATATCTCTAGCTGCAGTGATGGGTCTTCAGTCATACTTCCAGGCATCTGGTGACTTCCACTGACTTGAGCTGTTCTGGCTTCTCTTGCTTCCTTCAGGGCCTGCTTACGTTGGTCCTGGAGCTCTTTCCGTATTCTCTTTGCAGTGTTGTAGGAAGAGACTATGGTGTCATCTGGTGTCAACTCATTATCACTTTCTTCTACATACTCTGCCTCTTCAGTTTTCTCCTTAAGTTCCTTCAACTTAGCAGAAATTAATGTTGGCTACATGCTCTCAGAGCAAATCAGGCTAGAACATCATTTCTGTGGCACAACCATTATTTTACAATTGTCACCTACTTCATAGTGCCTTCTAAGGCGGGCAATCAAGGACTGACATCTGTATGAGGTAACATTCTGAACTCCATGGCTTTCCAAGTATTTACGGAATTCATCCCTCAAAGCTGTAACGAAGAATATGGCATTCTCTCTGAAAAGGGACTCATCTATCCTAGATATGAGTTGGTTCAGTGCAGCATCATATGGAGTGGTGGCAGTACTAGTCTTATCCTGTGAACGAAGACGCTTTGTCAGGTAGTTGGTCATGCATTCCTTGTGGTACCGGAAGTCCTCAGCAATCAAGAGAGGTACACTTGTTTCCATCAGGACCACGAATTTTGTGTAGTATCTCTTCATCTTCAAGTTTGTTTGCTTTTTCCCATACTGCATTCTGTCTGTCATAAGTGGCGGTCAAAATGAGGGATCTATTTCCCCTGGTTGTGCATGCTCTTCCACAAATTAAGCACTCTTCCTTGTGTTTGATGGGATGTGGCATTGACATCCGTGTTTTTTTAGTAGGCCTGCTGCTGTCTGGCTCAGGATTAAGTTCTGCTTCAAATGAAGTGACTTCTGGCTTTTCAACTTTTTTCCTCTTCTGGTCAACAGTTTTACAATTTGTGTACTTCGCACAACATTGTGTGTGCCACAAAGGATTCCTCCCCAGAAAGTCACATTGATGTTTCAGCTCATTGTCAAGTCTGTATGATACATCATCCATTCTGTTGGTTACAGCATATAGGAGGGAAGGGTAGCCTTGATTTGTCAGTTTCTGAAGAGGACCAGCGTCACTGTCTGTTTTCTGACATATTATGCAAGCAGTATAGTTGGTACTGAGCAGCTTTCTCTCCAGCTGCTTGGTTGAGAACTCAGGCTCCATCCTTCATTCCTCTCCAATTCACATCACTCCTTTCCTGTTCTCTCCTTGTCACTCTTATCCTCTCCTGTTCAGTTCACTCCTCTCCTTTCTCCTCAACTCTTCTCCTCTCTTGTTTAATCCTCTCCTCTTCACTCTTCTCCCCTCTCCACTCCTATTCTCTCCTATTTCATCCACTCCTCTCCACTCTTCTGTCTCGTTCAATCCACTCCTGTACTCTTCACTCTCTATCTCCTCTCCAATCCACTCCGCTTCTCTCCACTCTTCTCTCCTCTCCAATCTTCTCCTCTTCTACTCCTCTCCACTACTCTCCTCTTCCCTCTTCTTCTCTCCATACCTCTCTACTCTACCCTTCTTTCCTGGTCAATTCACTCCTCTTTTTTCCTCCACTATTCTTCTCTCTTGTTCAGTCCACCCCAGTTCTACCAGAAAGACTCGGGAGAATGAATGCTGTAACAATGACATTTATTTAGGAGCTCAACAAGCAATCAAGTACTTTGGCGTAGGCCCCGTTCGTAATTCGCATTCCGAGGGTACGGAATCTGCGTATCCTGCCTGAAGACGAAGGCAGGGGCGCAGCCCACCCCCGCGAAGTAAGGAAGGGGGTCATCTGGTGGTGGTGGGGTAGATGGAGGAAAAGAACATCCTGAAGTCTTTGGGGTAGAGGGGAGAGCCCATCTGGTGGTGTTGAGGATGATAGGAGGGCCTGACTGATGGTATAGGGGGGGAATGGAGGAAAGGTCCCATCTTGGTGGTGGTGGGGAGGATGGTGGTGCTGAAGCGACAGTATCTGCGAACTCAGACATGAGTAATTACTACCTTTTATTGCTACAGAAAAGGATATGATTGGATAGATGAGAAGGTAATTAGTGACGTAACGATTGAGTCTTCCTGGCAGAACTTGCGCTAGCTTCATTTCTACCAGAAAGACTCGGGAGAATTAATGCTGTAACAATAACATTTATTTAGGAGCTCAGCAAGCAATCAAGTCCTTTGGCGTACAGCATTAGTTCGTAATTCGCATTCCGAGGGTACGGAATCTGCATATCCTGCCTGAAGACGAAGGCAGGGGCACAGCCCACCCCCAAAGATAGGTGGAAGGAGGATCCACCGGGAACGGAGCCCACCCCCAAAGAACGGTTTATGAAGTATACTCACGGGTCCTGAATCCTGAAGTTCCTAACGGAGAGAAAAAAAAAAAGATTTTAGACCACAGCTACCGTGACGTACGGACATATGGGCCACAGTCATCAGTTGATGGGACACAGGCCATCTTTTGATAGGACACATGGGACACAGGCTATCTTTTGATAGGACACATGGTTCACAGGCCATCTTTTGATAGGACACGTGGGCCACAGGCCATCTTTTGATAGGACACATGGGCCACAGGCCATCTTTTGATAGTACACATGGGCCACAGGCCATCTTTTGATAGTACACATGGGCCACAGGCCATCTTTTGAAAGGACACATGGTCCACAGGCCATCTTTTGATAGGACACATGTGCCACAGGCCATCTTTTGATAGGACACATGGGCCACAGGCCATCTTTTGATAGGACACATGGACCACAGGCCGTCTTTTGATATAGTAGAAAGACCACGCTATCATAACTTACCAAGCCGAATTGGCAGGAACACCACCACCAGTAGTTGCATAGGGATTTACCTGAACCATTACTGGAGAGCTTGCTGAGCTTCGAGGATGATTTATGAATCGGGTCTCATATAAGACTCGAATGCAGAAGAACACTGTCTCCCCCGTAGCTTGAATGCTGGCCTAGAAATTCCACGGTCATAGCTGTAGGAAAGTCCGTTACGAAGAGAAGGAGGTAGACTGCAGCTTTTAAGGTCAGTATAAAAGTGGGTCTGAAACCAGGGCTTAGAGAGAGGTGCTCCAATAGATAAAATAAATAAGGGGGAGTGGTCGGAAGTCTCCGTGGAAGTGAAGGGACAGAGATTATTCTTCATCTTAGAAATTGTTAATGTGATACCAGAACCTTTGAAGTCATTATAGAATGCTTAAGGAAAAGAGTAAAGAAATTGAGTGAGAAGTGAAGATCAGAATAGGAAAGACCGAGAGTAGGATCAAACTGATTAGTTTCTAAAGTGAATTTCCCTGGACCAATGAAGCCGAAAATGGCTGATAAAACACGGCTTCTAGTGGTATATTGTGTAAGTGGAAGAGCGACCTTTACGATTTAAGTGTTAGGAGTTAAATTAAAAGCTTTGAAATTACCTGAAGCTTGTTAAGACAAGTAGGTAATATTAGTTTTCCCTTTGGAATTATGGGAGAGTTTACTGAACATGCCTGATGGTTTGAGCATTGCTGAAAAAAAACCCATCTTGACCATCATGGAATCCCGCATTCAGATGCTTCTTGATAGGGGAGACCTTGGTAGAGGATGCCAACTCCACACATTGAGCTATGTTCGTAGCAACACCAATCTGAAAGAATGGCCCATGCACAGGTGAGTTGGAGAACACATTTCTTTCCATCTGCAGTTAGGAGGATTCTAAACCCCTGGGCGTAGCTCCCGCTCACAGCTTGATAGACGCCATCTAACCATCAAACCTGCTGAAAGAACCCCCAAAAGAAAATAAACCAGATCAGCATGACAAATACATAACATGCGCATGTGATTGAGAACACCGGACGATGCCCTTGCAAAAGAAAAGAATGTTTTATATGGTTAAGCTTTACAAGCCAATAAAACCATGACTAGCTATATAGAACCCGACGCAGCTACCGAACCTATGAAAGAGATCAATGCGAGATTCATCATTTGATAACCTAAGCCAGGACAATACTGTGTGATTTTGGCCATGTTTGGCAGTATGAGACAAATATCGCAATCCTAAAAATTCCTTTGACCCTGGAATAAAATCTGATGCTTTAATAGTTAATTTGACATGCTCACCAACGCCATGATACAATTTTGGCCTGAATAATTTCACTAAGGTGAATGGTTGATGTAAAACTACAGACAAGTCCTCGTGCGACTGATAAACGTACATCCTGCCATTAATGCACTGATGTCCCATAGTGTGACATCAGAATCATAGTCTGAAAAGCATGAATCACAATGACTGTAAGCGCACCATGTGTGCCAGCTTTAGTGAAGAGAAAAAGCTCACTGCGAGAGAGCTCGTCGTTTGCGGTGCAGCCAGGAATCAATACGCATGTGCAGACTGTGTCAAGCGGTCAACGCTATATTTACTCCCCTGTATATTGTGTTAGTCTCGATAGAATAAAAAAAGTTGCAGTTTACAATGCGAGTGTAGCCGATCACAGACATGTCTTTTTTGTAGCTCAAACAGTAGAGCGTGGCACCAGCAACGCCATGCCACAGGCTCGATTCCCAGGGAAAGCAAGACCCGAAAAATGCCAAATGTGTACCCTGAATGCAACTCGAGTCGCCCTGGACAAATGCGTCCGCCAAATGCATAAATTGAGCGCTTGAATACAATACCTAATTGGAGGAGTTAACATATCACAATACACGCAATCAGGATTGAATGGTTCAGCGATTGTTCACTGGCTAATTCTGCCTTCTAGTGCATACGTTTGACCAACGAAGAATAGAACATGCAATAGATTCATGATTCGGTGTAGTCAGATTGGCCACAGTTTCCACTGTTGTAGGAGTTTATCTGAACTGAAGCATTTGACAGTTTAATGAGTTTATAAAGGGAGCGCACTCTTTTCGTTACTGTATTCATAAAGATTTGAATAATTGTGTTCCCGTGCTGCGATTTAGATGTTGTACGGATGCAATCTTTATGTAAAACGGTCGGATTGAGTACGGAATTAAATTAGTGCTGCTATCGAATATCAAGTCAAACCTTGTTTTGTATGCAAACCTTACCCGACATATGTGCTGAGAGTACAACGAGATACACATTTGTTTTATTCATAATTGTAGCCATGGCGTCCTAGCACGCAAGGACCGAGTGAGACGTAACACTAAATTCTAAAGTTCCTAAAATAGAAAGAGGCATCAGTAGCTGAATAAAACACGAATAGAGTCAAATGAACTGAAGTAAAGCGAAGACAAAAGCACACAATTACTATATATATATATATATATATATATATATATATATATATATATATATATATATATATATATATATATATATATATATATATATATATATATTGTGGCAGGGTGAAGAATCACACAACACAGAATTCAGTGAAAAGCCCCCGGAGGGTGGGTTTATTGTGAAAAGGTGAACAAACGTTGAGACGGTGAAGTGTTTATGCGCTGTGCTTCCTTTCTTCCTCTGGTGCAGGGTGACTCGCGGTGACGTCAGTGAGACGGTGTGGCCGGAGTGTCACAGGCTGCTGTCTGGGTGAGAGAGAGAGAGAAGGGTTTAGCGCGTTGCTTCATGGAGTGTTGTGCTCAAACTGGAGTCCCGTGGTGCTGTGCTTTATGCTGTGTGTTGATCGCCTGCAGCTGTGACGGTCCGGCCCGTGCTGAGTGCTTGCAGGTGATCCTTGTTTGTGTCCAGGGCGACGCTGACGAGAGCTTGGGAGACTTGTCACACTGCCCCCCCCACCCCCCCTCCCCAGCCAAGCGTCGCACTTGTCCTGTAATGACAGTTAGATGCATACACTGGGGAACATAGGGGAGTGCGCCCTGACAGACCTGCGTAAGCTGACCACAGCCTGGAGAGTCCGTCGGCGTTGCAGTTGGCCGTCCCAGCCCGATGTTCCACCGTGAAATTGAAGTCCTGGAGCGTTGGAACCACCGCGTCACTCTGGCATTGGTGTCCTTAGTGCGGGCCATCCACTGTAGTGGAGCGTGATCCATCATCAGAGTGAAGCGGTGTCCCAGCAGGTAGTAGCAGAGCTCCAGGACTGCCCACTTGATGGCCAGGACTTCCTTCTCCACCGCCGCATACCTGGTTTCAGCTTACGGCTGATGTAGGTGACGGGGGGCTCCTCACCCTCCCGGACCTGGGAGAGGACCGCCCCCAGGCCCGTGTCCGAGGCGTCCGTCTGCAGCAGGAAGGGGCAGTTGAAGTCGGGCGCCCTTAAGACCGGCTCCGTGGTCAGGGCGGTCTTGATGTCCCGGAAGGTCCTATCCAAGGTGCTGTCCCATTTCACTTTCTCCGGCCTTCCTAGTAAGGTCTGTCAGGGGAGATGCTAAGGTGGAGAAGTTAGGGATAAAGCAGCGATAATAACCCGCCAACCCCAAAAAGGCTCGTACCTGGGCCTTGGTCTCTGGGCGGGGCGCTGACAGGATGGCGTCGATCTTCTTCTTCTGGGGTTGGATCAGCCCTCTACCCACCCGGAAACCCAGGTACTGAGCCTCGGCGAGGGCAAGATGGCATTTCCGGGGGTTGGCGGTCAGTCTAGCCCGCCGGAGTTCCAGGAGCACCCTCCGCAGCCGCTCCAGGTGGTCCTGCCAGGTCTCGGAGTGGATGACCACGTCGTCGAGGTAGGTCGCCCCATACGCTTGGTGGGGACGAAGAAGGATGTCCATCATCCTTTGAAACGTTGCGGGTGCCCCGTGCAGGCCGAAGGGGAGGGTCCGGTATTGCCAGTGCCCACTGGGAGTAGAGAACGCCGTTTTCTCCTTGGCGGAGTCTGTCAGGGGAAATTGCCAGTATCCTTTGGTGAGGTCAAGTGTCGAGATGTACCAGGCCCTCCCCAAACGTTCCAGTAGCTCGTCGACACGGGGCATCGGGTAGCCATCGAACTCTGAGACCTCGTTGAGCCGGCGGAAGTCATTGCAGAAGTGGAGGGTGCCATGCGGCTTCGGTACCATGACGATGGGGCTGGACCAGGCGCTGCGCGATGGTTCGATTACCGATAGGGCCGCTGCCTCATGATGAGTCCGGGTGGCGTGCGGATGTCGTGCTGAATGACGTTGGTCTCCCCCGGACGTGTGGAGAACACATCAGAGAACTGACGGACCAGATGGTTCAGCTCCGTCTTCTAGGTGGCGGACAGCTGTTCTCCGACGTCCACAACCAGGGGTTCGACAGAGGCCAGAGCTGTGAGCTGGTCCCGGGTCCCGGGTCCCCACCTACCTCTTCAACAGGTTGATATGGTACAACTGTTCTTCACGCCGCCTACCCGGCTGGCGCAACCGGTAATTGACCGGACCCACTCGCTCCATGAAAGTGAACGGACCTTGCCAGGTTGCGAGGAACTTACACGCTGAGGTGGGGACCAGCACCATGACTCTGTCGCCCGGCTGAAACTCTCGTGGCTGAGCCGCCCGGTTGTACAGCTGCTGTTGGGTCTGCTGCGCCTTTGTAAGGTGTTCCCAGACTAATGGCATGACCCTCTCGATCCGCTCACGCATTTCCCTCACATGCTCGATGGCAGAGCGGAGAGGTGCCGGCTGCTGCTGCTCCCAGGCTTCACGGGCCACATCCAGGAGGCCCCTTGGCTGACGGCCGAAGAGCAGCTCAAAAGGGGTGAAACCGGTAGAGGCTTGGGGGATTTCTCGGACTCCAAACAGGACATAGGGGAGCATTAGATCCCAGTCTTTCCTGTCTTCGGCTGCCACCCGCCGGAGCATCTGCTTTAGGGTCTGGTTAAACCACTCTACAAGGCCGTCCGTCTGCGGATGGTACACGGTGGTTCGGAGCTGTTTTATCTGCAGCAGCCGGCAGAGGTCAGCCATTAGCCGGGACATGAAGGGGGTCCCTTGGTCCGTCAGTATCTCCGCTGGGATGCCTCTGTATACCGGGTGGCATAGTCGACAATCACCAGGATGTGTTCATGTCCTCGGGCAGACTTAGGCAACGGCCCCACCAGGTCCATTCCAATCCGCTCGAAAGGTACCCCGATGAGGGGAAGCGGAATGAGTGGACTGAGGGGAGGGGCTCGTGGTGCGGTTCGCTGGCAGGTCGGACAGGCTTGACAGAACCGCTTCACATCTCCATCCAAGCCCGGCCAGTGGAAACGGTCCCGGATGCGCTGGATGGTGTTGGCGGTCCCCAGGTGGCCGGCCATCGGATGGCTGTGGGCTAGCTCCATGACCATCTCCACTTTCGTTTTCAGTACCACGAGCAGCTCTTTTACCTCCCCCCTCCGCTGGGCGACACAGTACAACAGGCCATTTTTCACAACGAAGTGTGGGAGAGGATGGGGTGCTGGCTGGTGTTCTTGGCCATCCACTGTATGGACCTGAGACCAACAGTGTTTGAGTCGATCGTCTTCCAGCTGAGCCTTTGCGAATGAGCCCCCTCCCTGGACCTGTTGGAAGACATCAAAGAACACATTAGAAGCCTGGGAAGGGGACTCACCATCTCTCCCGCAGTCCGACGCCAGCAGGGTGGCTTGGGCGGCTCTCCTTCGGCTGTGGCAGTTGCAGTGGCGGCTCCCGGCCCGGCTGGCTGGCTGCGTGGTGGCCTGAAGAAGCTCTTCGAACCCCGGCCAGTCCCGTCCGAGGAGCACGGGAAGGGGAAGATCCTTTACAACGCCAACCTCTACCGGCCAGATGCCGGGGCCAGCAGATATCGTCACTCGGCGGGCCGGGACGTGACGAGTGTCGCCGTGCACGCAGGTGATAGGCAACAGGGCTTTGGAAGTCTTCTGTGGTGGTAGGATGGTGGCCTGGACGAGACTGACCGAGCTTCCGGAATCTAGGAGGGCCAGAGTCGATCGCCCGTTGACTTTCACCTCCGCTCGCGGAGCCCCGCAGGGCAGGTCTTGATGTACACTGCAGCCAGCCAACCACGGCAGGTTCCTTCGTGGACATCGGTTCATCGACTGGGCCGGGAGCCGCGGGCCTGTGTACTGGTCGCGGGGTACCTTCCGGCGTGCGTCGCTCCTGGACCACCTTCCGAGGGAAGGATGGCGCTCGCTCCCCGGGCTCGCAGTGCATCGCCGCCTCCGCCAGCTCGATGGCCTCGACGAGCTCGGCGATGGTGGTCAGGTTCGTCATTCCCACCGCCCGCCGGGTGTGCGGTGGGAGAGCTCGGAGCATCCGGTCGACGGTCACCCGTTCCGCAACCTGACCCGTGGTGGGTGTTCCCTCTGCTCTATACAGACATGCTACATAAGCGGCATCAGAATGCGGCAGATACCTGTGCACATCTCATACGATGCATGTGTCTGCTCTATACAGACATGCTTGCGACAAAATTGAGAAAGAATATGATACTACACCCAATCGGCATCAGAATGCATAACCATATACATATCACTGTGATGAATGCTGATGTAGTGATGACGCCAGAATGGTGATGAAGATCACAGCCGTGTGTCTTTGATAATATGCCCAGGTAGTCCTCCATGAAAGTGATTGTTCTGAATCTGACGTGAGATTTTGCTCTTGTTAGTGAAGGCACTCGCGTCTGTTGCCGTGGCAGCCCAGTGAACAGAATGATAGGCTGACATGGACCTAGAATGCCGCTGTGTGCACATTATTAACTTTATAATAGGACCAGCGATCGACGGAACGTCCGGATCGTCAACTGCTGAAGCGACAGTATCTGCGAACTACTCAGACATGAGTAATTATTACGTTTTTATGCTACAGAAAAGGATATGATTGGATAGATGAGAAGGTAATTAGTGACGTAACGATTGAGTCTTCCTGGCAGAACTTGCGCTAGCTTCATTTCTCTTCACTCTTCTCATTCCACTTTTCACTCTCCACTCCACTCCACTCCTCTTTACTGTCCTTTCCAATCCTCTGCTGCCATCTCTTCTCGCTAACTTTTCATCCACAGCAAACCCAATAAGATCAGAACCAAATCTGCAAATGGGAAATATTGTTCATTCAGTTGAAAGAAATCTAGATGTTTGACACTACTAGCTAACTGGCTTTTGACAAATCACTTACTCTATACTGTACAGTACCCCACATGGAAAGAACCTATATAAACATATGTTTTAATATAGGTTTTTAATATATGTGACATTTATAAAATTGGCCGTTTTCCTATATTATATGTACATACATGCACGTATATATGTGTGCATATATGCACATATGTGTGCATATATGCACACCTATATGTTTATGTCACAGGTCGGGGCGGGCCAAGCCAGACTGCACCCACCCCTGAAAAACCCGGGAACCACCTCGAGGAACGTGTCAAGGACCAGACAGACAAGGGAATAAAATACAGTTTATTTATTATATTAAAAGATCGATGAATTGGATAAGTCCTAATTAAAATCTTCTTGCCGCCAGGACAGTTCAAGAGTCTCTAGACCTCCTGGGACAGGAGGGGAGGAACGATCGTGACGGACCGGAGGCTCGAAGGGGAATCAGGGGGGAATCCCCGCGCCGTCCAGGTAGGTCACTGGGTAAGTACTCCTCTACGGGACTCAAGAGGGGAGGTCGTGGTCATACGAACCCCATTCAGACTGGAACCAGGTAAGTATGCAGATGCGGAGGCGAAGCGAGTCACTGGTGTTACTCCGGGAGGTACTCGGATGTGGGGGCAAGCGAGCCACTGGAACAATACAGCAAGGTTTAACTGTCCAACAGTATATGGAACATTCAACTGAATTACCTCTCTCTTCTTCTGAACAGGGTAAAGGCTTCCAATAAGGGCGTGTGGGGACCACCAGGCGGGAAGGACACTTTGGGGCGAAACGCTCCACTTCAGCTGAGCTCTGGAACAGTACAACAAGGTCTCAACGGTTCAACAGTATGTGAAGCGTTCCAACTGATATACCTTCTCTTCTTCTGAACAGGGTAAAGGCTTCCAATAGGGGTGTGTGGAGACCACCAGGCGGGAAGGGCGCTTTGAGCGGGACGCTCACTTCGGCTGAGCACTGGAACAGACACAGCTTCAACAGTACATGAAGCTTTTCAACTGATATACCTTCTCTTCTTTTGAACAGGGTAAAGGCTTCCAATAGGGGCGTGTGGAGACCACCAGGCGGGAAGGACACTTTGGGCGGAACGCTCCACTTCAGCTGAGCACTGGAACAGTACAGCAAGGTCTCAACGGTTCAACAGTATGTGAAGCTTTTCAACTGATATACCTTCTCTCCTTTTGAACAGGGTAAAGGCTTCCAATAAGGGCGTGTGGAGACCACCAGGCGGGAAGGGCGCTTTGAGCGAAACGCTCACTTCGGCTGAGCACTGGAACAGACACAGCACAGTTTCAACAGTACATGATATATGAAGCACTCAGCATTAACGGGGCCGGGTCTTCTCAAAGCAGGAAGTTGGGCGGTTGCTTTATCAAAACCCTTCGTTAGAGACAGCGGGTGGAAGACTGTAGGAGGAGAGTGCACGGCAGACTTCTATTACTTCTCCACACACCAATTTCACTTCACAGCACAAACCGTGTGAATCGTCACTTCAGGCACTGCAATTCCACTCGCACACCGTGCATTCGGGCCAGCACTCACCCACCGGTCTTTTCTCCCACCAGATCGGATCTCGTCCTCGATCAGGGCTTGACTTCGCTCCGGGAAAGCAGAAGAACAGTGCAGCGATCATCACATTCGGCAAGGAGAGGACAGAAGTTGGAGACAGATCATTAATTCACTCTGTGTAATAGTTCACTCGTGCCACACATTTTCCAAACTCTCCACACCACTTCAGTGTTAGTGCATATAAACAACGGATCCAATACTCATCACTTGCGTCTTTCTCACTACTGACGATATTCCTCAAGTCTTCGCTGACAAATCCTTCACTCCTTCCTTTCTCTTCCACAGCTTCAATCTTCCCCACTCCCCAGCCCAGCCCAGCCCAGCCCAGCCCAGCCCAGCCCAGCCCAGCCCAGCCCAGCCCAGCCCAGCCCAGCCCAGCCCAGCCCAGCCCAGCCCAGCCTCAATGAAAAGAACAACCCGCTGACAAACACAGCATCATACGGGAGGAGATCCACACCACAGTCTGTTTTCTCTCTGTTTTTAAAGCCCCATCTGAATAGGTGTCCCTCTCACAGCGTTCTCTGTAATTGCCCCACACCTGCTGTCACTCAGGCAATCAGCCCCGCTGCCATGGCAACAGATTCACAGTGCATAGAACGGATGTTCACTGGAAAATCCTGAATAACTGCATTCACCTGGGGCACGTTCAACGCTCAAACCGGTGCGCAACGTTTTGCTACGGTTTCCGGTTGAACGTCATGTTTCCTGGAAACGGTGCGCACCGGTGTGCAACAGGTTTGAGATGCGTTTTTTCTCGTTTGGTGGGTGTGTCAAATATGTCAGTCCAATCAGCAGCAACATGTATATAAACCACGCGGTATTAAAGAGACAGCTCACACAATGGGTCCAAGTGAAGATGTTTACAAATGTGTCCGCTGCAGCTCAGTATACACAACAATTGAAGATATTAGAAGACATGATTGTCGTAAGAGTTTATATATATATATATATATATATATATATATATATATATATATATATATATATATATATATAATCAACATGATGATGTATTTATTTATATATTTAGCTTCATTGCAAGGCAAGTTTATTTATATACCAAATTTCATATATGGTAATTGCTTGATATGCAGTGAGAAAGAAAATACAAGCTATTAAAAAAGTAAGAACTAGAAATAAAATGATTTAAATTAGAATTGATTACCAGGAGATTAAAAAGTTAAATAAATGTGATTGGGGTGTTGTCATTTATTCTGGATGGCAAGGGAAGTGATTGCGTGTATTTTGCAGTATTAAACACGTATTTATATCGATTTTATCAGACTCTGACGAAAATTCCTCAAAAAGAACACAAAGAATGGCCTTCTCGGCTGCCATAGTTACAACTCTTGCGTCAACAGAACAGGGTGTTCAACGCAGCACCGTTTCCGTTTAAAAAACGTTTTGCAACGTTTTGTCGGGGCTGAACGCAGCCCAGGATCTTAGTCCTGTTCGGTTTTTGTCACCCCGTGACATTTACCTATATGTTAGTAAAATTATACAAATCCATAGCTGCTAGGCAACATAAATAAAAGCCCAAAATGTAGAAATTTACATTATTTATTTACTTAAGAACAATCAAATAGTACAAGAACAAAAAATAGTACAAGAACAAAAATATAGTACAGGAACAAAAATATAGTACAAGAACAAAAATAAGATAAAAAACTGAACAGAATTTTTTTTTTTTATATATATATATATCTTTTTGATCTTCTCAGCTCTGTGAGCTTCGAATTGCTAGATTTGCCTATCTGCCCTCGGCTGGCTGCCGGCCACTTCTTCAATGTAGCATCTAGAGAAGACAAAAATAATAAGACAATATAATAATAATAATAATAATATAGTGCTTCATCAGGAACCCAAAGTGCTTACAGTACAGCTGCGATTGGAGACATATTTTGGATAAAGGGCTGATCATAATAAAAAATGCATCATGTAAACACGTCAATTGGACGATTCTGATTGGATTCTGCTAAATCTTAAATAAATTCTGATTGAACATCACCCCCCTTCTTTTTTTTTGCGGCATCGTTCTTTTATATGCACATGTCCGTCAGCCCTTGGAAGACTAGGTGGAGGTGTCGTAGATGTTAATGTAGTTGTTGACATAGATGGTTGTATCGCTGTAGATGTTGATGCAGATGGTAGCTCAAAGGGTGTCTCAAAGGTCCCAATCAGCAGGTCATCCTCCTAAGACAATGCAATGCAAGTGTTAAACACTGAAACACGGTTAAACACAGCAGTCATTTTGACATGTCATCACATTATCTACTCAGACCACATCACCATAGGCTCCTAAACTTACTACCTCACACCTACCTCAACTTGCGACAGGAGAGATTCAACTGTATAGTCCTGACTGTCTATATGCCTATCAAAATTACAATTGGAAGTCGTTGGTCTCTCCTTCACGTGAGGCTCAAGAAAGGACATAACGGCCATAAACTTCCCAAACTTCCATCTCTTTTGACTGCCTCCTTCAGCACCACTCCTTTTCTCCTTCTCTGCCCTCCTTTCTTTTAAAAAATTGTCTCTCAGATATTTCCATTTTCGTCTGCATTCCTCCTCTACCAACACAGGGTAAAAATAACAAATGAGCTAATAACTAATACCTAATATTGATCCACAAGAAAGCAATTTAGGCCCGCAAACTATTGCTACTGCTGTAAATGTTAGTACAGTTTAAATTAATGAAGGCAACTTACCTGACAAATCCACTGCCCCAATAACGTGCCTCCATGCCTGCTGTTTTTTGTTTAAATTGTGGTAGTTACGGTTGGTGAAGTCATAGAGCTCCGGGTAGCCCGCGACAGCCACAACAAGTTTCTCCTCCATCATTGCAGTCTCTGCAGCCGATCCGAGTAACTGTAAATTTCCGTCATCACAACGGAAGGCCCGGTCTCTCCATTCATTCGATTGGACAATAGAAAAAAAACACGATGACGTTGGGCTCTTTTCGCTCAGAGTTGATTTTTTTTTTCAACTTCATGCGCTCAGAGCGCTCCTTCTAAAACGCGAGGCACAGCAGGCGGTTAAAACGCGAGGCGCCCGGTGCCCATAAGCAGCGTGTATAACGCTCCCTGCCAACCGAAATCTATTCAAAAGAGGCGCCTCTCGTTGCAAAAACGCGTTCTGTGTGATCGGGCCTAAGTTGTTTTTTGTTTTGTTCATGCATGTTCATGCACACTAGTTCCTGTAAATCATCATAAGATAATTTCACAACCCAAACTTCCACCTGATGTTACTTAAAGTGGAGCGCAAATTGGAAATACCATATTACTTTGTCCTTTCCATATTGCAGTGATACCCATGTTTTTATCTTGTTAGAAAAAAAAGTTAAGTTTTGATTCAGGTGCAAATGCAGCATCTCTCTCAGCTGGCCACATACAAAATGACAGAACCTGTCTCTCACTGTGTTTGGCCAGATGAAAATTGTGGTCAGGGCCTGATGTCACTCTGAAGTCAACACAGGATAGTGTCAGAAAAATATGTGGACAAAAGGGGGCACAGTAATTATTCTTTTTTTAAATTAATTTGATATAATGACAAAAAAATAAATGGAAAGGACTGTTAAAAAAATAAACAAATACATTTGAGCCTGACTTCAAATCAGATCCTCCCATGAGCTATATAGGAGACATATCTTGTATGTATAGGGCTTATATGTGGATATAAAGAAGCAATACAGGAGACCTATATGGCCTGTATATGCACATATATGCACCTCAATTTTGCCTATATGTGGCATATATACGCATATATGCAGCATATATACGCATATATGCGGCATATATATTATCATATATGTGCATATATGCTGTATATATGCAGCATATATGTGCATATAAACTGCATATAGGTTTCATTTATGTGCATATATCCTCATATAGGTTCTTTCCATGTGGGACTATATACAAAAACAAACTATACATAATATATAGTATGTTTACATCTTACAGAACATTTGTATTGTTCAGTATTGTGTACAGTCTGATATCCAATATAGCTACAGTACATATCGTTTTGTGTGGCCATTCATGCCACAAGCTAACTAGCTACAGTTTTTCTAAACCTGAACGTAACAACTGGCCATGTAGCTAACTACTATCTGTCTGACATGAAAAACACTTCAAGGACCATACCAGCCTTCATATAAGTGTATTTCTAATGATTCTTCGCTCCAAACGTATCCCTGAAGCAGCATTTATTCTCATTTCTATTTCTTTACCTAGTAAGTCCAGTTGAAATTTTCGCAATTTCTCAACTTCCGGACGAAGCAAAATGGACATATAGGACAAATAGCATAATATTCTGAGAATTAAACAAAAAAAGTAAGTCTCTACCCCATTCCTGTGAGGAGTTTTGGCTGTTTAAAGAACCCACCAAAATGAGCTAAAACGGCTAAAGCTAGCAAAGTAAAACTAGTAGAGAATAAATGCTGCTGCTACAGGGATACGTTTGGGATGAGGAATCATCAGAAATAAACTTGTTTGGTTAATTACCATCACAATATCCATATTCCTGTCACATACCACAGATAATGATGAGCAGATTCAAAGTCCGTTGGTAACTGTTGGTTACCGTTTGTTGGTTGTTCCAAACTCATTCAAATTACTAAGATCATGTGTGTGTGCGTAAGTGTGCCATAATGCTAAATATCCAGCATGTTTTAGAGTAGCCTAAAATTCTATTGAGGTTCTGAGCCTGTTGATCGCCAACTAGTAGTGAAATCATCACAGATCCATTGATTTTGGTTGGATTTTTATAATTTTTTCTGTGGGATGAGTTTACTGGTTGGTGAAATAAATGGCATATTGACTGATGTCATAACTTGGGGAAATAGTTGATTGCCAATGAAGTAAAGATGAAAATATTGGAAAAAAGTGAGAAAACGCCAATTTTTTTTGCATTAAATTGATGCAAAATCATGTAGAAATGTGTTTTAAGCGTAATTTTTTCAGTGGATGTTGTCAGCACGTGTTCTGTGTATCTTGAATGCATTTATTGACAGCCTACCCAACCCACTGAGGATTTGAGGAAAAAAAAAAAATTCTGATAAAAAAATAAAGGGTGCATACACTAAAATGGCCAAAACATTTTTTTTGCAATATTTCCGGCAGAGCAGACCCTCCAATTATTGGTTCTTAGGGTCAAAGTTAACAGAAAAAACACAAATAAAAAGTATTGCAGATCATGTCAGGTTCAACCCATTTTATTGAGCTTTGGAGACTTTGGCTCCCCGACTATTACTAGTGTTTTAAATAGGTCTGTTGGCAACATCTTTAGCGGTCAATCTTTTACGTATCTGTCAGTCTGAAATGTCGTTGCCATGACGTGTTGCTATGGTGCGTGACTGCGTGTCTTGCGTGACTGCTCACTCTGACATGGCCTCCTCTATATTTTTTTTCTTTGCGTTGTAATAATTCAGCTCATTGTAAAAGTAAAATACAATAAGTTTGTATCTGTAATCCCAGATTCATAATTGTCTGCTTAAAACAGCGGTTGGGAACCTCTAGGCTCGCGAGTGGCACATGCCAATGAAGACTGGTTGTGCCACCGGATGTGCCAATACGCATAGTGACATGTGCCATTGGCTTCTGTGCGTCCAATGTCATGTCACTTAATGTTAATACTGCTACTGCGTCTTTGGCTCCACGGCAGGAAAAAACAATCCAAACAATCACGATTTTGAAACCGTCTTGCTTCCAGCAACTGTAATACAATCCATAAAGACAATAAGCAACCTGAAAAATACTCACATTGACAAAAAACGGATCTAATATAATAAATCTTACCCTTTATCTTCTTGATCGACTCCGAGCTAAACTTCGCAGTTTCCGCTCCGGCGTGTCGATGCATAATACGTCTTACAGGCAGCTGGAAAACAATTAAATGAGACTGGTATTAATAAAAACAGTCACAGTAAAAATTAAACAAGGAATGAGAAAAACATAAGACGTTATACTTACACACAATGTCGTCATGATCAGCGGTTAAATCTGGAGTCGCGGAAATCGCTCCAAGCAGATAAGAGGTCACGGCTTCGTTATGAGGCGAGGATAGTCTGTGAAAACAAAATGTGCAGTTTTAAGCTCGGATCTATTAACGCATCCATGTCCTTGTACAGCTGAATAAAAGCATATTCTTTAAATCGTAACATTACATTACCCATGCTCTGGTTCATAGCGCCTGCAGTTTGCCTCAGAGTTGTGAAGACGAAGACAGCCTCCTGAAAATGAGTCCAAAAAGTTGGTCGCGTCCATGCAGAGGAGTTGAAGACGGCGTTCTGTCATTGTTGATCACGAAAAATTAAAGCAGCAAAAACATAGGAAATGTAAAAAAAAAAAAAAAAAGTTTAAAGCTCGTCTTCTACGCGTCATGGCCATGACCTCGCACGTGATTGGACTAGGGCGAGAAGCTCTACTATGGAACGCGCCCGGGGCCAAATCTCTTTATACGAAACGCGTGACTTTTGACCGTGTCAACACGCACTGTTTGTCCGCGTCAACGCAGCAATTTTTTACGTGTTTCTTTTGTATGTGTAGACACGCACATTCTGGTCGTGTTAAGGCGTCAGTTGTCGTCGCCTTACTTTAGTACGTGTAAAGACGCACAGTTTTAACATGTTAAGAAGACACATTTGAACGTGTTTCTTAACGCGCACATTCTGTACATGTCGAAGTGTAATATTTTTTTTTTAAAGCAGACTTACCTTTAGATACATAGTAATATAAGATATTAATTAATTGCTTAACTGACTACTGTGCTAGAGTAAAGTAGCCTAATGTTACTATGTATATTAAGTAAATGCTTAATATTATACAATTATTATAATTTATCTATATGGGTTATTGTTTGTTTTTTAAAGCTATATATAATTTCTAAAAGTATATATAGGCTTATTTACACAGCACATATTTATAACTGAAAACACACACACACAAACTTTATTCACTTTCATATAATAATGTTTTTGTAATTTGGTGTTTAGTTTGTTGTATAGTTTGTTTATACTGTTCTGTCTCTGTTTTGTTTCCAGGAACATCTGATGAGTGCTATAATAAAATGACTTCATTATATTTAAAATATGTTTTGATATTCATTTTATTTATATTATTAATATTTTATTTACCCATAAACGTGTCTTTAGGAAGCCATAAGTTATAGAGACAAGAATAACTTTTGCCATTTAAATGCCACATTCATTTACTGAGGACCTATACAGCCAATGATCATGTGTGAAAACACTTGTACATAAATTGATCACTTAGAAATCAAAACTCAGGTTTGAGAAAGAAAGAATATGCATATAACAAAATATATTGTTTCATAGCAGCTTCAGTAACAAGTTCAAAACAAATTCTGCTGTAAACCGGCTCTAACAAGCCAATATAGTGTCAATATTCAGCTCAAGTGACTTCAGTGTTGATTCAGTTCAGTTGATTTCAGTTCAACTGTAAAATTCCTCAGTTGTGCATATTTGTGTGTAGTTAGATATATGCAAAAACAAAATTTTTGGAAGAGTTAAAATAGTTTTGCACAAAAAGTGTTGCTTTTGCAAGCGATGTCTGATGTTTTGCATGTTGTGTGTTTTGTGTGTAGAGTTACAAGAAATGGAGCCATATTTTCAGAAATTGTGTGTAAGCAATTAGATAAAACTGTAAATGAATCCAGTTTATTTTAATTCAGGACTCATAGTCCAGGTGTTAGTAATCTGTGCTTAATCTTTGTTCCAGGCAACAATTTTTTAACTCACGATTAACTAGATTAATGCTGCGCTCCAGGCAGGTTTTTGAGCCTGTAAATTACAACTTCAAACCACGACTCACGACTTAGTAGTGTTCCAGGCAAAGTCACGCCAATCTGCCGGAGCGCAAGGAATTGTGTGGTAGTTAGATGTAAACAAAGCGTGGCGGACCGTACGGGGTGTATGCTCATTTACAATCATTTCTATCGCCAAAGGTGCTTACTCCTTGCTTATTTGAGGGAAATGGAGGAGAAAACAGCGCAGACGGCAAGAAAAGCTTTTATACCCTTTATTTTACGTTATTTGTATATTTGTTTCATAAACACTGCATCCGTAGGGGGCTGCCATTGTTGCTTCGCGGGCTATGTGACGTCAAAACTCGTAACTGGGAGTACATCGATCTAGTACGAGTTCACGGGTGGGAAGTCACGGGTTTGACTGCCGTTCCAGTGCACTTTCACGGGTAGAAGGTTGGAAAAACACAGGTTGCGGGTTGCCTGGAGGCCTACTCTTGGCATAATTTAAACCCTGTCCAGGAAACCACCTCTTGAAAATCTGCATTGATAATTCATAAAATGTGGTGTGAGCTCAATTTAAATGACAATTACAGAAAAACACAATATGACTTAACTATTAACACACAAACTTGTACTTTTCACATTTATGATTAATAGCCATTTAGAAATCATTCACAGTGCAGGGTGGAAAAATTAATTTTGGTATGTAAACTGTATGCTTTACTTGATTTATTTGTGTGCTTTGGTTCATTGTCTTGTTGCATCACATAACCTCTCTAAAGGTTGAAGACATGAACTGCTGTCCTGTATTTTTTTTTACATAAAATTGGTTATTGCTAATGACATACAGAGTAATTAATCTACACTGTGAGCCCGGACAAGTTGAATCTACTTAAAAAATTGGAGCAAACTGGTTGCCCTAAAAATTTAGTAATGTGAACTAAAACGAGTACATTTAACTTAAAATGTTTTAGTTAAAAAAAATTCAGAACCTAGATAAAACTCCCTCTGCTGCTACTCTGATTTGCATTTGTGTAGCTCACAGCATGTTCATTTACATGTTAAATCCTCCCCTAGAATTAAGGGGAGGGGGGGTCATGGGGGGACAACTGCCAAGCAAGGCCCACGTCAATTTCCGACAATTTACAGCAGTTTTCGGTGTTGCCTGCAAATTGCCGTGCACAGTCGTAAACCTGAAGTTCCACTGCAATCTACAGTGCCACATACTGACGAAAATCCCACTTTTCATGCAGTGCCAATTTATTTATTTTAAGGGTGGGGGTGTTACGCTAAAGAGTGAAGTGAACGGTGTTTATGCTGCTCTGTTGCGGTTGTGCTGCTGCTGTTCCTTCTGTTTTTCCTAGAGGCCGCGCTGCAACCCAACTGGTCGCTGATTGTGGGTTGGGCAACCGCTTTAAAGACGCCCTGTTTGATGTCCGGAAGTGTCTCGCTCTCATTTTCCACCTGCTCATCTTGGTAGACGGGGCGAAAGCTAAGTGGGAGGCTCGCTCGTACATCTCGCTATGTTCCTGAAAGGGGATGAATTATTGTCCTAGTTTATGAGTTATGTTGAGAGCTGGTGGGATTTTGGTGATGGGTTTCATGTTGTTTATCTTATCGGTAGTTTAGTGTAGCAGTAGAGGAACCGGAAGACTCACAACGAACTTGTCTTTTGTTTTGGACGGGAGGTAGGCAAGTTTCATCTTTCTTTGCAGACATGTGTAGTCAGGGTTGTTTTTTTTTTTGTTATTTTTCCCACCATGCTCTGTTTGTCAAACGTTATCCTTCATTAAACTAATTTGTTGCACCGTCATTGCGTCTCAATGGTCTCTTTATATGTTATGTTATTCCATTTTCCTGTTTATTTAATGGCGATGTAACAAACAGCGACACCCGCAGGTAAAGTTACAGCGGATTGCCTGAGCCCATTGATTTTAACAGACCCACGAAAGTCGCGCTATGATTGGATGTCGAACAGCGTAGTGAGGCAGGGACGTGATGACGTACCATTAATCGAGCTATGTTCTGTAACATGTAAAACGGGAACATGAACCTAATATTCTAAAAGAAACTCATGTAAACGCCTTAATCAGAATATTGTTTTATTCAGAATAAGGTCAATAATTAGATTACTGCTGTCCATGTAAACATATCATTGTCAGCTTGCCCATCCTGTCAGATCCAGGGAATTTTTTTTTTTAAATACTATTTTCTAACGTTTACCAATTCGGTAACACTTTATTTTAAGGGTCCAGAATAATGCATTAGTTAAGCATTAATTAAGGGTTAACTTATTCACAACTAAGCATTAGTTAAGCACGAACACACTAGTAATGATTAACTTTACATTTTAAGGGTCCGTAATTATGCGTTAGTTAAGCATTAATTATGGGTTAACTTGTTCACAATTATGCATTAGTTAAGCATGGACACAATAGTTATTAATGATTAACTTAACATTACAGTAAGGGCATATTAGACATTATTTACAACTTAATAAGCCATATATTATTTTTCTGTAGCTGTGTAATTATATGTCTGTATTTTCTGTTAAGTTAACTGAACAATAAGCAAGTAATTATGTTTAATTACTGCTGATTTTGCCGTTATAAATTGCTAAAATAGTGTAATAAAGACAATTTGAGCCCCTATTCTGAAGTGAAAGTTTTATTCTCATTAATTATGGCACTTATTGAATGATATTTAAGTTTATTTACCAGAATAAGCCAATAATTAAGCCTAACTACCATTAATACAGTACTAATAAAGGCAATTCGACCCCCTATTCTAAAGTGAAAGTGTAATCCTCATTAATTATGGCACTTATTCTGTGATATTTAAGTTTATTAACCAGAATAAGCCAATAATTAAGCCTAACTACCTTTAATACAGTACTAATAAAGGAAATTTGACCCCCTATTCTAAAGTGAAAGTTTAATCCTCATTAATTATGGCACTTATTCAGTGATATTTAAGTTTATTAACCAGAATAAGCAAATAATTAAGCCTAACTACCATTAATACAGTACTAATAAAGGAAATTTGACCCCCTATTCGAAAGTGAAAGTTTAATCCTCATTAATTATGGCACTTATTCAGTGATATTTAAGTTTATTAACCAGAATAAGCCAATAATTAAGCCTAACTACCATTAATACAGTACTAATAAAGGCAATTTGACCCTCTATTCTAAAGTGAAAGTTTAATCCTCATTAATTATGGCACTTATTCAGTGATATTTAAGTTTATTAACCAGAATAAGCCAATAATTAAGCCTAACTACCATTAATACAGTACTAATAAAGGCAATTTGACCCCCTATTGTAAAGTGAAAGTTGTATCCTCATTAATTATGGCACTTATTTTATCACTAAACATTTCGCTGTTTGTGACTTCTACTGCAAACTCGGTTCAAAGGATTACGTTAAACAAAACTTCACTTTAAACTCTAAAATGAATAACATTTCTGTAATCATTTAACCATTATTTATCATGTAATACTTATTGTATACCGTGGACACAATGGGCCCTATTTTAACGATCTGAAACGCAAGTGTCAAAGCTCGAAGCGCAAGTAACTTTGTGGGCGGGTCTCGGTGCTGTTGCTATTTTCCCGGCGGGATAAATGGCTCTTGCGCCCGGCGCAAATCTAAAATGGGTTGGTCTGAAGTAGCTTCATTATTCATAGGTGTGGTTTGGGCGTAACGTGAATAAACCAATCCGAGCGTCATCCAACATTCCCTGTAAAAGCAGGTGCGCAAGTTCCATTATGGATTGCTATTATTATGGCGTATTTACCAGGCGCACGCCAGGAGCGGTTCACAGCCGAGGAGACTGATGTGCTTGTAAGAGCAGTGAAAGACAGAGAAGTGAAGTTGTAATGTTGTACATTATGGTAAAGGTGATTTCACAGTCTTTTTTTTTTTCAGTCTTTCAGTTTTTTCAGTTTTTCAGTCGATTTTTTTTCCTGGTTCTTGACGGACAAACCAATTTGTCAGATGTCCTTAGTCCACTATTGGGCAAACAGGTCTTATCCTTAATTATTACAATTAGCCTGATTCATTTGTAAGCTAGATTTATGCCTATTTTTTCACATCTTCGTGGCACACCACAATGATTTCCGTCATCTCATGTGTTCATATTTTTTTAGTGTAACAATTTATGATTTGCAAAAATAACTGTTGCATCTGTGTAGATTACATGAGCAAAGTGTATGCGCGTTGTGCACGCTATACATTATGGTCAAGCATGCGCCCTTAAAATAGCATAATGAACAACGCGCAACGCGCCACTGACTTTAGACTAGGTTTTTTCTGGTCAGTGGCGCAATTGTTAATGGAACAGCAAAATAGCACCAGGGATTTTTTGCGCCGGAACACGCCTCCTTTTTTGCGCTGAACCGCCCAGGTAGCGCAAGTTAATTCATTAGTTTAGCGACGTGCTTCTGTGGAGGGAAAAGCGCGCTTTGCGCGGGTGCAAAATAGGAATGACACATGCGTCGGTGTACAAAGTCAATTGCGCTGGGTGCAAGATAGGGCCCAATGACTAGAAAGTACACCAAAACGCAACATAAATTCACAAAATACACTAATTTAATTTGTTCCCCCCTTTAATCCACATCTTTAGAATCCATATGATGATCTTTATCCAGCGATCTTAAACAAAGCCCGCGCACGTTATGAATTCAAAAAACTCGCTTTACGGCAGTGATATCAAACGCTCATTGGCTCTCGCCTGCTTCGTTACAGATTGCGACATGCCGTGTTTTAGTGTTTGAATGAGAAACACGCGCGCCTTCAAATAGTGGAGTGAAGCTTAAATTAAATAACTTAAATTGTCTATATCGCCAGAGAGGACTCCGACTGCAACACATCGTCATTTGGACTACTATTGGTACCGCTTTTGACATTTTCACAATAAAGAAATTATTGTGATTACACTTTTGTTATGTTTTTTCTTCATAAGTTCACCCTAACGTTACATACTTTTAAGAAATGTTTATATGTAGGTTTAGAGGTTTGAGTGAGATTAGTGGCTCAACATATAATTTGTAATGCTATATTGTTACTAAAATTTTAATTTTCCAAAACATTTCTGCTCATTAAGTTGTATTGTCATTTTTTATTCTCTGTTTGTTATGTTTGGGTTTAGGGATATAACATGTATCTATAAAATGGTAAAAGGGGAATTGTACATCTTTTTTCATGATATAAAATATACTTTTCATTTTTTTTCTTCTGTAATACATAATACGTTTGTTTCAATGTTAACCTTACCTTAAACCATTTATACAAATATACAACAAATGTATGTTTTGTGTCCGTAAAAGCTGCTTATTCTGGTCAATAAACTTAAATATCACTGAATAAGTGCCATAATTAATGAGGATTAAACTTTCACTTTACAATAGGGGGTCAAATTGCCTTTGTTAGTACTGTATTAATGGTAGTTAGGCTTAATTATTGGCTTATTCTGGTTAATAAACTTAAATATCACTGAATAAGTGCCATAATTAATGAGGATTAAACTTTCACTTTAGAATAGGGGGTCAAATTGCCTTTATTAGTACTGTATTAATGGTAGTTAGGCTTAATTATTTGCTTATTCTGGTTAATAAACTTAAATATCACTGAATAAGTGCCGTAATTAATGAGGATTAAACTTTCACTTTAGAATAGAGGGTCAAAGTTCCTTTATTAGTACTGTATTAATGGTAGTTAGGCTTAATTATTGGCTTATTCTGGTTAATAAACTTAAATATCACTGAATAAGTGCCATAATTAATGAGGATTACACTTTCACTTTAGAATAGGGGGTCAAATTGCCTTTATTAGTACTGTATTAATGGTAGTTAGGCTTAATTATTTGCTTATTCTGGTTAATAAACTTAAATATCACTGAATAAGTGCCATAATTAGTGAGGATTAAACTTTCACTTCAGAATAGGGGCTCAAATTGTCTTTATTACACTATTTTAGCAATTTATAACGGCAAAATCACATAATTTCTAGCTTATTGTTCCGTTAACTTAACAGAAAATACAGACATATAATTACATAACTACAGAAAACGAATATATGGCTTATTTAGTTGTAAACAATGTCTAATATGCCCTTACTGTAATGTTAAGTTAATCATTAATAACTATTGTGTCCGCGCTTAACTAATGCATAATTGTGAACAAGCAAATCATTAATTACTAGTTTAACTAATGCATAATTACGGACCCTTTAAATGTAAAGTTAATCATTAATTACTAGTGTGTTCGTGCATAACTAATGCTTAGTTGTGCACAAGTTAATCCTTAATTAATGCTTAACGAATGCATTATTCTGGACCCTTAAAAAAAAGTTTTACCCACTTTTTCAATGAAATGATTGTTAGGCTGCATTAACTAGGTCAGCCGGAACCGGGAACACTTCTCATAACACCTGATGTACTCGTTACATCATCAGAAGAATGGCATCTACGCTAATGATAGTCTCTCTGTTTTATCCCGAGGTTTACTGCAGTCAGCCGGATCCGGGCCGTATCCAGTTCAGATGGTGGACCTGCGCCCAGAGAAGACCAACACAGGATCCCGAAGTGTCTGCAGAGACCGTGATTGGACTCCCCCTGCAACTGCCTCATCGACATGGCATCTCAATAAACCCGTCTCCGGCGTGTTGACTCAGATTGTTGGAATATTACAATTAAATAATACTTAAATCGATATGTCATCCTCAATAAACCCGTCTCCAGCGTGTTGCCTCCGATCATTCGAATATTGCACTTTAATAATTATTTAATCAACATCATCCTCAATAAACCCGTCTCCAGCATGTTGCCCCCGGTCCCTTGAATATTCTGATCTATTATGACCTCTGAGCTGTAAAGCTGCCAGAATAATAATAATAATACGCTGTTTGTTAATTGGCCAGAGGAGAACTGGCCCCCTGACTGAGCCTGGTTTCTCCCAAGGTTTATTTTTCTCCATTAGGTCACCTAATGGGGTTTTGGTTTCCTTGCCACTGTTGCCTCTGGCTTGGCGTGCTCAGTTGGGGACACTAAATTTTTCAACTAAACATCGAAATAAATCTAATTAATAAAAATAAATTAACCATTTAAACTAAATTACTGATCTAATTATTGATCTAAAGCCCACACTGGGCCCTATTTTAACGATCTGAAACGCAAGTGTCAAAGCGCAAAGCGCAAGTAACTTTGTGGGCGGGTCTCGGCGCTGTTGCTATTTTCCTGGCGGGATAAATGGCTCTTGCGCCCGGCGCAAATCTAAAATGGGTTGGTCTGAAGTAGCTTCATTATTCATAGGTGTGGTTTGGGCGTAACGTGAATAAACCAATCAGAGCGTCATCCAACATTCCCTGTAAAAGCAGGTGCGCAAGTTCCATTATGGATTGCTATTATTATGGCGTATTTACCAGGCGCACGCCAGGAGCGGTTCACAGCCGAGGAGACTGCTTGTAAGAGCAGTGAAAGACAGAGAAGTTGTGTTGTATGGGGATGGGAGAAACCCACCCAAAATAGCGTCGGTTAAACAGGCATGGGAGGAAATAGCCACAATTGTTTCATCAGCTGGCATCCCCAGGACGTCGCACCAGTGCTGCAAGCGCTACAATGACATCAGAAGACGGGGAAAGTCCAAGCTTGCCAGCATCAATCAGGCACGCTGTGTAACGGGAGGTGGATCTGCCTCTACTCAGGACCTGACGCCAACAGAGGACATCGCTGCGTCCACCCTCACCGATTTTTTTTCCTGGTTCTTGACGGACAAACCAATTTGTTAGATGTCCTTATATAGGCCTACATATATGTTTTGCCAGAAGTTGCCACTATTGGGCAAACAGGTCTCCTTAATTATTAGACTACAATTAGCCTGAATAATTTGTAAGCTAGATTTATGCCTATTTTTTCACATCTTCGTGGCACACCACAATGATTTCCGTCATCTCATGTGTTAATATTTTTTAGTGTAACAATTTATGATTTGCAAAAATAACTGTTGCATCTGTGTAGATTACATGAGCAAAGTGTATGCGCGTTGTGCACGCTATACATTATGGTCAAGCATGCGCCCTTAAAATAGCATAATGAACAACGCGCAATGCGCCACTGACTTTAGACTAGGTTTTTTCTGGTCAGTGGCGCAATTGTTTAATGGAACAGCAAAATAGCACCAGGGATTGTTTGCGCCGGAACACGCCTCCTTTTTTGTGCTGAACCGCCCAGGTAGCGCAAGTTCATTCACTAGTTTAGCGACGTGCTTCTGTGGAGGGAAAAGCGCGCTTTGCGCGGGTGCAAAATAGGAATGACACATGCGTCGGTGTACAAAGTCAATTGCGCTGGGTGCAAGATAGGGCCCACTGTCACTGTATGATCATTGAAATGAACTGATGACATCAGCGTTTTTTCCAGAATGGCTATACAGCTGAATAAAATTATGCTGCATTATTTTCCTGTTTAACACTGTAAAGCTACTTTGAAACAATCTACATTGTTAAAAGCGCTATATAAATAAAGTTGACTTGACTTGTTTTCTTTTGTTTTTCCTTTCCTCATTCAATTATATGTGGGAAATGAATGTGTAAAAAGATAAAAGTGAAGAAACTGTTTTCTCTTTAATGCTTGAACTTAGTCAACATGCATCCCCTTATAGTGCTCAAACTGAGGGAGTACATATCATTGCTCTTCATAGCACGGCGGAATTAAATAGGCTCCCATAATGCGTCTTCGACGCAGTACGACTGACTGTTTGAAAGGGAATGTACTCGGTTACTTATGTAAACTCGGTTCCCTGAGATAAGGGAAGGAGTACTGCGTAGACTGCCGTGCAATGGCGCTAAAACAACGGGTGACCTTCGCTTCAGTCGAATTAACCTGACGTATCCCCACAGTGGATGCAGAAGAGGCTCATATTTCATAGACAAAAACTTTAAGAAATTGATATCACACATGTAAGGCCGCATGAATTCGCTCCAAGGATCGGTAGCGAATCGCGGTGAAGGCCGCACGCGCGTTCAGTGTTTCAGCTGGAAAAATTGATTTAATTATAATATTCTTTATCTGACTACATTTATCATAGTTTTCGCATTTAGAAGAGAATGCCAACTGGTTGTTTGGTCATTTATATTTGATATACGTTCCGTATTGGAGATAGTTAATAATTACAGATTCATTCAGAAAGGATCAAAAATGTAACAATTTATTAACAATCAAGTAAATGTAAAATGTCAATTACATCATAGACAGAAATCTCTTTTAAAAGGAAACAAAAATTCTAATTATGGTTACACTTAAAATAGCTTAAAATAGATGTAAACTTAAACCCTTAATTATACTCAGTAGGCCTCTGCCTAGAATGTTACCTGTGAGAGTGAGAGAGAGTGAGAGAGTGAGAGAGAGAGAGAGAGAGAGAAAGAAAGAAAGAAAGAAAGAAAGAAAGAAAGAAAGAAAGAAAGAAAGAAAGAAAGAAAGAAAGAAAGAAAGAAAGAGCCAATGAGCAGCTCTCTCTAGAGCAGAGATGCCCAAACTAGGGCCCGCGGGACCTTTGATTTGGCCCACCATACCGTCCGAGGAGAGAGAGAGAGAGGGGGTGATACCTTCGACACAGATTGTCATTTCTAATTTGACATAACAATTTTGTTTGTTTTATTGTTGAACTACAACAGAGTAAACTGAAATTAAATGTTTAAATTAAATGTAAATTAATTTTTTTTTAAATATTGTAAATGCGCAATTCAAGGTGCAGCACTGCATGCTTTGCGACACGACGTCAATAAACGTCAACAAATTAAACGCAATAATGGAGAAATCAAGGCAGTGGCACACAGACGAGAAATTTTAAAAAAGCTTGGCAAGATGAGTTTAGTTTCTAGTTCTAGTGTCTAGTTTGCAAACAGTCGGTTGCTGTTTTAAAAGAATACAATATCCGTCGTCATTATGACACAAAACATTCTGCAGCTTTCTCAAAGTACAGCGGCGAGGCGCGAAAACAGAAGGCTAACGAGCTGCTTGCTAGACTTCGATCTGAACAGAGCGCCCTGCTACGTCCTTCATGTAAGGAATAATTGACGACGGGCCGTTCAATTATTAGAACAATAATGCACACCCGAGGTGGTGATGCGGTCACGACGCGAAGCGGAGTGGCCGTTACACCTCGGGTGTGCATTATTGTTCTAATAATTGAACGCCCCGGAGTCAATTATTCCGCTTATACTACGGTTACCACACCTCAAGACATCGATCCGAAGATATATTTAAAGGGATTCGTCCGGTTTTTGTACTTAAATCGCTATTGTGAGCAGGACTATTTCTTCCGCGTCTCATCCAATGGCTCTTTTGTTAGTTCCGAAACGTCATTTTAAAGCTGTTAACGAAGGCTTGAGCCATTGATAGCATTCTACTGCAGTTATTAATAAAGTTATTAGAAAGAGAGCGAGAGAGAGAGAGAGAGAGAGAGAGAGAGAGAGAGAGAGAGAGAGAGAGAGAGAGAGAGTGCTTGTGTGAATTAGGCTGCCTCTGTGCGTCTCTAAACAGCTGTTATTACCTCGCTAGTGAAAAAATGTCACGTGTAGCCTTTAAGTTGCTCCACTATATAGGCTAACTGATCAAATCGTCAGGGCAGCGCTGACACCTTTCTGTGCAAACTGTAGTGCGTGTGCGAGCATGTGTGATTTCAGTAATGAGACAGAAAAGCTTGCCTTTGGTGTCTGCTTCCGTCTGTTGGTTTTCATCTGGACTGTCTAATACTGCTGCCGCCCAGTTGTTGAACGTTTTATATTCACCGTAAATATTAAGATTTACTTTAGGAAAATCGTCTGTCATATTGTTGTTTTTCAGTCCTGTAATTTCCGTTATTACAGTTAACTATGCGAAGTGATATGGAACTGTAATGCGGTCAAGAGAGCTGCCTGGAACTACGTTCGCTGTGCGTCTCCCAGAAAATAATTGCACACCTCAGAACGTTCATCAGCCAATCAGATTCAAGCATTCAACAGCCCCGTAGTATAACAGCACAAGAAAGCGCCACACGGGCCAGTTATCAGATTTCCGCTCTAATTGCTAAAAGTGGAAGAGCCTTCGCTACTGGAGAGTTCGTCAAGGCATGTCTTGCAGTGGCTGCAGAAGCAGTTTGTCCTTCTCAGGTACGAATGTTCTCACAAATTAGCCTGTCAAGAAATACTGTTACCCGACGCATAGAGGACATGGCTCAAGACATCGGCGAGCAAATCAAGGCAAAGGCAAGTGCGTTCTCTGCCTATTCAATAGCCTGTGACGAGAGCACCGACATATCTGATTCCGCACAGCTTTTGGTATTTTTGCGTGGTGTAAATGAAACTTTTGATGTGACACAAGAGCTGGCTGGCATTGAGACCCTTTCTGGTACTACTAAAGGAGAAGATCTCTTTTTTGCTGTTGAGAGAGTGTTGGAAAAAAATTAATTAAAGTGGGAGAAGATGGCCGGCATTACAACTGACGGAGCGCCGGCAATGGTAGGGAGGAAATCTGGCCTTGCTGCATTTGTGTCTCAGAAAGTCAGTGAATGTGGAGGAAAAGTTGTTAAGTACTACTGCATTTTACATCAAGAACAACTATGTGCTAGATCTGTCGGGCTTGTGGATGTGATGCGTGACGTCGTCAAAATTGTCAACAATATACACTCCAAGGCGCTTTTTCACCGACAGTTCAAGACACTGATGGATGAGATGGATGCGCAATATGGTGATGTGTTGTACCACCAGGAGGTCAGATGGCTCAGCCGTGGAAAAGTTCTCAGAAGATTTTTTGATCTGCGTGATGAGATCAGAGTTTTTCAGGAAAGCAAGGATGGTAATATTCAAGTGCCCACTGATAAGAAATGGCTCTCTGACCTGGCTTTCCTTGTGGATGTAACAGAGATGCTCAATATTTTGAATGTTCACCTCCAGGGAAAGGACCAGATTATCACCCAGCTTTTTGATCACATCAGAGCCTTCAAACAAAAACTACTGCTGCTCAGAAGACATCTCTCAGCAGGTAACAGTAACATTTACAGTTATAATATTCAGGATATTTTGTGCAATTATAATTATATTATTATTAATTATATTTAGAATTATATGTGGAGTTTACATTTATATTCATGTCAGCATTTGTATTTTTGTTGTACATCAAGCTGATACAATTTGCTTAAAATTTGCTAGTTTCTTAAATTGTCAAGAAATAACAATCTTCTTCTTTTTTCAGTTATTTATTCTATTTTTCTCCCTCTGTTTTACATCCCTGTCCTTGTCTCACACTGTTCTTTCTGTTTCTCATCCCACATGCAGGAAATTTAGTTCATTTTCCCTGTCTTGGAGAGGTAGGCATGGTGAAAGAGAAGGTCCATGAGTATGATGCTGTTTTCAGCAACCTTATCCAGGAGTTTGACAGCCGCTTTGAGGACTTCAGACACAGCACTGCTGACTTTGAGTTGTTTGCTCAACATCATCTTGATGTTGAATGATGATCTTCAGATGGAACTAATTGAGCTTCAGTGTGATTCAGAACTGAAACACAAGTTCACATCCCTTCCCTTGCCAGACTTCTACAAATGTGTCCCAGCAAACAGGTACCCAAAGATGTGTAAGCAGGCACAAGTGATGCTGTCTCTGTTTGGCAGTACCTACCTCTGCGAGCAGACTTTCAGTCTGATGAACTTGAACAAGAGTAAACTAAGAAGCCAAATAACTGACTCTCACCTACATAATATCTTGTCTTTGTCTGTAAGTCAGCTACAGCCCAATCTTGAAAAACTTCTGAAAAATAAGGACCAGCTTCATATCTCTCATTAAGTCACTGACATTGCAACCACATGGTTTTATTATTGATTGTGTATTTGGCATTGAACTGTATTGTACATTGAACTTGGGGATTGTTGCCCATATTGTTCATTAAAATGCAAAACTTTACAAATAAAACTGCATTAGTTAATCAGATTAAAGTTGTTTTATATTTATTTTAAATATTATGAAATAAATAAACCCATAGCAACTTTAATGTAATACAGTTTGATTTATGATGCAAAATTTACTTTTGGCCCACGGCTCTCAATCAAGTTTGATTTTTGGCCCTTCATAGGAAAACGTTTGGGCACCCCTGCTCTAGAGAAAGCAGAGAATCAAAAGAGGAAGAGCTACTGTTCGGATCTTCTTTTATCCTCTTCCCTGATGTCACCAAACTCAAATATGACTCTTTTAAAACTGACCAATCAGACCAAACTGTGAGACGTTTGAAAGTAACCAATCAGACGAAACTTCTCCCACTGTACCAAAGGTGAGAAAAGCATTTGGCCAGCAAGCCATTCTTTTGTCCTTAGAAGCTCCAACTGGCCCTTCTGATGGGGTTGAGGGGGGAGGGGGTTGAGTCAATTTCAAATATCTTGGTTGCCACAATGGTTGCTAATAGTAAAGCAGACGATTTTGTTCTATTTCAAATATTTTTGATTATTTTCCACCTTACAGTTCCCCGCCATTGGCCACAATCATTGAGTCCAAAGGTGGCATTGTCCACGAAGATATGCTTTCTGTTGTGTGAAGATGTTATTCTTCAGACTTCTCGTCCAGACTTATTGCAAAAGCAGCTGATCAGTTTTCAGTCTTTGTTGTCCTTTCAGCCCTGCATGAGAACTTCATTGATATGCAAAACATCCATTGAGTACTTGACACTTCGAGAACAGTCACTGCGGTCCTGGCGAGTATTCGGGTAAACGCAGTCGGATATGTCTTTAGTGAAAGTATACAGAGTTGAATGAGAAATCGGGTGTTACAATGAATTTGGTCCGTGCAGCTCTTAAAGGGCCGGACCTAATATTCTGTGTGAAGCACAATATTTAGAATATTAAAGCAGATTTTTAGTTTTTTTTAACCCTAAAACAATGATAAAACAATGAATAGTAAGTTCTGTCATATTATTCAATTACTTTTACATTTTTTTGCCATGGTATCGATTCAGTATCGGTATTGAGGTATTTTAGTCTGGTATCGTATCGAAGTCATAATTTTTGTATCGTGACAACACTATTCAATTTAAAAAGCATTTGCTGATATTCTCTTTTTTGTTATGTTGGTTTACAAATTTGTACCTTTTTAGATGTTTACTCTTTTAGTTTTACATTTTGTCAAGGGCTTGTTGACATTTATACTTTTTTTATAGTACACTACTGAATGTCAACGTTGCAAGTTAAATTAAATGTTTTTAAGTAAAATTGTTGGAAATTATTGAGATAAATTAGTTGATAGATTAATCGATTAACCGATAAATTAGTCGATAGATTAATCAATATAAAAATATTCGTTAGTGGCAGCCCTAATATATATATATTAGTGCTGTCAAACGATTAAAATATTTAATCGCGATTAATCGCATTAATGTCATAGTTAACTCACAATTAATCACAATTAATCGCACATTTTTATTTATTCTAAATGTCCCTTGATTTCTTTTTGTCCCATTATTTTTTCTTATTTTAATGCTCTTATCAACATAGAAAAGTGGATCGGCTTGCTTTGTTCAAATGTTTGTTTTATTGAAAACAACATTGGCATACTTTAGTGTTCGATTTCACACCAACATTCTCACTTGGAGCAAATAATCTCACACAATGTAACACTGCCCATCAATAAAAGGGTGAAACAAATACTTTGTTGCACAAACAGCCCCTTCAACAGCCCTTTCTAAGGGATCAAAACAGGGTGATACAAAATAAAATTACAAAGTGCACATGCAAGGTAAACTAGGACTCCGCCTATAGTGCAGTTAAACCAGGGGTCGCCAACTAGTGAACTCCGGTCCGAATCCGGACCGCGAGATGCGTCCATCCGGACCGCGAAGCCTTTTGACATAATGAAACAGTTAACGTTGCAATGCTCACTGTTACTACGTTCAGACCCAGACGCGCGGTCAAGCATGCAGTGAAGAAGAGACTGATGGTGCGCTCACACCGGACGCGAATGACGCGACATGCACACCGCTTAATCCGCGCCGCAGAATGTCTATTTGCGTCTTTGCATTGACTTAAATCACTCGCGCAAAACGCTTCATTCGCGTCTGGTGTGTAGGCTACGCACCATCAGAGCAGAAAGCAGCGCTCAAGACAAGCACTTTTAGTTGAAGACCCCTGAGTTAAACCATGGCTTAATACGTTTCTCATTTCGGCGTCTCACGCCTGCCATCCACGTCTACTCTTTTAATGGCCCAAACGAGTGCGGGCAGCCAGCCGCAGCGTGCCTGATGTTTTGTTTCCGGTCTAGCTACATCCGGAGTGGTGTTGTAGTTTTTCTAACGTTACTAGTTGTTGCAACAGCATGTGAAAAAACTACAAAGTTTGTTAGACCAAAAAGAACGTTAATCTCGCGATAAAAAAATTGACGCCGTTAAAATAGGTTTGCGTTAACGCCGTTAATAACGCGTTTAACTGACAGCACTAATATATATATATTTACTGTGTAGTTAGTAAGGTAGTTTTTGGTATTTAGGTATTGGGTAGGATTAAGGGTAGAATAAGGTCCAAATTGAACAATGCCAAATGCTTTAACACTGTATGTCAGAACAGATAACACCATGTTCTAAACCCTAACCTTATAGGCTGAAGTCAAAGTGAACAGCTGTTTATTCCCTGAGTAGGGAACGAGACGCTGCGTCACCGCATTGGGAACGCCCCTGCGTGATTGTGTCGTGAAGCACGTATGTCATCAGTCCAATAGAGAGACGGAACGTCATAGACGGCTGACGTCATCGACCGGAAAGTATAAAGCATCCCCGGAAACACACGCCCACAGCTTCTGTAAAAGGATGAAGCAAGGCGCTCGCGGGCATGCAGGAAGTATGGCAGGGTGACGCAGCGTCTCGTTCCCTACTCAGGGAACTAAGGTTACAGACGTAACCGAGACGTTCCCCTTCTCCTTCACCCTCTCGAGGGTGACCCTTAACACACAAACAACTGTTCAGATCTCCTCCACAGGGCAGCTCTGTGGACATAAGTATCTAATGCACGAACAGGGCAAAGCAGATTAAGTCTTTCCTGGTCTGACATCACGAAGGGCGGAGGACAGAAAGCCTGAAGTACAATAGGTCTCACAGGATTAGTGAGAACCTTCGGAACATAACCCGGCCTAGGAGACAGGAAGGCCCTGGCCATACCGGGAGCAAATTCCAAGCACGAGGGTGCCACCGAAAGGGCTTGTAAATCTCCAATTCTTTTCAAAGAAGAAATAGCAAGCAGAAAGATAGTCTTAAGAGTCAGAAACTTCTCCGAAACATCCTCAAGCGGCTCAAAGGGAGCCTCGGAAAGGCCTTGAAGCACAATGGCCAAGTCCCAGGCTGGCACCCTGGTGCGCACAACAGGTCTTAACCTCAAGGTTCCACGGAGGAAACGAGTCACTAACGGGTGTCGCCCCAAAGAAACACCACCCAAAGGAGTGTGGTAAGCAGCTAAGGCTGCCACATACACCTTCAGTGAGGAGGGAGCTAACCCAGCGGAGATTCTCTCCTGCAAGAACTCCAGCACCGCACTCGCAGGGCAGTTAACTGGATCCCACAGGCGCTCTCTACACCAAACGGTGAAGAGTCTCCACTTAAGAGCATACAGTTTCCTCGTGGAGGGAGCTCTAGAGTGTAGAATGGTCTCCACAACCTCAGCTGAAAGACCAGAGCTTATGAGCTGGGCCCCCTCAGAGGCCAAGCCCACAGCTTCCACAACTGTGGGCGAGGGTGTACGAAGACACCGCCCGCCTGAGAGAGAAGGTCCTCCCTGAGCGGAATCTCCAGGGGAGAGCGGTCGAGGAGAGACACAATGTTCGAGAACCATACTCGGCCCGGCCAGTGCGGGGCTACTAGCAGAAGAAGGGCCCCGTCCTGGCGCACTCTCTCTAGAACTCCCGGAAGCAGAGCGATCGGGGGAAATGCGTACAGGGGCAGCCTCGGCCACTCCTGTCACCACTCTCTCAGCAGATCAGCCTGGTATGCCTGCACTATAGCCATAGTATGCAGACATGTGGCGGCCTGACCTGCTGCCGAGTATGATTTGCCCACTAACGCTGATGTCACTCTGAGCGGTTTAGTGGGCAGCGACGGACCCTTAATGGTTGATGCCGATTCGGGAGAGAGATGGCTCGCGAGCGTCTCTTCCACCCTCTGCACTTTTCAGCCCCCCGATGTTACTATACACTGATGTATGGGGACTGAAAACTCTCGCTGACATGGGCCGCCTCCACGATCTCGACACCTCGGTGTGGAGATCCGTGAAGAACGGAAGGCTCCGCCGCGGAGGCTGAGCAGAGCGGGCAGGCAGGAAGCGCTCATCGAGCCGACTTTTTACAGATTAACATCCTGCACTGGCCAATCTATATGTAATTTGGCCACCGCTCTGCTCAAAACCTCTGCAAGCTCCTCACTCGCGGGGGATTGAAGTGGCAAATCTTCAATCCCCGGCTCGATACTGCAGACATCAACCTCCTCGGAGGATGACAGCTGCAGCACAGAGGCTGCCACCTGGGCGGGAGAAACCGCAGCGCGGGCTCCCGAATCCAGAGAAGCAGCCGCGGATCTGACGGGAGAAGGCTGAGATAGGGCGGGACAGATCCATTTGCGAACCCCACGTCTCAAGCCGCCGCCGCTGAGCCTCAGCCACAGCGGTACCCGAGCCGCGGGGAGCGCGAACCGGGACGCCCTCCTCAAAGAGCGCCCGGCGGGATCGCAGCACACGCAAAGGCAAAGCCTCACAATGCTCGCAGCCGGCACCCTCGAGCGCCGACTGCGCGTGCTGCTCACCCAAGCAAACAAGTCACATTAGATGTGTATCCCCGCTTGTGATGTAACATGAGCAGGGAGGAACACATCTAACGAAATGCTGTTCACTCGCCATTCTCTCTCAATAAATCAGTGTGTGTGCTTTTTGTAGAAAACAAGAAAGTCTGAACTCAGACACAAAACACAGAGCTGACAAAATTTGACAATGACACAGAGCGCTCGCTGAAGACAACAGAAGCTGAGGGCGTGTGTTTCCGGGGATGCTTTATACTTTCCGGTCGATGACGTCACCCGTCTATGACGTTCCGTCTCTCTATTGGACTGATGACATACGTGCTTCACGACGCAATCACGCAGGGGCGTTCCCAAAGCGGTGACGCAGCTCGAGTTCCCATGAAGGGGAACCATAACTTCTCACCCAATTCCCCATATTTCCTATTTTTAGGTCAAAATGAAGCTCTCCACTCAAAACCATTCAATCTTGCTGAAAAAAACTCAGAAACACACACACTACAACATAGTCTTACACTAGTGAGATCAATTCATAACACTGTTGCAAAAACCAAAACCTTTTGGCAATCAGGTATCATTTCACAGCAAATGATACCTGTTAGTAAGCTAGTTTTTATAGCGTTTAAGTTTAGGTATTGGGTAGGATTAAGGGATGTAGAATAAGATCATGCAGAATTAGACATTTATATGTTTCATAAGTACTAATAAACAGCCAATATCCCAGTAATATGCATGCTGATATGAAAATATTATTTTCATTACACTACTGTAAAGAGATCTTGCAGTAGATGAAAAGCACTAGAAAAGAAAAGTTGAAATACCAAAGAATTGAACATGAACTTGGAATTGCAATACAACAGTATACTGTCAGTACAATAAAATATATAAATTCAGCATCTTCGGCCAAATTGCATTACAGAATACATACTATAACAGTCTTCTGACAAGACTTTCTCTCACCCTAGGCAGTCCTCTCTCAGTTCTGTAAAAATATGAAATGTAAGAAGTACTTGGCTACAAATCAGTTTGACAATTATAAGTTTGAGGGTGTACAACATGTGCAGAATTTACTGTACATTGAGTAGTCAAAGTTCTCTCATCTAAAGTATTGCTTTGCAAGTATTGCATTACAATCTTAAGTATTGTAATGTACTTTAATTACACTCTATGTGTAAGTAGTATAACAACCCTGCAAATGGTCATTCCTGCACTAGAACATGGTCGATTACAGTGCTTTGTATTTCATCAGGAACAAATTTCCTTTAACCCCGTCCCCTTCATTTTTCTTTTCCTCTCCTCCTCCTCCTCCTCCTCCTCCTCCTCCTCCTCCTCCTCCTCCTTCTCTTTGTCTCCCATCACTAGGATTGATTTCCCAAAGCACATAATCACCTGTGGCCCTATTTAAATGATCCTGATATTCTGATTGGGGTGTCATCAGTTTTACTACTTCATGTTTACACATGGATGTGTGCTATTTGATTAACTTCACAGTGTGACACTTGAGGTAATTATGGACTGGTAATGGACTGCATTTATATATAGCGCTTTTAACAGACCTATGGCCATCCAAAGCGCTTTACATTTGCCTCACATTCACCCATTCATACACCGACGGCGGTGTCAGCCATGCAAGGCGCCATCCAGCTCGTCGGGAGCAGCTGGGGTTAGGTGTCTTGCTCATGGACACCTCGGCACTTGGTCAGGTGGAACCGGGGATCGAACCACCAACCTTCCAGTTTGTCGACAACCTACATGAACCACTGAGCCACTGCTGCCCATTATATTATGTTTGTGTTTTCTGAATGAGAACATTACACTTTTTGCCTATTTGCCAAGAGACAGTGGGGACATGAAATTCACTCTTCTCTAGTTTGACAAATAGTCCATTCCTCAACAGTTGAGACAGGACGAGTCGGACATGTTGGACATGCTCTTGATAACAACGAGAGAAGATGAGAATGTCATCAAGATAAACAAATACAAACATGTTTAGCATATCAGGCAGCACATCATTAATAAGTGCATGAAAAACGTCTGGAGCATTGACTAGCCCAAAGGGCATTACCTGATACTCATAGTGGCCATTTGGAGTGTTGAAAGCAGTCTTCCACTCATCTTCTTCTCGTATCCTAACAAGGTGGTAGGCATTTCGAAGGTCTAACTTTGTGAAAATGGTCGCCCCTTGTAAGAGTTCGAAGGCCGTGGTCATTAGTGGCAGTGGGTAGCGGTTCTTTACCGTGATGCGATTAAGACCCCGGTAATCAATGCAAGGCTGAAGACCGCCATCCTTCTTCCCCACGAAAGAGAAGCCTGCCCCTGCCGGCGACGTAGA
Organism: Gobio gobio; assembly: GCF_949357685.1. NCBI lineage: Eukaryota > Metazoa > Chordata > Actinopteri > Cypriniformes > Gobionidae > Gobio > Gobio gobio. The sequence continues at coordinate 17,449,726 of NC_137119.1, forward strand.
TGGACGGATGAGATGGACGGATGACTGTTAAGAGCATCATTGATATATTCCTCCATGGCAGCTCTTTCTGGGGCAGAGAGGGAAAAAAAAGTCTCCCTCGAGGAGGGTAGGTACCTGAGAGCAGATCTATTGCACAGTCATATGGCCTATGGGGTGGCAGAGAGGCTGCGTGGGCCTTGCTGAAGACTTCACAGAGGTCTGCATATTCTGAGGGGACTCGAGACAACTCAGGAGGATGCACCGGGACTCTGGAGGCCACAGGTTTAAGCTTGGGAATAGTTAGTACCTCTGTGGATTGGGCTGGTGGCTTGAGAGGAATGGGCAGCAGCTTCGAGGTGGTTGGTCGTGAATCAATAGGTGTCTTCAGCAACTCAGAAAAACAACCGAGAGAGAGACCACAATTAGCGCCCCAAGCAGTTACTAACCTAGCAGTCCAATCTATATGTGGATTGTGAAGGGATAACCATGGGAAGCCAAGAATTAAAGGGAACTCTGGTGAATGGATAAAAAAAAATGTATCTTCTCATTATGACAACCAATCTGGAGATGAAGAGGTGTCGTGCACTGGCTTACCTGACCAGATCCCAGGGGTCTCCCATCCAATGCGGTTATGGTCAGGGGTTCTTGAAGAGAGATGGGCTGAACTCTCAGGTGTCTGGCTAAATTAAAGTACATACATTTTCCAGCAGCCCCTGAATCAAGGAAGGCCAGAAGCTTGTGATGCTGGTTATCCCAATGCAGTGAAACATCAAGTGAAACCCCAGAAGCTGCTGGTTGGGGAAAGGTGATTACTCTCGTCCCAGCCTCCCTCTTCTTGGACGAGAGTTGTCTTTTCCCGTCAACTCTGGACAGTTGGACCTGAAGTGGTCTGGCTTTCCACAGTACAAGCAGCATTTCTCCCTCATGCGTTGTTCCCTCTCGGCTTGCGACAGTCTGCCACACTCCTTGTCCCTTGAGATATCTGTAACAGCCTGTGGTCAACCTCTCCCCCACTGGTAGGGTGATGGAAGACCTTCCTCATTTCTGCAACAAACAGGTCACAATTGTCAGTAAGCGGGGACTGTTGTTCCCACAGAGCTGTAGCCCAGTCCAGCGCCTTTCCGGTGAGGAGAGTGATGATGTAAGCCACCTTGCTGTTTGCTGTGGGAAAGCTGATCCGAATGCCAGAGTACATTGAGTGATAAAACCTCGACATCTCTCAGGATTTCCGTCATACCTTTCTGGTGCTGGCAGTCTCGGCTCAGGTAGAAGGCCAGTAAAAGGAGGTGTGGGTCTGCCAGCTGGCACAGATTGGGCAGTTAAAACTGGAGAGGCTTGAGATGCATTCTGCTCACTTAAGCATTGTAGGATCTCTAGGATCTGCTCATGTCTGTGAATGGTGGAGGCTTGGCCAGACAGTGCAGCTAGAATACGATCAACATTGGAGGTGTGGCATCTTCCGCTGGGTCCACTTCCATGTTTCAGTCTTGCTGTGATGGGTGTCAGAGGCTGGGATTGAACCCGGGTCTTCAAGTCAACTGAATTGCTTCTTTACCACTGAGCTATTGGACTTAGATGACTGAACAAAAGGTGCTTTACTGAAGAATTTAAGTTTAAAGGTACAACAAAAAGGAAGCCGAGCTTCCAGAGACAAAGCAAAGAAACAAAAAGGTGAGCAAAAGGCAAATCCAAAAACAAAACAGACTTAGCTTTCTTGGCACGGAAAATACAAGGCATTGTAGGCTCAAGACTGAACACAACTGAAAGAAAGAGGCATGCTTAAATAGGCCAACACAAACAAGCTAATGACCCCCACAGGTGAGAGAAATGAAATACTAATGATTTGCAAAAATGAATTTTCAGAAGCTGGGACCACCTTGTAGCTGGGAGAGTCATTACAGCTCAGCGCCAACTAGAGGCAGGGAGAGTCATTACAACGCGAGACACACTAAACAATTAAATTACACTTCAAATAATTGTTCCCTAAAGATGGTTTCTGTCATTTTAGGCAGTTTTTATCACGATGATTTCATTTCAAGTGTTCGTTTTTTAAATAAGTTTACTTTTAGTTTGTTATTTGATACTATAAAAATGGGGGGTGTGACGTCATGATTGACAGCTGAGATTGACGGCTTCTCTGAGGGAAGTTGTCACTAAGACACTAACAGACTTTTTTGGGGATTTTTGGGAGGAGATTGGAGCTTTAGCTTTCATTTCTACATTTCCATTACTGTTTATTTCACACCAACATAATAAATTGTTCTGTAATAATAAATAATAAAAGCTTTTGATAATCGCGCCTCTACTTCCTGCTCTCTACTGCGCAGACTTTGTCCCAAGATGTCAGCGTCGTGTGCGGCCTCCGAAAGCTTCAACTCTGGTCAGTGGAAGTCAATGAAGTCGTGTTGTCCATATTTTTTACGGCCTATGGGCTGCGCGCTGTGGCGCGCAAGTAGTCTGTTTATGAATGATTCGTCACTCAGTCTGCATTCTCTCAAATAGTTGTAAAATGCGGGCTGTAATGCTTGCTACGCACTTGATTATAGATAAAATAAGCTCTCTTTATACACGTTGTGTTGTGTGTAACTTCACCCATACGCAGCAGTGATACTGTAGACTAATTTTACTGACTTGACGACTTTGAATTCCATTCAGTCATTTCGTTCATTTAAACATACAACAATTTAACTGGTAGTTAAAATATATTTTTTTCAATGGCTAATTTCTCCGAACACATCCACATATGTAATCTTTGATTATATTCCGAATTAGGAAGATGCAGCCAAAGATAAATTATGACAAACGCAATGAAAGAACCGTTCATGTGCGACTAAGACAGAGATTGGCATACCCGAGAAAAGATACAGAAAATAATATAATTTCAGTCTTGTTCACATATAGCGAGAAATAAAATTATTTTATCCAATTGTCCAGTGTTGCTTATAGAGTATAGATGTTTGTTTTTATGTCTATGCTAATTTTGCGAAGAGTCCGCTAACAGAGAGCAGGTAGGCTACAAAACATCTAAAATAAATAGTTTAGCTTTACTTTTATAAATTGAGCATGCATGATCATATTACAGATACATTACTTTTCAAATAAATAAATTAACTTGAAATTATTTTACTTCACGTGTAGAGACTGCAGAGTGATACAGTAGGCTACATGGCCAAATAAAAAATACTTTCAATAATCCGGAAAATAAGTTAAAGTGTTAGTTCCCCCAAAAAGAAAAGAAAAACACCTAATGTAACTCACCCTTGTGTTGTTCCAAAAACCATTAGTTAGAATGTCGTTAACCAAACCATTTCAGTGCTTCTTAGTTAGAATGTCCATAAAATTCAAGATATGTGGCAAAAATGCCCCTGTTTGAGTTTTAGCCCTATTTTAACAATCTGAAACGCAAGTGTCAAAGCGCGAAGCGCAAGTAACTTTGTTGGCGGGTCTCGGCGCTGTTGCTATTTTCCCAGCGGGAAACAGGGGTGTGAACAGGCGTGGGAGGAAATAGCCACAATTGTTTCATCAGCTGGCATCCCCGGGACGTCGCACCAGTGCCGCAAGCGCTACAATGACATCAGAAGACGGGGAAAGTCCAAGCTTGCCAGCATCAATCGGGCACGCCGTGTAACGGGAGGTGGATCTGCCTCTACTCAGGACCTGACGCCAGCAGAGGACATCGCTGCGTCCACCCTCACCGATTTTTTTTCCTGGTTCTTGACGGACAAACCAATTTGTTAGATGTCTTTATATACATATATGTCTTGCCAGAAGTTGCCACTATTGGGCAAACAGGTCTCCTTAATTATTAGACTACAATTAGCCTGAATAATTTGTAAGCTAGATTTATGCCTATTTTTTCACATCTTCGTGGCACACCACAATGATTTCCGTCATCTCATGTGTTAATATTTTTTAGTGTAACAATTTATTATTTGCAAAAATAACTGTTGCATCTGTGTAGATTACATGAGCAAAGTGTATGCGCGTTGTGCACGCTATACATTATGGTCAAGCATGCGCCCATAAAATAGCATAATGAACAACGCGCAACGCGCCACTGACTTTAGACTAGGTTTTTTCTGGTCAGTGGCGCAATTGTTTAATGGAACAGCAAAATAGCACCAGGGATTGTTTGCGCCGGAACACGCCTCCTTTTTTGCGCTGAACCGCCCAGGTAGCGCAAGTTCATTCACTCCCTCATGACGCAAAATAGGAATGACACATGCGTCAGTGTACAAAGTCAATTGCGCTGGGTGCAAGATAGGGCCCTTAGTCTCAGAGCGTTTTTACACTGGGCACATTTGTTGTGGTCCGCGTCAGAGCGTGTTCTAAACCGCGAATACACCGCAGGCTCCCTCTCGCTCGTATCCAAGGTAAATCATCAACATTCCTTACATGTGTTTTATTGAACTAAATACATCGTCATCTGATAAAATGCATGCGCAGGTTACTTTTCTTGCACACCCGAGTCCTTGTTGCTTTCACATTCACATGAATCGCAGCACAGCTTGAGCGCAATTTGCACAACCGAACTCAGACCACCTCCTTCAGGCAGTCTCGAATTCAGTTCCCCTGAGCTCAGCTCACCCGGGTCCGCATGACAACTATCACATTACCAATTATTCTAACTAAACTGCCAGTGTGAAAACGCCCTTACATTTACATCATGATATAGACTACAGTATAAGCAATAGGCTATAACATGAGTAACGAGTGCAATATCACACGAGTTCTGTTTTTCTACCCACAATACAATGAGTGCAAATGCGATACTGATCTTATACAACAGTTTAATAAAATAAATAAGTTAATATTGTGTTCAACATAAGAAAGTCATATTTGGAACGACATGGGGGTGAGTAAATGGTGATAGAATTTTCATTTTTAGGTGAACTAACTATTTAACTACTGGTTAATATAAATGTTAACGTGTGCCCCCTTAAAACACAAGTGGCCCCTGCCTGGCCCCCCTAGTTACCGTGGTCTAGAACGCCACTGGCAATAAGTGTGTTACAGAATTGCAAACAAAGTGCAAAGTTGACCATGTGTTTAAGCTATGGTTACACTGTGTCTAAGGTATGCTACAAGAAGTTTAGGTATTGAGGCTTTGGTCTAAGCATTCGGTTTTAGTGTGTAAGCAATGGGCAAAAACTGTAAACCTGTGCAAAATGAGGGCATTTTTGTGTAGAGTTTTGCAGAAAACATTGAGAATATTGGAATGAGTGTGAAAACAGGTGGAATGTGTTAAACGTTTTGAGAAATGTGTCTTTGTTTCTAGAAGTGAATAAATGGTTTGGGAAATTGGGCCAACTGAGTCATTGTAGTGCTCTGGTGGCTGTAGAAAGCTCAAGACGAAGAAGATGGTGCGAGATACATCGTCTTTAATATAATAACAAAACTCACAAGAAGGATCACGTTGACATAAACAATAACCGACAAAGGACCAAACAAAACTGGGATAGTCAACATAGTAAATAACACATAGTAAATGAGGGAACTAAACAGGAACAGCTGGATGAAGATTAACTAATCAGTAACCATAGAAACGAACAAGAACTAATATAGACATGACAGAAACTGAACTAAACTGAACCTAACCGTGACAGTTGTGTTAGCAATCGAGAAAAACTGTAATCACAACATACTGTAGTAAGGTGAATAAATTGTATACTGTATGCACACTGCAAGCATAGTATTGTACTGAATATTGTATAGTAGGCCTATTGAATGTCTGTATAGTCAGCACTTGTATACTGAGAAAATACAGTAGTCCAATTGCTAAAGCCAAAAAGGTTAACAAAAAACTCTAAATGAAAAGCATGTTACAGCACACTTTTAATTTAAAGGTCCCATGGCATGGATTTTTATATTTTATTTTATAATGTATTCTGAGGTGTACTTATATTGTTAGTATGATTTTTACATCATAAAATGTAATAATATAGAAATAAAAGAAATTTTTTCTTTACTGATGTTTGCCCTCTGGCTGAATGCCCTGTTTCAAGGGGCGTGTCTGCTGTGAGACTTCAGTAAAAATGCCCACTGTTGTGATTTGCTACGAGGCACAAGCCTGCGGCCTGCCAGAGAGACGGATGTCACTTCTCATCAGTTCTCTCAGCGCGTCTCAGTTCAGTGAACTGTTGTAGTTACTAGCATATACTTCAGGTTATTAGTTTATTTCTAGTCAGAGGGACTGTCACTCATGTCAGAAAGTTAGTAACTTTAGTAAGTGATGGATCAGCGCTGACTTGAGACGCGAACCGTTTTATGGAAGGATATCGCGGACAATTTTAAAAAGGAATTGCAAATTGTATTTGCAATTGCGTTTTCAATTTGTGGACGCATAAAATGTGACATAATCCAAACGCAATTGCAAATCGCGCATTGCCATTTGCATTTTCGTTTACGCGGACGCACAACGACTGCCAAATTTCAAATCGAAAAGCAAAGTCTGTTTGCAATTGCATTTCCAATGTCTTACAAGTTATGACCCTGCCATTCTGGAATAGCAATAGAAAATCACCTATTTGCTCTTTCATTTCCTCCGTGTCCTGCCACAACCTGCACAAAATTCAAATGGAATCGCAATCCCCTTTGCGTTTGCATTTCCGATGCCTAACATAGTCAACTGTCAATCAGGCTTGAGGGCGGGGCTTATTGATGTAGTCGGAAAGTAGGCCACGCCCTCAATAGGTAGAAAACCAAGGACTTTTTCATCATTATTCATAACTAAGAACATGGGGAGAAATATCCAATGTGTCTATTTAGCAACAACAACAAAAAAGTCATAAAACTACTGTGTAGTTTTTTGCACTTCAAACAAAGCCAAAACCCTGGAAATAGACTATTTATCACCTGCCAACCAAACAAAAAGAAACCAAAAGAAGACTGCTCTTGTTGCAAGCAAATTGTCAAGAAGAAATGAAGATTAGGGATGCTTTAACCGTTTACCAAAAGTACGAATTTTGACAGATTAATATACAGTTAAACGGTTTAAAATGTGTATATATATTTATTTTTAATTTTTTTAAGGTTTTTATTTTTATTTTATTTTTTTGCTACATGGTAAAAGCTAAATATGCTAAATTCGCTTTAAAGATCAGCTCAATATATAATATATAATCTTTAAAATAGGCCTATCCTTTTATTGAAACTGGGGCAAAAAGACATTTTGAAACATTTCACCCGCTTGTACTTTCGGTTTTGCCGCAGAGACCCTTGTGATAAATATATGTGTTGTATTTATGATAATCCGCGTAGATTTCAGTTGACAAAAATAAATAATAAAAGCGTGATAAGTCACGAAAGACAACTGAATTACTGACAGGATCCTGTGCGCGCGTTCCGAGCTCAACACGGACAAGCATAGCGTGCCCAAACGACCAAATAAACACAGAAATATATCAAAATGCCAAGTTGAGTATTCACATAAACACAGTAGTTGCACTGTGTGCGTGCACACACACAAATTTATAACTGGACCTCAAAGTGAAAGCCCTGCACAATTAATTCCATATTGCAAGTTATTTACTGATTGCTGCATATTTGTTTGTTGTTAGTTATACTACTGTTGAAATGTTATTGGGGGGGGGGGGGGGGGGAGTTTAAAGCTACACTATGTAACTTTTCCGTCCACTAGAGGTCGCCTGTTCAAAACAAAGGCGTAGTTTGATGACGGCACGTTTGAGCGCAGAATCTCGGGACATGTGGTCTTCACCTCACAGCCGGTGGAACAGAGTCAGGACAGGACTCGGGCAGAAATCATGTTCATGAATGCGATTATTAACATTACTGTAGTCTGAAGTAGAGCAGGAGCGAGTGTTGTGGAGCTGAGCAAGGCCGCAGGAGCGATTGAAGAGCGGGACTGTTATTATGGCATAGTCGCTGGCGGGACTTTTATTATGACACGGTTGCCGGCACTACTTCGTCTTTTCAAGTCATGAGTCTGAGGTAACGCAACTCTGTTTATCGTATTAGATATATCTGAGTGTGTTGAAAAGGAAGTTATGACGTTCGCTCGGCGGCTGCTATGACACTTCTTCACACTGCAGTGAGAGTAAAGTGTTTCACTGAATAAAACCGGAGACCGAGGGTGACACAGATATGACGCAATCAACAGGCGACTCCCTCACACCCATAGCTCACACGTCCCGGTTCCTCGGTTAAAATAGCAATTTTCTCATGATTTACAAATAGTTTAAAACATTTGGGATATTCTAAGTACTCAACTGAACAAAATATATAACACTGGCCTAGTGGTTTCTGGATATTTTACTGCAAAAATCCTACACCTTTAAAGCTACACTGTGTGATATTTTCCCCCATCTAGCGGTGAAAAGGTATATGACCATCCAGTGAATTTTAGTTTCTGTTCCTCTCAACTCCGATTTCGTTTCAACTCCTACGGTGGCCGATTTAGTCCAAGATTAACATGGCTTCCAGTTCGACCTCGTCCACATTCGACACAGTGCCTGTGGGATATTCTGTGCGCAGTGGGATGGTTGGAACTCAACTGGCCTAATTATTCGGCTAGAAAGAACTGCAGCTAATCCAGAGTAAACTTTGATGATAGTAATGTTTATTCAGTCTTCCAATTGCAAGGCATAAACAGGTTTGCGTGGATATGTACATAAATGTGGTTTCAGTGAGAGAACAAATAAGGATGGTAAATATACATGATAATGACATGACAGAAGATACACAGTTAAGAACTGTATAACTATACTTATAAGTTACATTTGTATAATGTAACCGTAAACCAGAGCTTATTGTACCATATATATAGGCGCTAAATGCAGCTGCATTAAAAGGAGCTGCAGCTGCTAAACAAGCGGTGTCGGATTACAAAAGTGTGTGCTATAACAATTGTTAATATGCCGATAAGACCTGATACATATTTCCATCAACATACATTACAAGCAAATATTTTCTATAAACGAATAAACATTGTTGATAACAAAATAACTGAATGATTATTCAAATATGTGAGCATTACGCTATTGTATGTTGACACAAAAATACTTCTGAGGTGACATCAACTGAATTACGCGATGACACACTCTGAAACACATCTGCAATGACAATAACTATTATTAATTACATAGTTATTAACGCACAGAAATACCACACAAGGAAAAACAGACTTTTGAGGAATAAACAAGCCAGGAAAACTCTGTATAACTCTGTTACTGGATGCTGCTGAGATGAAAACTCTCTGCGCATGCACCAGACAAGTCTAAACAAGTTGACGCGCACATGCGCGAGGCAGGGAATTTTGTACAGTGCCATCGATTGTTAAAACCAGTTAAAATGCGAAAGGCGAAGCTTGAATTTGCGGGTATGTCCCTCTTTGGCTAATGTACTTTCAAGATGGAGGGGCAACATGGCGACCACCGTTAGATCCCATTACCTTATGTATTTTCAATGGCATATTATAAACTTACGAGAATACTTTATTACTTGAAAGAAGTAAATATACATTAATGAGCACATATATTTTTGAAAGAACTAAGGGCCCTATTTTAACGATCTGAAACGCAAGTGTCAAAGCGCGAAGCGCAAGTAACTTTGTGGGCGGGTCTCGGCGCTGTTGCTATTTTCCCGGCGGGATAAATGGCTCTTGCGCCCGGCGCAAATCTAAAATGGGTTGGTCTGAAGTAGCTTCATTATTCATAGGTGTGGTTTGGGCGTAACGTGAATAAACCAATCCGAGCGTCATCCAACATTCCCTTTAAAAGCAGGTGCGCAAGTTCCATTATGGATTGCTATTATTATGCCGTATTTACCAGGCGCACGCCAGGAGCGGTTCACAGCCGAGGAGACTGATGTTCTTGTAAGAGCAGTGAAAGACAGAGAAGTGAAGTTGTAATGTTGTACATTATGGTAAAGGTGATTTCACAGTCTTTTTTTTTTTCAGTCTTTCAGTTTTTTCAGTTTTTCAGTCGATTTTTTTTCCTGGTTCTTGACGGACAAACCAATTTGTCAGATGTCCTTATATACATATATGTCTTGCCACTATTGGGCAAACAGGTCTTATCCTTAATTATTACAATTAGCCTGAATCATTTGTAAGCTAGATTTATGCCTATTTTTTCACATCTTCGTGGCACACCACAATGATTTCCGTCATCTCATGTGTTAATATTTTTTTAGTGTAACAATTTATGATTTGCAAAAATAACTGTTGCATCTGTGTAGGTTACATGAGCAAAGTGTATGCGCGTTGTGCACGCTATACATTATGGTCAAGCATGCGCCCTTAAAATAGCATAATGAACAACGCGCAACGCGCCACTGACTTTAGACTAGGTTTTTTCTGGTCAGTGACGCAATTGTTTAATGGAACAGCAAAGTAGCACCAGGGATTGTTTGCGCCGGAACACGCCTCCTTTTTTGCGCTGAACCGCCCAGGGAGCGCAAGTTCATTCACTAGTTTAGCGACGTGCTTCTGTGGAGGGAAAAGCGCGCTTTGCGCGGGTGCAAAATAGGAATGACACATGCGTCGGTGTACAAAGTCAATTGCGCTGGGTGCAAGATAGGGCCCTAAGTGTTTTTAGCTAAGAATAGACTAAAAAATAATAATTGTAGGCCTATATATTTTTACTGTGGCTCTTGTTGCTTAAATGCTTTAACCAAAAATGAAAAATGGCTCTTGGTCCAAAAAGGTTCCCGACTCCTGGCTTAAATGAACAAGTTGAGTAGAAAAAAAAAACATATTTTCGAGCCAGCATGTCACAAAGGGCATTCTGGATTGAGCCAACAGTGCTGAGAGAGCGAATAGACAGCTATTGTTATTTGACGAAAAAATTAATCTGACGAGAAAAAAAAATGATTTAAGATTCAATCGGATTTAGTAGTTTTTCGTTTGGTCATCTTAATGTATTAATTATTTAGGCTAAGTGAGAACTATTTAGAATTTATCTATTTTATGCTTTTTATTTATATTATTTTATTAAGTTTTTCTCTGTTGTCAGAAACGCTGCAGGTATGTGAAACTTTGATAATGTGTGAATCCAGGTTGTGTTGTGGAGCTGTTCTGTCAAATCTGTTAAATGTCAAAATAAAGATACAAATATAGTTAAATGAATAGGAATAGCCTAATAATGTTGAATAAAATGCTGAAATGAAGAAGAAAATCATCAGAGGAGGTATACGAAACGAACATGAACTGCGATTGAATGTCACTAATGTAGATTTCTTTTCTTTTTTGATCGCTTGGCTCTTGAGCACAGAATCATATGGAAAACCCACCACTCACATCATGTCAAGTTTCTATAGATTTTCTGATTTTAACTCATCATGATAATTTACTGTGTCGGCTGCAATATGATGATATTTGTCTGATATATAGCCTACCGAATGCAGTCATGTCACTTTTCTTATTTGCTGTTTTTTTTCTGGTTGCAGGTGAACATACAATCAGTTCTGCATTTTGACTTTGTTTGAACTAAAGAGTTTAAACTTGGTTTTTATTACAAAAATGGCCAAATCTCCCGTTTTCCACCACTTGAGGGCGTGGCCTACTTTCCGACTACATCAATAAGCCCCGCCCTCAAGCCTGATTGACAGTTGACTATGTTAGGCATCGGAAATGCAAACGCAAAGGGGATTGCGATTCCATTTGAATTTTGTGCAGGTTGTGGCAGGACATGGAGGAAATGAAAGAGCAAATAGGTGATTTTCTATTGCTATTCCAAAATGGCAGGGTCATAACTTGTAAGACATTGGAAATGCAATTGCAAACAGACTTTGCTTTTCCAATTGAAATTTGGCAGTCGTTGTGCGTTCGCGTAAACGAAAATGCAAATGGCTATGCACGATTTGCAATTACGTTTGTATTATGTCACATTTTCTGCGTCCACAAATTGAAAACGCAATTGCAAATACAATTTGTAATTCCTTTTGAAAATTGTCCGCAATATCCTTCCATACCGTTTAGAACGATTCAGTCTGATTTGGAAAAGAACCGGTTCAAAAGAACGATTTGTTCGCGAACCGGACATCAATGGACCAGAGACGGACAGATTGCTAACAAAGTGATATTGTAGCCTACTGAGTCGTGAGAGCGCTCTACCATTACAGCTGTCGAGATGAACGAGTTACGAGTAAGTGTTGATTATAGCATTATTTTTAGATATTTTCCTATCATATGAAAAGTGTCAGTGACGCACATTGAGTGCACAGCGCAAAAAAAGATACAACAGCAGTAATCGAATGTAATCCAGTTTATTGTGTGGATAGCTGGCTAGCCTAGCCCGGATAAACTCACGCTTACCCCCCTTCTGCTTAATCTCGCGCCGCGTTTGGTGTCTCCGCTGTGGGCGAGATGCAGTACTGTTGGTCGGTGATGTTGAAGGCAGACAGGTCAGTGCAGCCCGAGCTTTGGCGTGCGTGAGGTTTATCTTTAAAGATGTGACTCTGCCGATGTTGAGCAGAAACTCACGACTGTAAGCACATTTTAGAACAGATAGACACTCCGCTCTGCTTTTTTTTTCTTTATGTTAAGAAAGACTAGATGTCTTTTTTGTGCTTAGGCTAAGATCTTAGGTTAAGATTCTAAGAAATAAATTATCCATTAGCCTTTCACAAGGGTGTTATTCGCAACACCCTCCATCTTATAATCACTTAAAAAGGATACAAATCTCCAGGTGCATCTTTTTCTTAGCCATAAATTCTCCTCTGGCCAAGGCCATAATGCCAAAGGCGTGCTCCCTTGCTCCCTCAATTCTTTACAATTTCCCTCCCATGCCCTCAATGCTGAAACCCATAAAACTCTTCATTTCAGATGCAAGCAAATGGAAAACAAACCAGGAAGACAAAAGGGAAGAGGTATCTGCTGGAGACAAAGAACATCTGCAGCCATTCCACTCAATCAATGCACAAGACCATTACCTCCACAGCAACTGGGAGCAACGGGGAAGTCAGAGCACCCATAACTCTGAACGCTGCCATGCTTGTAGACACACGCATTCAAAGCCCAGGACAGGGATGCAGGAATCAATGCCAACAGAAGGCTATATATTTTAAAAACACACTGTAATGGACTGGTCAGAGTTTAGAGACAGCAGCTGGAGTTTATGTTTTATACATGTGTCTGGAAGCAAACAGACAGGAGTGCTGGCAGGGCCACAGTCTAAACGTTTAATGTGTTCTAATGACAATTTTAAATTTGGATGTTTTATTACAAATGCAGATAGGCCTCTAAAAGATTAGACATTAATCTAAATGCAGTGGCCATCATTTATAAATGTTGAGTTTCATAATAAGTATTCCATAAAATATAGACATCAGGTGCATTGTCATTTTAAATGTATGCTGGGCTGAGCAATATGGCAATGTATTCTACTTCTACTGAGACTTAATCATGGATGCAGTATCATGTAAAAACAAGTTTTCAATTATCAGAAATGCTTTATTCATAAAAAAAGTTATTTATTTTGTGAGCAAATGTGTCAAATCGCAGGTTAAAGAAGTTACAGTTTTTTTTACAATCGCCATGACAATTTTTTCAATACTTTTAAACATTTTCCTAAACTCTTAACACAACAACATGCCTACAACACACAATTGGCAAAACGGTTAATTTCATGCTCAAAATCACACACTGTAAACTAAACTCCAACACTAATTTTCAAAATACAATAATACACTAACACAGTACACTATGGGCCCTATTTTAACGATCTGAAACGCAAGTGTCAAAGCGCGAAGCGCAAGTAACTTTGTGGCCGGGTCTCGGCGCTGTTGCTATTTTCCCGGCGGGATAAATGGCTCTTGCGCCCGGAGCAAATCTAAAATGGGTTGGTCTGAAGTAGCTTCATTATTCATAGGTGTGGTTTGGGCGTAACGTGAATAAACCAATCCGAGCGTCATCCAACATTCCCTTTAAAAGCAGGTGCGCAAGTTCCATTATGGATTGCTATTATTATGGCGTATTTACCAGGCGCACGCCAGGAGCGGTTCACAGCAGAGGAGACTGATGTTCTTGTAAGAGCAGTGAAAGACAGAGAAGTGAAGTTGTAATGTTGTACATTATGGTAAAGGTGATTTCACAGTCTTTTTTTTTTCAGTCTTTCAGTTTTTTCAGTTTTTCAGTCGATTTTTTTTCCTGGTTCTTGACGGACAAACCAATTTGTCAGATGTCCTTATATACATATATGTCTTGCCACTATTGGGCAAACAGGTCTTATCCTTAATTATTACAATTAGCCTGAATCATTTGTAAGCTAGATTTATGCCTATTTTTTCACATCTTCGTGGCACACCACAATGATTTCCGTCATCTCATGTGTTAATATTTTTTTAGTGTACCAATTTATGATTTGCAAAAATAACTGTTGCATCTGTGTAGGTTACATGAGCAAAGTGTATGCGCGTTGTGCACGCTATACATTATGGTCAAGCATGCGCCCTTAAAATAGCATAATGAACAACGCGCAACGCGCCACTGACTTTAGACTAGGTTTTTTCTGGTCAGTGGCGCAATTGTTTAATGGAACAGCAAAATAGCACCAGGGATTGTTTGCGCCGGAACACGCCTCCTTTTTTGCGCTGAACCGCCCAGGGAGCGCAAGTTCATTCACTAGTTTAGCGACGTGCTTCTGTGGAGGGAAAAGCGCGCTTTGCGCGGGTGCAAAATAGGAATGACACATGCGTTGGTGTACAAAGTCAATTGCGCTGGGTGCAAGATAGGGCCCTATGTCTACCAAAACCCTGCAATACCCAATACAATACCCTTCTCTTCCAACAGGAACATTTAGTCAATCATAGCACAATGTAATAAAAACACTAACACTAGATGGATTTACAGAAACTGCATTATTGTATGTTTCAGGTCTGCCCTTATAGACAGTATATTTTATTGATCATAGATTGTGTTTAGAGTGACCAGACCTCCCGAAAAATTCAGGACAGTCCCGGAATCTAAACTGTTGTCCCAAATCCTGAATCTGGCCCTAATTGTCCCGAAAATTATACTTAAGCAAAATCTTGAGTAGTTATTGTCTGATAAATATTAAACATCGCAAAAGTATTTACACTTTGTAGTAGGAGAAGCCCTTATACAATATCCTACATGTTGGTTTCTCAAAATTCTGGATAATGGATGCCACTGTGTCCCGGCTGAGATTTGGTTGTACTCGTTCACTCTGTATAATAGCCTGTGGTTTATGACATGGTCTATGATAGTAGCTCTTATTTTATCAGTTACCCTAATTCTGGCCCTTCTTTGAGCGCCACCACCATGCATTCTAACTCCTCATCCTCTCCCTCGCCCTTGTCCCATTCTCT
The DNA here is from genome assembly GCF_949357685.1 of Gobio gobio. Taxonomy (NCBI): domain Eukaryota; kingdom Metazoa; phylum Chordata; class Actinopteri; order Cypriniformes; family Gobionidae; genus Gobio; species Gobio gobio. The sequence goes on from NC_137119.1 coordinate 17,464,993, forward strand.
CCCTTGCCCTTGTCCCATTCTCTCCCTCGCCCTTGTCCCATTTCTCTCCCTTGCCCTTGTCCCACTCCTCTCCCTTGTCCTGTTACTCATCTTCCTCTCCCTCGTGCAGGCATTTTTCTTACTTTCTTTGTGTTGAACTATATTGTTCCTTTTTCACACAAGGTGAGCCCAAAGATGTCCTCTTTTACTGTATACCTGTAACAAGGACTCAGGCAGATTGGGATCCATGTGCAGTTTATTAAAATAACACAAACTCACAGTACAAGCAGGCGTGGGTCGATAAACCAGGGTAAACAGGAATATCAGAGGCAGGGCATCAATCGAGGTCATAACAGGCAAATGGTCAGGGCTAGTAATGTTACGTCTGACACTGACTCTCCGAAGCTTGCTTCAAACTCGAACAGTCCTTGCAATGAACCACTTCTTCGGAGCTTGTATCATTCCGTCACTAGTCATGTGAAAATGACTTCTGAAGCAAACACACTGGTTCACTCCTGTAGTGAACCACCTGACTGCTTTGACAGCCCAATCCAGTGTTGACAGGTTTGAAACCTGGTGGCTGTATTTCTTATAAAAGTGAAGCCAAACCATGGCAACACCGTGGGTTGTAGTAGTCGATGTTTGGATTGGCGTTATTGTTGAGGAGAGTGGATTGAGTTTATTTCAGTGTTGTGATGGACCCAGTGAGAAAGAGAAGTCGTTCCCAAACTTATTTCCCCGAATAAGGTTAGTTCTTTGACATTTCTGCATACAAATATTTTTACATATATAGTGAAAGATATGGAGCACTACAGTACAATGGATTGCTTTTACGTCATATACGTGCTAACATCTGCACACATCTGTTTAACTCTGCATTTACTGAATGAGCACTGTGCTGCTTCACACTGACTGCAATTTTAAATAATAATTAATGTGTGAATCAGGAGTTGATTATATATGCAATATTGCAATATTCAGAAAACACTTGTTAAAAGTGAAATGATTTCTGTAAATCCAGTGTTCAATTGCTGTGTGGGTCTCAGTTTTCAGTGATAGTCACATGATTAGTGGCTGTTTTTTTTGTGCAATCCTGGAAGACTTTCTGAACGTATACAAGCAATAGACATTTTAAAAAGGAAAATTTAAAAGATAAAAAAACCATAATATACAATAATTACAAGTAATTCATTTCTGGAATCTGATTATGTAATCCAGATTACATGTAATCAGTTACAACCCAGCGCTGCCAATATAAACTAATCAGGCATAACATTATGACAGGTGAAGTGAATAACACTGATTATCTCTTCATCAAGGCACCTGTTAGTGGGTGGGATATATTAGGCAGCAAGTAAACATTTTGGCTGCGTCCGAAACCTGGAAAATGTTGCCTTCGGAGGACACATTTCAAGGCAGGAAGGCACCACGGCACGTCCTAATCTAATGTTAGCTTCACTTCCTGTCTCCTGAGATATCTTCATCTGATCGAGTTTTGAAGGCAGCATATTTGTATCCTTCGCTGACTTTGATATCCCACAATCCTGTGCTTTCCATTCTGTGACAGTTGAGCTGGAAAAAAAAAATGGCGTCCGAAAGTTGCGTTGATAGTCAGTTTGTATGTAAATGTACTTTTTTACCAACATTTTCTACTTCTGATGTCATTTCTAGCGAGAAATTACTAATGTAGAAATTAAATATTTGTTTAGTTCTCACCAAAGCTCTCTCTATTTTGCTGTAGATCATTAAACGGTTACACTGCCTAAGAAGTCTGTTCGAAATTAGTTTTGTGAGGTGCCTTCATGCACAAATGCTGCCTTACAAGTCATTGTCTGATAAGGCAGTGAGGCAACGAGTCACCTGCCTAGGTTTTCGGACGCAGCCTGTGTCCTCAAAGTTGATGTGTTAGAAGCAGGAAAAATGGGCAAGCGTAAGGATTTGAGCGAGTTTGAAGAGCCAAATTGTGAGAGCATCTCCAAAATTGCAGCTCTTGTAGGGAGTTCCCGGTCTGTATCTATCAAAAGTGGTCCAAGGAACAGTGGTGAACCAGTGACAGGGTCATGGGCGGCCAAGGCTCATTGATGCACGTGGGGAGCGAAGGCTGGCCCGTGTGGTCTGATCAAACAGACAAGCTGTAGCTCAAATTGCTCAAGAACTTAATTCTGGTTCTGATAGAAAGGTGTCAGAATACACAGTGCATCGCAGTTTGTTGCGTATGGGGGTGCATAGCCGCAGACCAGTCAGGGTGCCCATGCACTGAAAGCGCCAACAGTGGACACGTGAGCATCAGAACTTGACCACAGAGCAATGGAATAAGGTGGCTTGGTCTGATGAATCACGTTTTCTTTCACACATTTGAATCACGTTGATGGCCGGGTGCATGTGCGTGCGTCACTTACCTGGGGAACACATGGCACTAGGATGCACTATGGGAAGAAGGCAAACCGGCGGAGGCAGTGTGATGCTTTGGGCAATGTTCTGCTGGGAAACCTTGGGTCCTGCCATCCATGTGGATGTTACTTTGACACGTATTCAATCTTGAATTCTTCATAAATCAATCATAAATTCTTACTAGTAAGAATTCAATTGCAGAGCTCTCTAATTGTAATTCTTACTAGTAAGAATAGAATTAGAGAGCTCTGTAATTTAATTGTTACTAGTAAGAATGTAATTGTAGAGCTCTCTAATTTAATTGTTACTAGTAAGAACTGAATTAGAGAGCTCTTTAATTGGAATTCTTACTAGTAACAATTCAATAACAGAGCTCTCTAATTCTATTCTTACTGGTAAATATGTAATTGTAGAGCTCTACAATGGCATTTCTTACTAGTAAGAATTGAATTGTAGAGCTCTCTATTTAGTAGTACCTCATTATGATAATTAGGGTACGCCTCACGCATATTCACAAAATGGCGACTGCACTGCAGGTTGTTCAGTCAAGGCATTTTTAATGATGAATAGAAATGCAGAGGTCTGCAACACAAAGTTGATTTGCCGCTAATTTGATGTAATATTTAATGTTATATTAAATATGTGTTTTTTTAATGTTGTAGTTTATGTGGCAAATGAGAATTTATAAAATTATTGAATAAATTTAGATACAAAGGTCTTGTTAATGTTTTTTAGTTTTGTTCAAGGTAATGAAAAAGCACAAGTAATGGAAGAATGTGTAAAAGTAAGGTATTTTGGGCAAAATAATATAAGTAATCATATAGTTTCTGTATTTTTAAAATGAACATATTTATTGAACAAAAATGAATTATTTTATGTATCAAAAATTGTACAAACTTTATTAAAGTGATTGTTTTGAACAAATTTAGACATTATTCATCATACAGTGTAATATGGGAATAATAAAAAGCAAATTTTTCTTAAGGTGTGAACGAATCATTTGAATGAATGATTCAATGAATCACTCATTAAGACAGACTTGGGCTGCCACCTACTGGTGGTTTTAGACAAGCCTAAAACAAAAAAAAAAGCCCCAAAATTAGCAAGATATCATCTTATCCTTGTCAAGAAAAATCCCCCAAAATATATGTAGCCTATATTTTTTTGTCAATATTGCAAACCCCTAATTTGGGCTTGTATTTGTTTGTTTGGTCATGAGAATAAAATAAATAAAAACATTTTAGGCTACAAGAAATTTGGAACGATTTAAAGCCAGAATAGGTTTAGCCTATTTAAATATATCTCCTTCCAACCTACAGTAGGCTATTCCACAGTCCACACTTTTTGGGTGTATATAATATTTTTTAAAAAATGTCTTATTATAAATAATATTAAAAAAAATTGTAATAATTTTTTTTTTCTCTCATACTTATATTCCATATATAGTAGTTATTGGGTAATTAAAACAAACATGATGGATAAAAAAAGAGAGAAATACATTTTAAATCTCATTATATCGGAGTGATGGCTAGCCTAATACTTAGCCTATATGTAGCTCAATATCTGCAAACATGTTACCGTGCATAATAAACACAAAAAATAGATTATATTTTGTCTGGTAAACTATATAATTACCAGGACCAGCAGCAAAGAGACACGTGTTTTCTTTGCGCTTTAATACTTTTTAGAGTATAAAGATATGAATTAATGTAGTATAAGTTTCAATTGCAAAATATAGCTATATAGCTATCTAAGTTGTCTAATTGGACTTTTATTTTGAAGTGTAGCACCGCAGGCGGGATTTGCTGAGGGAAATGGGTGTAATCGGAAATCTGTTTTGCATCTAATGAATACAAGTTCTTACTAGTAATAATACAATTGTAGAGCTCTATAACTGGAATTCTTACTAGTAAGAATTGAATTAGAGAGCTCTCTAATTCAGTTCTTACTAGTAAGAATTGCATTAAAGAGCTCTCTAATTGTAATTTGTACTAGTAAGAACTGATTTAGAGAGCTCTCTAATTCAATTGCAGAGCTCTGTAATTGAATTAGAGAGCTCTGCAATTGAATTCTTACTAGTAATAAATGAATTGTAGAGCTCTCTAATTGGAATTGTTACTAGTAAAAACTGAATTATAGAGCTCTACAATTCAGTTGTTACTAGTAAGAATACAATTGCAGAGCTCTATAATTCAATTAGAGAGCTCTACAATCATAATTGTTACTAGTAATAATTGAATTATAGAGCTCTCTAATTGTAATTGTTACTAGTAATAATTGAATTGTAGAGCTCTTTAATTGAATTGTTACTAGTAAAAATATAATTACGACGAGTAACGCTGGAACGTTTTTATGCTGAAACGGCCTTCCATAGTACGATGTCTTTCCTACTACTACATTGGAATGCTGGAGTTTAATAGCAAATGGTCAAGAATTTAAAAAACATATCTCAGAAATGGAAAAGACACCAGACATCATGTGCATTCAAGAGACGTGGCTAAATAATTTGTTGGACTTTAAGATCAATGGGTATGTAGTAGAAAGGAAAGACAGAGTAAATAGAGGGGGCGGGTGTGCAACATTTATTAAAGAAGGTATAGGGTATAAGAGAATAAATATAAATAATTCATTAGAATGTGTATGTATAGAAGTAATGGGAAGGTATGAAAAAATTAGAATTTCAAACTTTTATAATCCATGCAAAGAAATAAATAATAGTATTCTAGAGGATGTGTTAGGTGACTCACAGGGTAAAGATATTATATGTGGGGATTTTAATGCACATAATTGTCTATGGGGTAGTAAGAATACAGACAATAATGGGTTAATTGTAGAAGAATTTATGGAAGAACACTCATTAGTATGTTTGAATGATGGAACAGCAACAAGAATGGATATAGGTAAAGGCAGCTTCTCGTGTTTGGATCTCACAATAACATCAGCTGCATTAGCAGGTAAGTGCAATTGGTGCGTTCAAGAGGAAAATTGGGGTAGCGATCACTGGCCTGTAGTATGTGAGATTCAGAGTGCGATACAAAAACAAAGCTACAGTCAGTGTGCAAGGTGGGGATTTAAACAGGCAAGATGGGAAGAGTTTTGTATGTTGTGTGAAGAAAATTTCAAAAACATAAAGCTAGAAGGGAATATTGATGAGAGATATAAAAGAGTAGTAGGCTACATGAAATCATTCTAGCAGCGAATCTATCTATACCATTAATAAGAGGTAATGGAAAAAGAAAGAAAAATGTTCCATGGTGGTCTGAAGAATGCACAATAGCGATTAAAGAAAGGAATAAGGCATTCCGGGTTTTAAAAAGGATAATAACTCAAGATACAGTAATAGATTATCAGATAAAAAGGGCAGCTGCAAGAAGAGTAATTAAAAGTGCAAAGAGGAAAGCGTGGCAGGAGTTTTGCAACACAATTGGGAGAGAGACTGGAATGCATGTAGTGTGGAGAATGATAAGGAAAATGAATGGTATTAATATACACAAACAAGTCCCTGTAATTGAGGAAGATGGAAAGGTGGCCAGAACAGATAAAGAAAAAGCAGAAATATTGGCCAAAACATTTGCTAAAGTCCACAGTATAAACAATTTGAGTGATGAGTTTTTAAAGAGAAGGCAAGAGTTAAATAAAATGTATGAGAATGTGTGTATGAAAAAACAAGATGACTATAGTAATATGAATGATGATTTTAATATTTTTGAGCTTAAAATTGCGATTAGCACATCAAAGGATGCAACACCAGGGAGAGATAGTATAAGTTATAGTATGTTAAAGAATTTACCGGACGTAGCTCTTAAAGTAATAATGGATGTATATAATCAGATATGGAGTGAAGGAACATTCAACAAGGAACAAAAGAGTGGAAAAATGCAATAGTGATACCAGTAACAAAACCAGGTAAAGATGCAACAAAATCAAGTAGTTATAGGCCAATTGCTCTTACATCTACATTATGTAAAGTGATGGAAAAAAATGATAGTTAGAAGATTAAATTATTTTCTTGAGAAAAATGAGATTTTAACATCAGCTCAAAGTGGATTCAGGAGGAAAAGATCTACAATGGATGCCTTGATATTATTTGAAAATGAGGTTAAAAAAGCTTTATTAATGAAAGAATATCTTGTTACTGTTTTCTTTGATATTGAAAAGGCATACGACACTTTATGGAGGGAGGGACTATTAATTAAGCTAGATACAATCGGAGTGTGGGGGGGGGGGATGTATAACTGGATATTGGATTTCTTGTTTAAACGGACATTTCAGGTAAGAATAGGGGAAGAAATGTCAACATTGCAAGATATTCTGAATGGGACTCCACAAGGGAGTGTAATCAGTCCCATATTGTTTAATATAATGATTAAAGCTATGGTCTACGATTTCAAAGATTGTTCATTATTAATAACCTCGTTTAGATGCTGGTTATGGTTCTACAGTACAATCCTAACAATATGAAGAGAAAAAAGAATGAAAAAAATCCATTCACTCTATTGGGTGTACACCCGCAGAGAAATTGACCAATGTAAGCTGTCCGGCCGGACAGCTTACATTGGTTAACTGCTCTCATCCAATCCCTGCTCCACTCGCGTCTCCACCCACCGCACCCCACCCCGCCCCCTCCTGCGACATGAAATTTTGCGGGCAAGTAGGCAGCGTCAACTCAGCAATGGAGAAAAACCAACAAACAGACATCAGAAAGCGGCCCCTGCTCGCCCCAACAATCAAGGTTGGAAGAAAGAGAAAGTCAATTGAGGAAAGAGCAGAGATTTAAAAAAAATGTGAAGAACGCCGGACTCAAAGCCGAATCAATATAGGGTCCACCATTGCCCGTTTGAGGAAGCTTCAGAGAAACCTTGGACTTAAAACCGACGCTGACTTTTTGTTGAGCAGGTATGCATTTATTTATACTTTTATAGTGTGGTGTATTACATAAATAGCTTTTTATCAGTCTGACAACATGATCATGCTGCCGGTCGGCATTGGAATGTTAGCCGTTTAGCATCGCCTATCACGGGTCAAAGTAATTATATTTCTTGAAGTGCTTGACTGTTTCAATAGTCCTAACGTTAGCGGTTTTCTGTTCGAGCCGATAGAACATTGCATGTGTTGCTAATCTTGCGTGGGCGTGAACTCAAACGTGTGCCTCTGAGCTATTTTGTTACGACAATGGTGACATTGAATTGTTGATGAAGCAACTAAGTTCAAGTGTCGAAAGTCAACTTTACATATGATGTGTCATTAGCGCGGTCATTAGATTGAAGCAACTAAGCACATGGTACATCTCTGTTCCGATGTTTACTCCTGCTTGACTGAGTGACGTTGTTGTTGGAGTGACGCACAGAGGGGAGGGGTGTGCGTGTGGAGGGGCGGGATGAGTTTTTTAAAAATTCAGGCTTTCTCGACTGATTTTCAACATCGTAGACTACAGCTTTAACAATATTTTTGAAAGAGTGAAACCCAGTATAGGGAAAGCACTATATGCAGATGATGGTGCAGTTTGGAAAAGAGGTAGGAACTTAAGGTATGTAGTCAAAGGAATACAAGAATCAATAAACGAAGTTGAAAGGTGGTCAGTGGAGTGGGGACTAAAGTTTTCAGTATTAAAAACCCAATATTTGATTTTTACAAGGAAAAGGAAAGTGGAACAAGTGAAGTTGAAATTATATGATCAGATATTAGAGAGAGTGACAGAATTTAAATACCTTGGGTTAATATTTGATGACAAATTAACATGGAATAAACATATTAGGAAAGTTGAGAACAAATGTAAAGGAATCATAAATTGCATGCGAGCTATAGCCAAATATGAATGGGGAGCAAGGAAAAGTGCACTATTAAATGTGTATCAAGCCTTAATGCGGTCTAGTTTAGATTATGGGTGTGCAGTATATGGTGATGCAGCAAAGTCAGAGCTAAAGAGGTTGGACAGTGTACAAGCTAGGGCACTTAGAATTTGCTGTGGAGCAATAAGATCAACACCTTTAGATGCCGTCAGGGTTGAAATGGGGGAGATGCCACTAGACTTAAGAAGGAAAAAGCTTACAATGATGTACTGGGTTAATTTACAGGGTTGTACAAAGAGTCATCGTACACGAGAAATTTTAAATGATTGTTGGGAATATAAAAAGGATAACGGAAATAGTTTTGGGTGGAAGCATAAACAATGGGTTAAGGAATGCGGTATGGAAAATATAGATATTTGTCCTAATATGCCATTAAAAGGGGTAGCGGTTTGGAATATTCCCGAACCTAATGTTGAGATGAGATTGCTGGAGGATCGAGAGAAGGCAGAAGGAAAATATTGTAACAGATATGAAATTAATGTTTTTATTAGAGAACGTTTTTTCTCTTGTATACAGATCTATACTGATGGTTCTAAAGATCCAGGAGAACAAAAAGTAGGAGTAGGAGTGTATATTCCAAAATTTGAGACAAAAATAAGTTTGAGATTGAGTGACAAATTATCTGTATATTCAGCAGAATTAACTGCTATAATAATAGGATTGCAGTGGCTAGAGCAAACTAAGCCAAATCTGGTGCCGACTGTAATTTGCTCAGACTCTGCATCAGCACTTAAAAGTATAATTTCAACAAAAGCCGATAGAGATGACCTGCTACTAGAAATTTATACATTATTATATAGGCTGAATATTGAGGGTATAATTGTATACTTTTGTTGGGTGCCGGCACATATTGGGATTGTAGGAAACGAAATAGCGGATAAATTAGCAAAAGAAGCGTTAAAAAAAGACTTGATAGAAGTAAAGATACTTTTAGGAAGAAATGAAGTTAGATCAATAATTAATAGAGAAATAATAGGAAAGTGGCAACAAAGATGGGAAAGTAGCAGTACAGGTAGGTGGTACTATAGTATTGTAAAATCTGTAGCGCAAAAAGAATTGTAGCCTATAATGGAAGGCATAGAAAGGAAGAGGTAATGATTTCTAGACTAAGGATGGGTCATACAGGATTAAATTCAACTCTGGCATTAATGGGAAAGCATGGGAATGGTATGTGTGATGAATGTGGTGTTGTTGAAACCGTAGAACATGTGTTTTTAAAATGTAGTAAATATGAAGAACAGCGTAGAGACCTTTTTATTAATATAAAGAACAGACCAGTGGGCATTATGGATATATTGGGAAAGGCTTTGAGTAATAGTCAGAGGATTAAGGAAGTAATAACTTTTTTAGAAGTTACAGGACTAGATCACCGGATTTAGACTATAAGAGGAGAAAGTATAGATCTGATCATCTTGGAGGTGAAGAGCTTAATGTGTAAGCTGGAGGAGCTGAACACGCAGCGCCAGCTGAAAGTGGGCTCTGATCCTAAGGGATGTGTGTTTTTTTTCTGTTTTTTTTTTGTTTTTGTTTTTTTTTTCTTCTCGCAAATCAGATCCATCAACCATATACTAAGTAAACAGTAGGTGGCGGTAATACTCCTAAGGAGTCAACGGCCATGGAACAAAAAGAAGAAGAAGAAGAAGAAGATAATTACAGACAGGTGTGTTTGAGTAGGGTTGGAACTGAAATCTGCAGGACGGTAGCTCTCCAGGAGCAGGGTTGGACACCCGTGCTCTAAAGTAACATCTATTTACTGTCAGCGCTTGTAACCGAGACCAGAGAAAATCCACAAACAACATTAGAACTTAATTTGATTAACTTTTTAGTTACGGAGGGCATGCACAGAGTGGCTGCAGAAAAATTGCTGCCTTTTTAATACAATGTGAATGTGCCGGAGGAAGAGAGGGCGGCCGGCCTTCTGCTTTCAGACATTTTTGGGGGGAGATGTTCAGTGTTGAGACTGTCATCTGTCATCGTATCTGTATTCATTTTAATATTTAATTAAACAAGATTTGTTTTTCTTTGTGACATTTTTGTCCTACTTTGTAAATAGTAAATAAATATATTAAAATGACACGGTCGAGACAAATAATGTAGCAATGTGATTTTCTGGAAAGCGGGATCACTACAGGTTGATGGTAGCTGGACACAACATAAAATAGAAGCGAGAGCAGGCGGGCCACGGGTGTGGGAGAGAACCTGGGGGGACAACGTTAGTCTCAACTCATGCGCAGTTGCGCACAAGAAAATCACCAATCATTGGACGTGTCAATCAAACATCAATTCAAAGAATTATTAACAGAGTAATAATCATGAAATATTTTGAATGGGACTCGAGTGGACTCGGGAATAAGTTCAATTCCTAATATGTTCGAGTACGAGTCAATACCAAACAAGTCCATGACAAGACCAAGAGCATTAAAATATGGTCTTGAGACCGAGTTCAAGACCGAGTCCGAGTACTACAACACTGCCAGCAACTTATTAGCCTGACTTTCACTCCCTTCGTTAGAAACTTCTAGGCCTATAAATCAAACAAATATGAAATCTTACATTAATATAGCCTATACATTGCCGTTTTCCATTGTGCTATATGTCAAAAGCAGAATTATTTAGCACCCCCTTAAAACAAAAGACTGGGCAGTGCATTACGTTAAATATCAGTATACCTTTTCACATAAAAAAACTGTTCTAAGGTAATTGCCTTAATAACCTAACGCTTAGCATATAAAGCTATAGTGAAATATGAATAAAATGTGGTCTTGCTTTTATTTAGCAACATTTAATTAGAGGTATCATCTTTCTGCTTCTAATTAAAGTCAGCTATTAATTACAGCTGACTTTATAAGCTTTTATATGAGGCCATTATGATTGTTTGGTTTGTTTCAGAGGATATGATCATTGGCTATAGCCTATACTGGAAGCACTCAACATACATCAGAAATACATTAATGAGCTCTCATGCCAAATGGGCCACAGCTGAAGAAAAATAACTCTCCGTCTTTCTCTTCACCTATCTCTAAAAAATGAAAAGATCCCTAAAACCTGAAAGGGCTGTTTTTTTTTTTTTTTTTTTTTTTGTGAATGTTTAGTATCCATCGTTTGACAGCTGAAGAGTTAGTTTTATGCAAAAAACAAACAAAAAAAACACTAATTATGTGATATCTCAACAATCTAATGCAGAGTTCATCCATGATATGTGTATGTATCAGCAGCACTGGGATCAGGTGAGCAGGTTTATTTTCTTAGAGAATCAGCCAAAACTAAAAGAGAAATAGGAAGTACTAGGAGTAGGAATTCACTAAAATAATACAGAAATTATGTATTAATGACATAAATTCTTTATCAGTTAAACTGATGTAGCTGTTATTTTTAGTAGAGAGCACACTAAATTCAAATATAGAGCACATGCTCACAGAATGACGTTCTGGGTGTGAGTGGATGACCAGTCTCTCTCTCTCTCTCTCTCTCTCTCTCTCTCTCTCTCTCTCTCTCTCTCTCTCTCTCTCAAATGTGAATTCCTCGAATAGCGCTGTGCGTGAGAGGGAAGGAGGGGTCAAGGCGCAACTTCTGCCAATAGAAGGAAACGCTGTCTTTTTATGTCTCAAACTGTTTTCGGCGTCTGTTATTCACTCTGCTCAGCTGATTGACTCTGGACTTTATCTGTGATTAACAACATCTAATGGGATTAAAGAGGTTCGGTTACCGATGCGTACAAGGCAACTGTCGCAATCCTTTAAGTTGCATCCGACATTTGAGAGAACGCCTAAACTTTTTGATGGATAGCTGTGCGTAATTTTGGATAAAACGCGCGACATCTTGGCAAAGAAAAACGAAAGGACGATAGAAATGTTTAGGATAATATTTTAACTAGGCTACTTATTTAGTTAAGCTATTCTTGCATATCCGTCTGCCACGTTTGAAGACACGAATCGAAACCGTCAAGTTCCGTTTAAGGCTTTTAGATGCCAACTCATATTTATTAACCTGTTTCCTCCTCAAACTCGCACATTAGTCAATTTTAACTTAAATGCTGTTGAAGTTGAACAGAATATCCACAGAATGCTGGAGTGAGGGCACTGAAGATGGCATCGTCGATTTTTGAAGGCACATCCCTGGTGAACATGTTCGTAAAGGATTGTTGGGTTAACGGGATCCGCAGGCTCATCATTAGAGGGGAGGAAGAGGAGTTCTTTGAAATAAGGACTGAATGGTCGGACAGAAACATTCTTTACCTACACAGAAGCTCCTCGGATTTGGGAAGACTTCTAAAAAGACTCCTGGAGTGTTTTCCCGAAGACAGACGAGATTTATCAAAGTCTCCTCTGATAGTAGGTGGGTGCTACTTGTATAGTATAGTATTGTATTGTATTCTATTGTTCCGCTCTGTAGGCTATATTTGAGTGCATAGTAACGAAGTACAAATAGGCCTACTTAGCAATATCTTCAGTCTTTAAAATTGAATTAAAAATATAAAAAAATAAATAAAAAAAATCTTTAATTGCTTAATAATTCACACTGGAGTGTGACACACAAACCAGACCTATCATGTGGCTCCTTGCCTTCTGAAAAAAGATGAGTCAGTGACTAGCTTTCTGAATATAGAGCAGCCTTTTTTTTTCTTTTTTTTTCGATTTCACATGACAAGACAGGCCATACACATATTGAGATTAAATTGTTAAATTAGTCTTAAATTACAATGGAAGCCTGCATCAAATTGGTCCAAACTACAATTGTGAGGCACTTAAAAATGAGTCCTGCCTGCAGCTATAGTTTGAACTATGATCCAATTGGGACAGCATTCTTTCCTGTCCTCTCATTCACTGTTAGGACTTTGTGATCAGTTTTGACAAATATCTTCATTGTGCAAGATGAGATGACTGTTACGTTTGTCCCATTGTGAAACAGTAGAAAATGGTATGGCTCATGTATGTTTTTGTGTGCGTTAAAGATAGAACTTCAGTTTGCAGTGTTAAACTACTTAATATAGTTAATAACACTGCATACATTTCAAGTCCAATGACTTGCAGAACTCTTTTAACCAGACATTTCATGCTAGCGTGACATGGCACTCTGTTCGGGAGCACATCTTGTTTTGGATTGTAGATTTTGTCTTTGTCTGTAGCCTCTGAAGCAGAGTCGGTCTTGGAAACCATGTGCCACAGGGCTTTTATATTGTGGCTGCAATGCCTGACCTTTATCCCTCAGACATAAATAAGCATTCACTTCCTTTGAAAACAAAATCACTGGCACCCCGGATACAAGACAAGAAGGAAATTACTCACTTCCAGAATATTGACCCTTTTCACACCTCTTTCACTGTTTTTTTGTACTTTTTCTTTGTGGTCAAGATGTTATTGGATCCAGAGTTTGAGTCTGACAGTGCTGCTTATGTTTTTTGTTTGTGTTAGTGTTGTACAAAAATCTGATTTCATCTCCCATTCCCTTCAAACGGCAGTTGCACTTGCACCACGGCGGAATTTGCGAGCGGAAAGAATGAATGCTTCTCTAGAGAGGAATCCTTCTATTTTTGATATTTAAAAATGTTTGTGTGCTGCTGTGCAACCTTGTGTGTGTAATAAGCAGTGTACCCGCGTTGTGCATCGGCCTATAGGCGCACATTACTAACGCGCCCTTTAAATAACACAAAAAATACTGCGCTATTGACTTTAGACTTTGTTTTTGTTGATCAATGGCACAGTCGTTTTCAGTTGCCTCAAAATAGCAATGCACCAACAATACGCCTGAAAACACCTCATTTTCAGACCAGCACGCCCATGGGAAAACCGATGGGCACGAGTGCATTTGCTATTTAAACAACGTGGCACTGGACGTAAAAATAATAACTGCGTCGGGCTGAAACTAGCAAAAAACACTTGCGTCGCATTGCGCCGGGTGTATGATAGAGCCCTGAGTGTATGCTATTGAGGGGCACCTCCTAAATTTAGCCCCCTGTGGCATCAGTGACCACACGTATGCAAACAGAAAACACACCAATGATACTTCAAATCCAGCTTATTGAGTTCAGGTGTTTGTTTTTTAAGTGATTTTTGCCTTGTGGATAATTAAAAAAATCCCATAGACTTAAATTGATTGATGGACCCGAGCCGTATCTAGGTTCTAGAAAAAAAGTCTTGGAGGTGGTAAACCACCCACTTTAGTAACTGTATAATGCACTTATTACCACCCAGAACTCCTTAGCAACCAGCTAATCTAGCAACTGCAAAACATAGTCATATATGTACTTACTGCTCTGTATAAATTAATTATCTTGACGAGTGATTGCGATACCACTTGGGAAAGCTTTGTGTATACTCATAGAAATATATGGGGCAAAATACATATAATTATACAAAATAATTGTGTTTAAAAATGTGTTGGGTGAAAATGACATCTTTGATGAGATAATTTGCTGCAGATGCAGTACTCACCATAAAACACAAAAAATAACTGTCAGCAGGTTTGAGACAGCAATAAAAACATGAATAATTCTAATAGCATGCCATTTGAAATGGACTCTGATGTAATGTATTACTGTTTTGTTTATCACTTTCGTGAAAATGTATAATTATTCCAGTGAGCTATAGCCTTTACTATCTAGTATAATAAACTACACTTAAACCCTTTAAAACTATAGTTTAAAACACAATTTCATTTATGCAAAGTTGAGACTCCACTTATATATGTTTTCCATTTTAAAACATTAGAGCTTGTCAATTTATTTTATTTATTGTTATTGTAAATATTATTGTTGCTGCTTCTGTTGTTATATAAAAACATATGTTTAAATTTTTTTGATATGGAGATTAAATTGATCAATAACAGAAGATAAGCTAAAAACTGGTTCTGCATATCGGTTATCAGACATATAAACAAACATCTGTCTTTTAATAATGTATTTTTAAAATAATAATAATAAAAAAAACATTATCATTGTGTACATTTACATTTAATGAGCTAACAGCTACCCAGTTACACCCTGGAAACCATAGAGTTTTGTATTTGACAACATTCATTTCTTTAAATGAGTTTTGTACTTGTTATCAGTAGTTAGCCAAAACCTTTAGAAATGTAGCTGAACATCTCTTACTCTATGTGATTTTATCAAATTCTGCTTTTGCTGTTTGGACCACTGGTGCAAACAGTCATCTGATAACTCACTGCAAAAATGTGCAACAGTCCCAATGCTGCTTTGTAGACAACATGTTAATGGTTTACAGATTAATCAACATGAACAGACATTTATTTTTGCTCTTATTTCTCTTTTTCTGCATCAGACAGGTTTCTTGTGAAACACTTTTGTTGTTATCAGTTCTTACATCTGCTAGAGTGACCTGCTTGTTTACCCTTACGGAAAACAAGTTAATTAATACTTTAGTAAAGTTTAAGTATATTTTAAAGTATACATTATGCAGTAAGTATACTAAAATCAATATACTGAAGGCATACTTGGAAGTGTAACGTTTCAATACTACTTGGGACTAAATTGGCCCACTTTTAGTGTATAAAAGTATACTTTTAAGTATACTTTAGTGTAACAGTAGTAAACTTTGAGTGCGCAACCAGTTTACAACTATGCTTTTCATTTGTACTATACTACAAGTGAACTTATATACACTCACCTAAAGGATTATTAGGAACACCATACTAATACTGTGTTTGACCCCCTTTCGCCTTCAGAACTGCCTTAATTCTATCTGGCATTGATTCAACAAGGTGCTGAAAGCGTTCTTTAGAAATGTTGGCCCATATTGATAGTAGGGATGCACCGAAATGAAAATTCTTGGCCGAAACCGGAAACCGAAAAAGAGGAAACCAAGGCCGAAAACCGAAAAACCGAAATAAATTATGCCAATTATTAGTACCATTGCATTTATGGCTATGACTGTGTACTAACTTTACTAAAATCAAGGCATTGCAATTGCGTAAATTAATATTAAAGTTTCAAAGAATAAATCAATTACAAATTATGCCAATATTTATTTAGCACATTGCAACAATGCATAGAATAAAATAAAATTCAAACTAAAATGTTTAACTTGACTCCACTCATTTGTACATTAAATAATAATGTACAGGCCTACAGAAAGGTTTTAAAATTAAATGTTCTCTCATAAAAACAAAGTGCATTAAGGTCTAGTGCATTTAAAAATTTTCTCTGTAGGACTACTACAAGAAAGTGCATTCAGAACAAGTGCAACTGCTTAAAGATACAACTATTTTCTCTGTAGGCCTTCAACATAATAGTGTATCAAAACAAAGACTGCCATAGCCCATATGTTAACTGTAGAATAGGGGTGTAGCGGTACACAAAACTGACGGTTCGGTACGGGTTCGGTACAGCAATTTTACAAAATGGCTTTTTATTTGTTTTTATTGGTTTACTGAAAAAAAAAGTATCTGTCCTTAAATTAATTCAATTATAACTAAACGTGTATTGAATATATTGCTGTAAACTATATAGGGAGCCCTTACTTGCACATTAATATAAAAGATTAACAACAGAGCCCAAACTATTAGCCTAAATTCAGTTGCTATTTATTTTTAGGTCTAATAATCAACACTCAAATAACATAGTACGCAAACATGTAAACTTCACATGAGGCAGTTTTTGCAATAACTAATAATCTAATTATAAAATAGTTTTTTCTCCAATTCGTTGTTGAAATATAATCATTTATACACAGTGTCTGTCATTTTTATGAAAGGTTTATTTAAAACCCTCATTTGTGCTTTGGGGTCAATATGACCCCAATCGACTTTTCTTTAGTTAAAAATAATGGTTCCCTATATCTCAGTGGAATGAAATCTTGTGACTTTTTCTAAGTTATCTAACCATACACACACAAAAAAACTGGGCTTGATTCGGTTGTTCTAAAGGTATGTAAAAAAAAGTCACACTCATGACCTTTGGGGTCAATATGACCCCACATTGAAATGAATGGAAAAATAGAAAAAAAATTGTTTTTTATTTTTTTTTTGTCAAAAAAAAATCTATAAATCCAGAATAAATCTGAAAATTTCCATACCACAATTAAGTCCTGGTACTAGAGCACAAATGTAATGTGGAACGAACATGATCACTTGCACGCATACATGCTCGCGCACATAAACACACACACAGGTGTGACTCCAATTGAAAGCTTTTTTTTTAGAAATTGACAAATAAAATCAATAATTCCAGCATAAATCTGAAAATTTCCACACAGAAATGAAGGCCTGGTACTAGAGCAAAAATGCAATGTAGAAAAGACATGCTCACTCAAACACGCACACACACATACACACAAACAGGTATGACTGCCACAGCTAAATAAAATCAGCCACAAATGCAGAACTAAGATAAAAGGGGTGAGACCTAATGCACACACACACACACACACACACACACACACACACACACACACACACACACACACACACACACACACACACACACACACACACACACACACACACACACACACACACACACACACACACACACACACACACACACACACACACACACACACACACACACACAGAGAGAGACAGACACACACAGAGAGAGAGAGAGAGGTGTGACTGTCACAAGTAGCATCTGTATGGAATTTGTCAAATGAAATCAGAAATCAGCAAATGAAATCATTTGTCAAATGTAGAACACATGTGAGTGAATCAGTGAGACCTAATGCATGCACACACAAACATGCAGAGAGAGCAAGGGAGAGATGAAGGGCAACTAACCTGTTCAACTTTGAGAAAGTTTACTCTGAGATCTAAGAGCTGCAACTTAGTTTTGAAAACAAAGAAGTTGTTCCCACACGAAAGGTATAAAAGAGGGTCTTTGGTGTCCTGCACACAGTTCATTCTGTGGCAGTATCGCAAAGAAATACACTCTCCTGGAGACTTTGGATTACTTGCTTGATTCAAGAGAAACTTTAGGTGTTTCTTATGTGGCGATTTATGTGGTATTTTGTAAAAACAGACATTTCAAAACGCATCAAAAAGTACCAAAATTCTACTATTTGAAAGAATATTTATTTTTAATGTCTTGTATAATGTTTATACCATAGACCGTAAAAAAATATGGACGACGCGACTTAATTGACTTCCGCTGACCATAGTTGAAGCTTTCATAGGCCCGCTCACGGCGCTGACATCTTGGGACCGAGTCTGCGCAGTAGCGATCTCGGGACCGGAGTTGCGCAGTCGAGAGCAGGAAGTAGAGGCACGATTATCAAAAGCCCGCCCACACTCTCGCAGATGCAGAATAATTCATTGTGTTGGTGTGAAATAAACAGTTATGGGAATGTAGAAATTAAAGCTAAAGCTCCAATCTCCTCCCAAAAATCCCGAAAAAAGTCCGTTAGTGCCTCAGTGACAACTTCACTCAGAGAAGCCGTCAATCTCAGCTGTCAATCATGACGTCACACCCCCCATTTTTATAGCATTAAATAACTCACTAAAACTAAACTTATTTAAAAAACGAACACTTGAAATGAAATTATTGTAATAAAAACTGCCTAAAATGACAAAAACCATCTTTAGGAAACAATTATTTGAAGTGTAATTGAATTGTTTAGTTTGTCTCGCTCTCCATTCAAATACATGGAGGGGTGGGGTTTAGGAGCTATACTGGGACCGGCCACCGGGGGGCGATCGAGGCGCAGAAGCTTCAATTTCTGACAGGAGCACTACAGGCTTGGTTTATACATGTATAAATTCACAATATGTATCACAAAAGTTATGATATGAGCAGTTGGCCACATCCAGGAAAATGAATGGATCTCTATTGCCCTCTGCTGGGTCTCTATGGACAAAACAATTTCTTTCTTAAATTGTAATTCCTTCAGGTTTGTCTTTGACCAACAGATGGCAGAATTGTACAGCTAAAACCTAGATCAATATCCAGAAAAAAATTATATTTAATTTAGATCATCATTTAAGTATTTATTTCATAAAAAAATAATATTTCACACGCAAGCTAATGGTATAGTTGAGGAATTGTGTGGTAAATAGGTACAAAAGTACTTTGTATATCCAAAAACACAGCATTACTGTATAGATGAGAAGTAAACAAAAAAAAATATAAATTATATGTATTATTAAATTTTTTTATTTTTTTTACAATCATTCTTTAAATTTTGGGGTCATATTGACCCCAAATGCACTGAGTGTAAACAGGAAACTAAGGACATATGAGGGTTAAACATACATGAAATAATCAAGATATCATTAACAGGTTAAGTAGAATATAATGAATATAACGGCTAATATAGGTCATATATTTAGTGAAAGAGTTGATTTACTCTAGTGAATAAAATTCTGTGGACACGGAATGACTGCCTGAGGTAAATGTGATGCTAAAGTTACATGACATTGTTTAGGCTAGTTAACAAGCAGTTGTATTGATGTCTAATCGCTCAGCAGAAACACTGAGCGATTACACCACATATGATACGTGACAGTAAGTTGTAATGTATCTTCAACACACCTTAGATGTTCATTCATGTTTATTCTTAAGGAAGAGATAATCGATCGCGCTCACAGATGATCGCGGTCACACGCACGCGCCGCCGCTTGAACTGTGATGTGATCAGTGATGCCATATTAGAGAGCGTCAAAACGGCATTTATCGTTTGAATTTCGTGATACATGTTGATCGATGTTTGTGTGGGAACTCACAGTGAAGTCTGGTCCTCTTCTCATCGAGAACATGAGCTCTCGCTGTCAGTGTGTGTGCATGGAGCAGACGTGGGTATTTCTCAGATATACTGAAATACGTCCACACCGCAGACATGTTGCTTCAGACAAGCATGTGCAGGTTGCGGTTTCTGTTTACGTCATCACAACATTTCGGCCGTGTTGTTTCGGTGATAAAAGTCTTTCGGGCGAAAACCGAAAATGAAATTTTGGGCCATTTTCGGCCGAAAATTTTCGGTGGCCGAATATTCGGTGCATCCCTAATTGATAGGATAGCATCTTGCAAATGATGGAGATTTGTGGGATGCACATCCAGGGCACGAAGCCCCCGTTCCACCACATCCCAAAGATGCTCTATTGGGTTGAGATCTGGTGACTGTGGGGGCCATTTTAGTACAGTGAACTCATTGTCATGTTCAAGAAACCAATTTGAAATGATTCGAGCTTTGTGACATGGTGCATTATCCTGCTGGAAGTAGCCATCAGAGGATGGGTACATGGTGGTCATAAAGGGATGGACATGGTCAGAAACAATGCTCAGGTAGGCCGTGGCATTTAAACGATGCCCAATTGGCACTAAGGGGCCTAAAGTGTGCCAAGAAAACATCCCCCACACCATTACACCACCACCACCAGCCTGCACAGTGGTAACAAGGCATGATGGATCCATGTTCTCATTCTGTTTACGGCAAATTCTGACTCTACCATCTGAATGTCTCAACAGAAATCGAGACTCATCAGACCAGGCAACATTTTTCCAGTCTTCAACTGTCCAATTTTGGTGAGCTCGTGCAAATTGTAGCCTCTTTTTCCTATTTGTAGTGGAGATGAGTGGTACCCGGTGGGGTCTTCTGCTGTTGTAGCCCATCCGCCTCAAGGTTGTGCGTGTTGTGGCTTCACAAATGCTTTGCTGCATACCTCGGTTGTAACGAGTGGTTATTTCAGTCAAAGTTGCTCTTCTATCAGCTTGAATCAGTCGGCCCATTCTCCTCTGACCTCTAGCATCAACAAGGCATTTTCGCCCACAGGACTGCCGCATACTGGATGTTTTTCCCTTTTCACACCATTCTTTGTAAACCCTAGAAATGGTTGTCCGTGAAAATCCCAGTAACTGAGCAGATTGTGAAATACTCAGACCGGCCCGTCTGACACCAACAACCATGCCACGCTCAAAATTGCTTAAATCACCTTTCTTTCCCATTTTGACATTCAGTTTGGAGTTCAGGAGATTGTCTTGACCAGGACCACACCCCTAAATGCATTGAAGCAACTGCCATGTGATTGGTTGATTAGATAATTGCATTAATGAGAAATTGATCAGGTGTTCCTAATAATCCTTTAGGTTAGTATAGGTATAGTTTACTAGTCAAAGACTTGTAGCACATGTTTTTTGTTCATAAAAGTACACTTTGAAGTATACTCTCAGTAAACTTGTAACATACTGCTCTGAGACAGAAGGTTGAGGTAATGAGGTAAATGAGACGCAGGTACAAACAATGAG
Organism: Gobio gobio; assembly: GCF_949357685.1. Taxonomy (NCBI): domain Eukaryota; kingdom Metazoa; phylum Chordata; class Actinopteri; order Cypriniformes; family Gobionidae; genus Gobio; species Gobio gobio. Next base: position 17,486,401 of record NC_137119.1, read on the forward strand.
TGCTGATGAGTCCGGGCAAAGGATTATGGGGGATGTAGTCCTTGATGGAGTGACAGTCCAGGGTGGAGTGCCCTCAGGTGGTAATCAGGGGCACTCTCACTGGTGATCGTGACATAGCCCTCCCTCAAAGGAACGGCTTCCAGACACTCATAAAACTGTCCAGGAGGGAGGTGGAGCAGAGGCGGAACCTGGGGGCGGGATGGAGGGCCAGGCCCGTGGAGCGGAAGAGGGCCTGGAGACTCAGGCAGAGCAGGCAGCCAGGGCGGAACAGGCTGGGTAGATGACCAGGGTGGCCCAGGCCGGGCCGACGGCCAGGGCAGAGAAGGATGGGCAGATGACCAGGGTGGTGTGGGCCAGGCAGGTGGCCAGGACAGAGAAGGATGGGCAGATGACCAGGATGGTGCAGGCAGCCAGGACGAGACAGATGACCAGGATGGTGACGGCAGCCAGGACAGAGCAAGCTGGAAAAATGACCAGGATTGAGCAGGCAGCCAGGACAGATCAGGATGGACTGATGACCAGGATGGTAAAAGGGCTGACCACCATGGCAGAGCAGACGACCACCACAGCACTGCAGACGTTCTTGAAGACCCCCATGGCGGAGCAGACAACCACCACAGTAGTGCAGATGGTCTTGAAGACCCCATGGCGGAGCAGATGACCACCACAGTAGTGCAGACGTTCTTGAAGACCCCCACGGCGGAGCAGACGACCACTTCAGTAGCCCAGTGGGAGTCCGCTCTGGACTCATGACGGAAGGAGGCAGAGCCCTCTCTTGACTCATGACGGAAGGAGGCGGAGCCCTCTCTGGACTCATGACGGATATTTTGATCCGGTGATTCTGTACTCTTTAATGAAGATGCGTAATAGAGTGGTGCAGATATTATATAATTTGTTGGCCAAAACGTGGAAGCAAGTCCGGTTCCATCGTCCCGAAGTCAGTGGATTTTGTTTAAATGGCTGAAATAAGGGTTGTAGTGAACACAAGCTCAAGACACTTACATGTTTTACTCTACGACATAAAATATATCAGTATTACTCCATTTGTGATTTTTTTTTAAGCTGTTACGCATCTTGAAAAAGGCGGTTGCTAACAAGTGCTAAATGGGACTACAAAGACTGACGGGGAGATTTAACGTCATCACACCAAACAGTAAGCTCAGTCCGCTTTAACAGCCTCATTATGCTTATAACTGTGCTCTTATAAACTAATCTAACTCAGTTCTGAGAAAATGTTTTGAGATAAAAACTGAAAGCTGTCGGAAGCTTAGTGATGGTGACGTTGAAGTCGAGCTACCGTGGTGTACTTGTTTATAGCCTACCTTTATCTTTTTACTTCTGGCGACTGCGAGTGCATTTAGGCTTCACAATGAATAAAAGTTGTGTTCATCTGTTATAATTATCTTGATAGACAAAATGTTTAAGTGTCATACACTTTTGTTGATCACGGAGCTTATTATTTGCAATAATCCAAAAGCCTATGGGAAAATCCTATTGGGGTTTTATCGAGGGAACCAGTGTGATGCTAACTGTCGATTGGCCTACAAAGGGACGTCATACCTGCACCACTCTATAGTGCCCACTACTGTATAACAGTGAAAACATGGATAGCCGGAAAATTTTGTCAATGGCGTGGAAAGAGTCAAGTAAATATGAAGTAAATTTTTATGTACACTACCAGTGAACTAGCCTACACAAAAATTCAGATAATCAGAATTCTGTTTCCCTCAAATTCAATATTTTCAAACAATGTAACAGGACAGTATGTAAAACTGTGACAAAATTTAACAGGCCACTCAGTCAAAAGAGTAAACAACTACAAGCCAAGTATACTTAGAATACTTAATTCTACTTTTAAGTATATCTCGATCAAAAGATTTAGTACAAGTATATGCCAAATATACTTAGACCTTTCGGTCAGTATAAGGCAAGTATACTTATGAGCATTTTTAGTTTATTTCTGAGACATACAAAGTACACTGCACTTTCTTATTTTTAGTTTAAAAGAAGTATACTAATAGTACACTTGAATAAACATATTTTTCGTAAGGGTAGCCACATCTTGCTGAGTGTTTACAACAGTATTATGTACTGAATCGTTTCTGAGAAGTACATACAAAGTAGACTGTACTTTCTTATTTTTAGTTTAAAGGAAGTATACTAATAGCATCCTTGAATGAACTTGTTTTTTGTAAAGGTAGGCACATCATTACAGGCAGTATTATGTACTGAATAATGTTTATCTAAATTATGATATATTATAGTGTTTTATTGTGTCTGAGGGGCAGTTTGGTAAATGTGAATGCTTGTTAGGGGAGAATATCAATGAACTGATGTGTGTTAACACATGGCTCCTCTTTTGTTATCCATATGGAAACTGTTAAAACCAAATGGTGGCAAAATGGAAATGGATCAGATATGTGCCCTTTCCCCATAGGGAGAATATTGAAGGTAGAGAGCTTGAGAGTGTCTTTTTAAACACACAAACATGGCATTTTTTACCCCACATAGGCTTAAATCTTTAGCCCACAGGAAACGGACACTTCCACAGCAAATCCTGACAGGAAGAACAACGGAAGAGCATGCATATCTGTTCTGACAAACAGTGCAGCTGGATTAAGTCAAATTTTAGCTGGTGTCCTGTTAGGTAAAGAGCAATGTCTTCCTTAAGCATCTCCTAAATATAGATGATTACTGCAACATGAATGTTGTTTTGTTGTCTTGTTTGCTATCTGTCTTGACTCATGGTGCCGAAGTGTTATTATCAAAAACACCTCTGTAAGTCTAAAGAGCTCTATTTACTGTAACATCAGCTGATTTCAGTTTTATGTCCACGGTAACATTTAAAGGTCAGTTATTTGTGATCAGTACAATGCTATGCATATCTTGTGCTTTTTGCTATTTAATTCCTTTCAGTGGATACTTTCTTAATTTGTATTTCTGATGTGCATAGATGTGTCAAGTTTGAAAAATGAACACAGGTGAAATGATTCCGTATAGGTTTTATCTGTCAGCAAGCCAAATCCTCTGATTTGTTGCCTGTAAAATATTTTCTGTCAGATGTATGACAAAGGAAAACATGGGAGATTTAAAAAGACAGCATCTCAACTAGGGCTGGTAGATTATGAGCCAAAGATGATTTAATGACCTAAAACATCTAAACTTCCCTGAGGGCTGATGTCATCAGCATGAGACATTAGTAATGAATAGTCATTACATCAGTGTGGATATTTGTGGAGTCTGTCACAGCCTGAATAGATGCTGTTGTGTAAAATCTTTGTTTGTGACTAGAGATTGTGGTTGTTGTTGTCATCACCATCCTCATAATTACAGCTCTGGGTTGGTCTGGATGATTAGACGTGCATTCATTATTGTTTTCAGTATGACTTTCACTTAGCCTAGAAATCGAGACCCACCCTTGCGGCAGAAAATTTATTTTGCAGAGAGTGTAGTCTAGCAACTCTCGGTAGACCTGAGAGCTGGAAAAACCAAACTCTGGTCAGGCCAATCACAGCGTGTGTAGAGTTGGTGGGCGGGCTTAACATAATGATGGTACGTCACGGCAGAGTTGCGGAGGTTCTGCGTGCTACTCGTAAACAAAGAAGCTGATGAACAGCGGGCTTTTGAATCGGCATTGGCCGCGACTCTGGAAGACTTGGAGTTAAGCTTTTCTTTGAGAAAAGAACAAAGAACGGCACTGAAGTCATTCTTAAGGAAAGATGTGTTCGAAGTTTTGCCGACCGGATACGCCGAAAGTCTATCAACTAACGTAAGCTCGGCTTCACCTTCTTCTTCGCTCTGGTTGGTTGTGGCGCTCATGGCGCTATCCAATTGCCTGCAGAGGGAATTTGAAAGACAACCGTTTATCCCGCCCCTCGGATTGAGCCCTGTCAATGGTGAGTTTTCAGACCCAACATCTTGATGTGGGTCTGGCTTGTCAGGCTAACTTTCACTATGAATCCATTAAAAATAACCTTGCCAAGTAGAAGATTACAATGATTACTCTGAACCCCACTGAAACCTCTGGAATGTAAGCAACGAGGTCACCAGCCATTAAATAAAGCCAAGCTTCTTGAATTTTGGCATAAAGTCATGTGACGGACTGATAGGGAGCATGCCAACTTTGCCAAGAAGCATGAAAGCTGTAATTGGAAATCAGGGTTATTCCACCAAATATTGATTTCTGAACTCTTCATAAGTTGAAGCGTTAGTATTGTGTTGTTTAAAAATGAATATAAACTTGTTTTCTTTGCATTTTTCAAGCTCTGAAAATATGCTGTCTTTTCCCGTTATTCTGCAAATAAATGCTCTAAATGACAACATCTTTATGTCAGTAGTTTGTGTAATAAATAAAAAAAAGTTAATTTTACTGAAACAGATATAAATCCAGAGAAACTGCTAACTTTGCAGTGGTCACTTAATTTTTCCCAGAGCTGTATAATACATATACAACCCCAAATCAGAAAAAGTTGGGACAGTATGGAAAGCGCAAAAAAAAAAAAAAGAAGTGATTTTTAAATTTACTTTGACTTGTATTTCATTGCAGACAATATGAACACAAAATATTTCATGTTTTGTCTGGTCAACTTCATGTCATTTGTAAATATGCATCCTTTCCTGTACTGTCATACTTCCATACTGTCCCAACTTTTTCTGATTTGGGGTTGTATATATATACACATACATACAGGTGCTGGTCATATAATTAGAATATCATCAAAAAGTTGATTTATTTCTCTAATTCCATTCAAAAAGTGAAACTTGTATATTATATTCATTCATTACACACAGACTGATATATATACTGATATATCTTTTTTGATGAATATATATATATATATATATATATATATATATATATATATATATATATATATATATATATATATATATATATATATATATATATATATATATATATTGATGAATGTGTATATATATATAGCTCTGGGAAAAATTAAGTGACCAAAATTAGCAGCTTCTATGGATTATATATATATATATATATATATATATATATATATATATATATATATATATATATATATATATATATATATATATATATATATATATATATATATATATATATATATATATATATATATATATATCCATAATCTTGCACATCCTCTCTTGAAAGTGCAATTATGTCTAGAAGGAATGTCTTCATTTTTGTAAATATTGCCCTGAATAGACAGATAATGGCTTGATTATTGTTAATACTAAGGTCAGAACCCTTATCAGACTTGCTCACATTTAAATCAACCTTAAACCAGATAGGATTTTCTCTGTGGTCTCTTACATGTTTTATGGGGCCAGATAAAGTTGTTTTAGGTGTTGCCTGAAAGTAGGGATGTGACGGTGAGGAAATTTTCCCACCGGTTAATTGATGTGTGACAACACCGGTAATACCGGTATCACCGGCGGAGGCTTTTAAATCACTAATTCTATCTAACCGAGAGTAACATGCACACGACCGCTCTGAACTGAAAACGCGCCAGTGCGCGCACACCGTGAATGACAGCTCGTCTGTAAATGCGCGCTCTGTGAGGCCATGGGTGCGTCTCAATCAGTTCCCTAGTTCAGTAGTCAGGGCACTGATCAAGCATTGATCAGTCTATGATTGCACGCCATGAATGAATAACAGTTTGTCCGTAAAGCCTTGTTTACTCGACGCGCCCACACGAGCGTGAGGGTGCGTGCAGCAAAAATGAATGCGCGCAGTCAGCGTAGCGGATGCTCACACTGCGGAGCCAGGCGAAAGTAAACAATGCGCGCTCTGTGCGGCCGTGCACATTTTACTTTCGGTTTTGAATTAGCGCCAATTCGGCTGCGGGTTGCTTGAATTGTGGGTTCATTAGCCTATTATTTTTAATAAAAAACACAACAACAAAACAATTGAAAAACTCCCTTAAATAGGCGCTTTTACGTTTCGCTTTGAAACCAAATCTTCCGCGATCATCTCAGTCAGCTCCTCACTCTTAAATCTGATGAATGACTCCTGCCACTGCCGAGACTCACGGTCGGATCCTGCTTTATTAAGCAGACACGTTCAGTTTTTATTTGTATTGTCTGTTCTCTAACTGAACTAAATTATTTTATTACTATAAAAAAATCAAAAAGACGGTGGGGCGGTGCCACGGTGGGCAAGTGATGCAACCGGTGTTGAGTCTGGACACCGGCAACACCGACTATCGTAGCAAGCCTACCTGAAAGGAATATCACTACAACTTTGTCTAGGCTGCTCAATAATTGGTATGCTTGTAAATGGATATGTAATATAGTTATTGGCCTGTTAGTGAATTAGTCATTGAGCCACATCATATAGGACTGCACATAAAAAAGCTTGAGCTGAGAGGCAAAATACTGATCTGATGTAAAGATTCTCAGAAAAGCTGGATATGTTGATATATGTTTGTGCTCTCACAGGGCTTGTGAAGATTAAAGAAGCAAGAGACATTGAGACAAAGCTAAATGAAGTGGAGCGACTGTTGAAAAATGCCATTAACATGCCCTGGAAGGTGAGAGATCTAACTGATGACACCAGTATAAGGAAAAAAAGGGCTTGTGTATTATTAAAGTGTCACTGCAACAATCAAGAAGCATGTATTTTTATTTTACTTTATTACCTGAACATCTTCCTGAATTACGTACTAAGATCTTATCATAAGCTCATACTAAAAGGATGTTTTTCTCAGTTTTCTAGGTCAGAGGTTGTCTTAACATTTTTTGAACGCTCGCCGCTAGACCAGGTCCTAAGGAATGACAATGTCCACAAGATTCAGCCATGCTTTCAAAGTCCAGTTAAGATTTCAGGTAGGCTTTTAATGTTAAAATGCTTGTTAATATTGATGAAGATTATAATATTACATTATAAAATCTAAATATAATATTGTTAATGTAATTATTATTATATTAATGAATGTATATATGTGTATTTTATTTCTGACCATTTATTGACTTCTCTACAGAGATCATGAGGTCTAATGGGTTTTGCCTAGCGAACACTGAGACCATTGTGTTTGATGAGAGCATTCCACTGGACAAAGAGAGACCCTCCTCCACGGACTCAGCCCAGCACTCGTAAGTGTTTGACATTCCCTTTGTGTCATCCCAGTCCAAATCTCTGAGTACAAATAAATATAACGGAAATGTATAGTGATAAAGCTTTGTTATACTAGACCCTCGATTTACATTCCTACAAAGTTTTTTTTACATCAGCCATTGACAGCATGCTTGAAGTAATATTTTCCTTGAGTGCATAGTGGTCTGTCACACACAGGAAGTGGTACTTCCTTCCCTGGGTGTGAGAAGGAAGCTCTGGAATGAAACTCAAGACCTCCCAATTAGATGTCTGATGTCATTATTCTCACAATTATACATAATATACACAGTTCCTCATTACATCATGAAAACTGCTGATTAATACAGCATGTGATGTCTTGTTAGAGTTGAAAATAAAAACAGCCTTTATTATAGAATTATGCCTTTAAAATGGTCTAGGCATCCTGTTGAAAAAACGTCTCAGGTTACGTATGTAACCATGGTTCCCTGAGAGGGAACGAGACGCTGCGTCAAGCGCTGCGGGAACGCCCCTGCGTGATGCGTCATGAAGCACTCGTAAAATCAGTCCAATTGTGTGGCTGGACGTCGTAGGCGGGTGACGTCATAGACCAGGAAGCTATAAAGCAGCCCTGAACCAGACAATGTCAGCTTCTGAAAAAGTCGAACAAGTCGGTCACAGGCGTGCCGTGAGTATGGCTAAGCGACGCAGCGTCTCGTTCCCTCTCAGGGAACCATGGTTACATACGTAACCTGAGACGTTCCCTTTCAAGGGAACTCGCGCTGCGTCAAGCCCTGCGGGAACACAATACCAACGCCGCCATGACTCTCAAATGCCTGTATATGTGAAATTCATAGCGCACATTAAGCTACAAGCACCCGAGAACCCGGAGTAGAGGCTACATCAAGGTTGTAAAACCTCACAAAGGTGTGCGGAGAGGACCACCCTGCCTTATCACATACCTCCTGCAGGGAGACTTCTGACAGAAGAGCCAAAGAGGCCGCCATACTCCTAGTAGAGTGGGCTCGGACCTTTAGTGGTGAAGGTTGGCCGGCCGACTCATATGCGAGTGAGATAGCCTCGACTATCCACTTACTTAGTGTCTGCTTGGATGCAGGTTTCCCTTTGTTTGGGGACCTGAAACAGATGAACAGTTGCTGTAGGAACTTTCGGGACATATCCTTCTTTTGGATATAAAAAAGCTTTCACCATTCCTGGCGCAAACTCAAGACAGGAGGGGGAAACAGATAGTGCTTGCAAATCCCCCACTCTCTTTAGAGAGGAAATAGCCAAGAGAAACACAGTTTTTAACGTGAGGAACTTCTCTGGCACCTCCTCAATAGGCTCAAATGGGGCCAAAGCTAGACCTTCCAGCACCACGGCCAGATCCCAGGTCGGCACCCTTGAGCGTGCCGCAGGCCTTAGCCTCAGAGTACCACGAAGGAAGCGAATAACCCATGGGTGTTTCCCCACCGATGCACCATCCAGATGGACGTGATAGGCCGATATTGCCGTCACGTATACCTTTAAGGTGGAAGGGGATAACCCTGAAGCGAACTTTTCTTGTAGAAAATCCAGTACTGAGTTGACTTGGCAGTTGACTGGGTTTAGAGAATGGTTAGAACACCATGCTACAAAGACTCTCCATTTAAGGGCATACAGCCTCCTCGTGGAAGGGGCTCTGGAGTGCAACATGGTCTGAACTACCTCGGCAGAAAGACCTGAGTCTACGAGCTGGGCCCCCTCAGGGGCCAAGCCCACAGTTTCCACAGCTCCGGCCTCGGGTGCAGGATTGCCCCCGACGCCTGGGAGAGAAGGTCCCTCCTGATCGGAATCTCCCACGGGGGACCTTCGAGGAGAGATATAATGTCTGACAGCCAAACTTGTGTCGGCCAAAACGGGGCTATTAGCAACAGACGAACCCCGTTCCGGCGTACTCTCTCCAGCACTCCTGGTATCAATGCCAGAGGGGGAAAGGCGTACAGACACAGCCTCGGCCACGTCTGCACCATGGCATCCAACCCCAGCGGGGCTGGATGTGTGAGGGAGTAAAATAGGGGACACTGCGTTGTCTCTTGAGACGCAAACAGATCCACCTGAGCCTGACCAAACCGGTTCCATATGAGCTCCACCACCTTGTCTCCAACTCCCCGGCACCACTCCCTGCCTCGACAGGGAGTCTGCCGTCGTGTTCAGGTACCCCGGGATGTACACTGCTCGGATCGATAGCATTTTGCCCTGGGCCCAAACTAGGACTCGATGTGCCAGCTTCCATAGCCGGCGCGAGCGTAACCCCCCCCTGGCGATTAATGTATGAGACCACCGATGTGTTGTCCGTGCGAACCAACACATGATGGCCCCTCAGGTCCGGGAGAAAGTGCCTGAGTGCCAGGAACACTGCCATCAGCTCTAGCTGGTTTATGTGCCAGGAGAGCTGCTGGTCGCTCCACAGACCCTGAGCTGAGCGACCACTCATGGTCGCCCCCCAGCCGGTGAGGGATGCATCCGTCGTTAGCGTTAAGCGACGACAAGGAGCCCCCAGCACCGGACCCTGGGACAGGAACCAAGGATCCTTCCACATGACTAAGGCACGTAGGCATCGCCGCGTGACCTTGATCATGCGAAAATGATTTCCCCTCGGGGAGAATCCCTTGGTCTTGAGCCACCACTGAAAGGGCCTCATGTACAGCAGGCCAAAAGGTATAACGTTGGACGCTGCAGCCATCAGACCCAGAAGTCTTTGAAAATGCTTCACAGTGAGTGACTGGCCTAGCTTTATCTTGGATACGGTTTGTAGAATCGAATTCACCCGAGCGGGCGTCAGCCGAGCCCTCATGGTTTTCGTATCCCATAGCACACCCAGAAAAGTGACGTTCTGCTGTGGAGATAACATGCTTTTCTTTGTGTTTAGCCTTAACCCCAGCCTCTTCATGTGAGCGATCACAGCATCTCGATGCTGAGCCGCTAGATGTTCCGACTCTGCTAAGATCAGCCAGTCGTCTATGTAATTCAATACGCGGATGCCCTGGAGTCTCAGCGGAGCCAAAGCAGCATCCACGCATTTTGTGAAGGTGCGGGGAGATAATGCTAGGCCGAATGGAAGTATCCGATATTGGAATGCTTCGCCCCCGAAAGCAAACCTGAGGAACTTCCTGTGTTGAGGAAGGATGGAGACGTGAAAGTATACGTCTTTCAGTTCTATTGTGACACACCAGTCCTCGGACCTGATGTGACACATGATCTGTTTTAGCGTGAGCATTTTGAACTTTAGTTTCTTTACTGCCCGATTTAGCTGGCACAGATCTAGAATAGGACGCAGTCCTCCATCCTTCTTCGGAACTATGAAGTACCGGCTGTAAAACCCTGACTCTCTGCAGTTGGGAGGGACCCGCTCTATAGCCTCTTTTTGCAGAAGAGTCTGTACCTCTTGCTCCAATACCAGAGCCTGCTCGGGGTTTACCACTGTGGATAATACCCCGTTGAACATGGGCGGGTGTGACCCGAATTGTATTCTGTACCCATTTTCTATTGTGCGCAGGACCCAATCTGAGATATTTGGCAGAAGTTTCCACGCTGCCAGAAAATCTACTAAGGGAACCAGCCCCTCGGGGCTGGCCTCTGGATTTTGAAGTGTGAGCAGCCCGGTGTCCTGAAACGGCGTGCCGGCAGGAAGCAACCGCACTGACCCACTTTTGACCCTCCTTGGAGGGAGCGAGCATCCCCGCGCCGCTACGTTTCCGGGCGGACGTGGAGATTTGCGCTCGCTGAGGACCGCTGCGCCCTGAAGCACCCGAGGTGGCAGGGTTGGCAGAACGGCCCCCTGATGGCACCGAGAGGAGACGGGTGCCTCGACACACCACTTCTCCCCGGAGGGGACTGCCATCCGAAGTCTGACGCCTCTGGCGTCAGGACTTCTTCCCCGAGGCCTTCCTAGAGATAATAACAGTCCTCAGATCTGCTCTACCTCGGGAAGACCTCGGCTGAGAGTGCTGACCCCGCCCCCAGTCTCTCTGTGGGGGAGCGCGGGTCGCAACACTCTCTCGCTGTTGCGCTCTGTGAGAGGAGGACGTACTCTGTTGGGGCTGCTCCCGCCCAGCAGCCCCAAAGACATGAGATTTGCGGGGGAGAAATTTTTGAAACGCAGCCGCCTGCTTTTTAGACTCTTGAAACCTCTCGATGACTGAGTCGCTGAAGAGGCCAGCAGGGGAGATAGGAGAGTCGAGAAGGAACTTTTTATCTCTATCTTTTATTTCTGAAAGATTTAGCCAGAGATGTCTCTCCGTGGCCACCAGGGCTGCCATAGAACGGCCGATGGATCTAGCCGTCTCCTTGATGGCCCGAAGAGACAAATCAGCAGCTCTCCTAATCTCCGCTATCGTTTCCCTCCCCACTTCTTCACATTCATCATCAATGTCTTTCAGCAGGTCGGCTTGATAAGCTTGCAACACCGCCATTGTGTGGAGACATGCGGCTGCCTGACCTGCTGCCGAGTAAGCCCTACCCACTAAAGCTGATGTTGTTCTAACGGGCTTAGTGGGCAGCTGCGGGGCTTTTAACGACGATGATGACTCGGGAGAGAGATAGCTCGCGAGCGTCTCTTCTACCCGCGGCATCACCGCGTAACCATGCTGTTTCAACCCCACTATGTTTGAATAAGCAGCTGTATTGGGGTTGAATGGTCTAAATGATGCTGGTTTTTTCCATGATTTCAACACCTCGGTGTGGAGATCAGGAAAAAAAGGCAAGCCCCGCTTTGGAGTGTAAGACCGCATGAATTCGCTCCAATGATCGGTAGCGAACCGCGGTGAAGGCCTTACGCGTTCAGTGTCTCAGCTGGAAGAATGGATTTGATTATAATATTCTTTATCTGACTCCATTTCATTTAGTTGTCGCATTTAGAAGAGAATCCCAACCGATTGTTTGGTCATCTATATTTGGTAGTTAATCATACATTTGATCGTTCCGTTTTAACCCTTTGTTACAATTATAACGTTCCACATTGGAGATAGTTAATAATTACAGATTAATTCAGAAAGGATCAAAATGTAACAATTTATTAACAATCAAGTAAATGTAAAATGTCAATTACATCATAGACATAAATCTCTTCTAAAAGGAAACACAAATTCTGGTTATGGTTACACTTAAAATCGTTTCAAATAAATGTAAAACATAAACCATTAATTATGCTCTGTAGGCCTCTGCCTAGAATGTTACCTGTGAGATAGAGAGAGAGAAAGAGAGAGAGAGAGAGAGAGAGGGAGAGAGAGAGAAAGGGAGAGAGCTAAAGAACAGCTCTCTCCAGAGAAAGCCAGAGAAACCAAAGAGCGCGAGCTACAGATGAAATCTTCTTTTATCCTCTTCCCTGATGTCACCAAATTCAAACCTGACTCTTGTAAAACTGACCAATCAGACCAACCCGTGAGACATTTGAAAATAACCAATCAGACAAAACTTCCCCCATTGTATCAAAGGTGCGAAAACCTGTTGGCCAGCCGGCCAATCATTCTTTTGTCTTTCTAACTCAACCTGGCCCTTCTGATGGCGTTAAGGGGGAAGGGGTTGAGTCAATTTCAATATCTTGATCACGACGATGGCAGTTAACAGCAAAGCAGAGGATTTTGTTCCATTTCAAATATCTTTGATTATTTTCCACCTTACAGTTCCCCGTTTGGCACCATTGGCCACAACCATTGAGTCCAAAGGTGGCATTGTCCACAAAGATATGCTTTCTGTTGTGTGTAGATGTTATTCTTCAGACTTCTCGTCCAGACTTGTTGCAAAAGCAGCTGATCAGTTTTCAGCCTTTGTTGTCCTTGTAGCCCTGCATGAGAACTTCATCATTGATATGCAAAACGTCCATTGATTACTTCACACCTCAAGAACAGTCACTCTTTTTGAGGACACAGGAGCGAACTTTTGCTGCAGGTATCCTGTGATTAAGCACAACAAAGAACAAAAGCATACATGGCATTTTTCATTGGTCAGAAGTCTGATGTGGTCATCTTAAAATAGTCTCTGGAAATAAGCCCTTAAATCAATATACTTAATAAAGTGGTCAGGGTTTGAGAATAAAAAGAAGATTCCACAAGCTCGTACATTGTTTCTGGGAACATTGAAATAAAATGCATTATAACAAAACAAATCATTGTTGATTTTAAGTCCCCCTTTTCATGAGGAGTATTAGCAAAATATTCAGTGTAACCAAGACTCGGAAATCAAACTCAAAGTTCATGTAACTTTCCACTATTTCGGTGGTAGTGGAATTTGAGCATTTTGGTCTGAATTTCTCGAAGGAAATGTAGCAAAAGTCAGTGCAATTGATACATTAAAAAAAAAAGATGGTACTCATCAATAAACCATAAAAGAAAAACAACAAATCAATCACATTTATGAAAACATATATATATATAATAACCACTGTGTTTGTTCAGGAATCTTCCAATGTAATTAATGTAGATCTAAATATGATTAGTCATACAATAATGGGTATTCCTGGTAACTGTGTGTGTGTGTGTGTGTGTGTGTGTGTGTGTGTGTGTGTGTGTGTGTGTGTGTGTGTGTGTGTGTGTGTGTGTGTGTGTGTGTGTGTGTGTGTGTGTGTGTGTGTGTGTGTGTGTGTGTGTGTGTGTGTGTGTGTGTGAGTGTAGCTATCTGGATCTGTTAGTGTGAAAAGATGAGCAATAGATCTTTAGTGAAGTAACACTTTTAGACTCTATGTCATCTTTGTTGTTTATGATGTGTAGTGTTCAGCCTGAATAGATTTGGTCTATTCCAGGTGATGTTGTCGTGAGTGTAGGGTGTGTTCTGTGTTAATGTTTTGGAGATGGGTGGAATCTAATCAATATCAATCTGTGTTGCATAATTTAATTCCAGTTTTTTCACTGGGAGGTCATGTAGACATATTGTGAGGTGTGATTGACCTCATCGAATATATATACAGATATTCGCACCCATCTCTCACATCTCCAGTTTTGAGATGCAGGGGGGAGGAGGGCCTTTTGGCCGTCCGTCCTCCAAGGAATTGCAATTGTCATCCTGAGATAGAAACAAATTACAAATTTAAAGAGAAACAAATTTAGAGAGAAACACAGTTAATTGTTGCTGCTGTTTCTGTGTATTAACACTTAAGACTGTTCTGGCAGTCGAGCCTTCACAATCTGAGTGAAGGATGAATTGGTTATGAATTGGTTTTCTATTGTCTGTGCCACATTTAACTATGAATTGGTTTTCTATTATCTGTGCCACATTTAACAGCACAATTCCCCTCCTTTTTGGCACTGGGAATTGAACCAATGAAAAGTATTATAACTTGCTCAAATTAGAAATAGCAAAGGTCAGAGTTATTGAGTCCTGTTGCGATGAAGACATTTTCATGGTTAATGCAATTGTAATTCACACTGTAGCCAGATGGCAATTCTATGTTCCTGTTTATGGTTTACTGCAGCTATATGGGAAATAGCAGAGCTTCCACTATAGGAGACAAACAAATTCAACATTGACACATGCAACTTGAAATATCTGTACAATTCCAGTATTAAAGTTATTCCAATTTACACAAGATACATGGCCTAGAATGCGCAGCATCTACGACCTTTATCCTAAGTGTTTCATCACTTACAGTAAAGCAATCATGTGTTTTAAAGAATATACTTGACTAGTCTATGTGTATCTTGTAACACAAACAACTATTATGTGTAATCAATGCGCACAATGTGTTATACAATTACAAATTTGAAAATACAAACAGGATCATTGTAACCTGGATGTTTTATTATTAAACTCCTTGCTAAGAGGCTGCTAGCCCGCTGGCAAGTGAAGTTAATAGCTGAAGGCCTTGCATGAACACTGCAGTTAGCTCACTGAGAGTTTTACCTGCAAATGAGCGCTTTTCTTTGCCTTTAAAAAGTAATTTCCTATTTTTCTGAAAATACGGTGGAGGTCGCCCGTTACCCAGTGACCAGCATTTTCCATCGACATGTCCGATTTTCTGACAGGATCTGCAAAACCTGTTCTTTTTGCCATTGGGTTGTCTGTTGGGTTGTCTGCTACCTTCTCCTGGAGTTTCAGTATATTCATGACTCTCGGATGCTTGCAAATCATCCTGCATCCCCTTAAGAGCTAAAATAGACACACTTTCTTGTGCATTTTCTGAACTAAATGCTTCAGATTCATTAGAGCAAGTCACCTCATCTACGAAGTGAACATGATTTTTAATCCCATTGCTGTTAAGCATTATGGGAGTCATGCACTTTTCAGCATTTAGCTTAGATTTCCATCTATTTTCTATTCTTGAGCCCCAGTCTACTATTGATTGGAATGTGTTTTTAACTGGATCGACGCCATTTGACAAAGCCCGTTGGATTGGGATGCCAGCATTATTTTTCACAAGTTGTAATAATGCGTCATGGTCTCGATCTGCATTTTCTAATCCTGAGTGTTCTCTGTAAGTTACCCATAACCGCTCGGCGTGTGTCTCAAATGTTTCATTACTCGCCTGTTTGATTTCTAGTATTTTGCCCCAATCTGCGTGTGTCGGTCCCCTCATTTCTAATAATGCCTGTTTTAGTCGTTCATATATGTCTTTGTCTGTTTCGTTGCGGACTCGGTCTATTATGCTGCCAGACTTCATGCCTTCGGTTAGTTTCGGTCTGAGCTCTTCAGGGAGAGTGAGAAGTGCTATTTGCCACACGTCTCTAACTTCTAGCTTATACACCGTAGCCTGTAGCATCAATGTTTCCCAGTAGGGTTGAAACGGCCCTTTTCTTGGCATTACTCCAACGACTTGTTTGTGTCTGGAACATTCTTCGCAGGTTAACGGACGGCTGATCGTTGTGGTTTCGTCGTTCGCATTAGTCATAGTTTTAAGCACGGCGACCTTAACAGATTTCTTAGCTGTGTCGTTAGCTTTTGTGCGAGTCTTTATCAGGCTTCGTTGTTTTGGATGTTCAGGCATTAACACAGGAGCTCGGTTACGAGTTTGTGGCCTGTATCCTAACGCAGCGTCATCGTCATCACTATCATTTGGCTTTGCTAGCTCAAAAGTTTCATCCAGTGCTGCTTGTTTTACTGCGGCCACTGGAAATCCTACATTATCACAACAGCCTTCGAGAGCAGATATGTAATTACTGCCGGTTTGAAGTTTTCTTTGTAACTGGTCGATTTGTGTTGCCATATTTTCACGCTGCCTAGCCCACTCAAGTTGCTCGTATGAGACTGATTCGACTTTTGATCTTAACTTTTGTAATTCGTCGGATCGCAATCTTTCAATTTCTTTGATATTTGCTATCGTTCGTTCGCTCTCGACCATTGTCTTGAGATCGTTACGACGAAGCAAATAAACAATTGCAGCGGGGATTTTCTTGTATTTTGATTCAGATTTGAGCTGTGCGCCCATAGCAGAATACCAGGATATAATTTCGGTGTTACTCCATTTCAGGTTCAATCCTTTATCGCTTAATCGAACGAGGAGATCTTGTAATTGTATGCCTAAAATTGCCATAATTTCCTCATCTACACTGCTGCTGTTATTTCCCTGAAAAGTCATGTTTCACGTCTAATTCTTACACAATATCGGATTTCTACGGTTCCGATCTATAGTGGGCATACCGACCCGTTCTAGAAATGTGTCTATATGTGTGAGTTGCAAATAAAACTTTCCCTCAACAATTCTAAAAGGCAAAGAAGGTTTACTTACTCATTCTGGTCGGAGGGTCCGCTTTAATCCATTCACAAGATCAACAGAACAGCTGAGGAAAGAGAAGCTCAAATCTCTTGTTGATTTTAAATCCAATACTTCGCTGAAAACACGTTGCTCGTCTGCTCGCAACATCACGTCGGGGTCACCAACTGTAAGACCGCATGAATTCGCTCCAATGATCGGTAGCGAACCGCGGTGAAGGCCTTACGCGTTCAGTGTCTCAGCTGGAAGAATGGATTTGATTATAATATTCTTTATCTGACTCCATTTCATTTAGTTGTCGCATTTAGAAGAGAATCCCAACCGATTGTTTGGTCATCTATATTTGGTAGTTAATCATACATTTGATCGTTCCGTTTTAACCCTTTGTTACAATTATAACGTTCCACATTGGAGATAGTTAATAATTACAGATTAATTCAGAAAGGATCAAAATGTAACAATTTATTAACAATCAAGTAAATGTAAAATGTCAATTACATCATAGACATAAATCTCTTCTAAAAGGAAACACAAATTCTGGTTATGGTTACACTTAAAATCGTTTCAAATAAATGTAAAACATAAACCATTAATTATGCTCTGTAGGCCTCTGCCTAGAATGTTACCTGTGAGATAGAGAGAGAGAAAGAGAGAGAGAGAGAGAGAGGGAGAGAGAGAGAAAGGGAGAGAGCTAAAGAACAGCTCTCTCCAGAGAAAGCCAGAGAAACCAAAGAGCGCGAGCTACAGATGAAATCTTCTTTTATCCTCTTCCCTGATGTCACCAAATTCAAACCTGACTCTTGTAAAACTGACCAATCAGACCAACCCGTGAGACATTTGAAAATAACCAATCAGACAAAACTTCCCCCATTGTATCAAAGGTGCGAAAACCTGTTGGCCAGCCGGCCAATCATTCTTTTGTCTTTCTAACTCAACCTGGCCCTTCTGATGGCGTTAAGGGGGAAGGGGTTGAGTCAATTTCAATATCTTGATCACGACGATGGCAGTTAACAGCAAAGCAGAGGATTTTGTTCCATTTCAAATATCTTTGATTATTTTCCACCTTACAGGAGGTTGTGATATAGATGGAAGGAAGCGTTCATCTAATTTACTAGGCTGATGCGCTTCGTGCGTCTCGGCTGGCCAGTCTATTTGCAACCTGGCAACAGCGCGAGTCACAACCTCCAAAAGCTCCTCTTGAGCGTGTGAATGAGGCGGCGAAACCTCATCTAAATAATCCAGGCTTACAACATCCACTTCCTCAGAACTGGAGTGTTGCTGCACCTGCGCTTCAGCGCAAGCAGAAGAAACCGCAGAGTGTGCTTCTAACTCGGCAACTGAAGGGTCGGGTCTGATGGGTAAAGGCAGAGAAAGGGGATCACCCGTCTCTAACCCCGCCGTCAGATCCATTTGCGAAGATGCACCCTGGGGAACGCGAGCCGAAGCGCCCTCCTCAAAGAGCGAACGGCTGGACCGGAGAGTTCTCATGGATAACTTTTCGCAATGCTCGCAGCCAGCCCCCTCGAGAGCTGACTGTGCATGCTCCGGTCCCAAACACATTACACAGAGCAAGTGTGTATCCCCACCCGTGATGAAACGAGGGCAGGGAGTAACACACTGTCTGAATTGTTGATTCGCCATTTTTTTCTTATTTTTTGAGAGACACACACACTTTTCTTTCATACAAGGACAAACGATTTCACATGGAGCGCTTGTGAAGACACAGAAGCTGACATTGTCTGGTTCAGGGCTGCTTTATAGCTTCCTGGTCTATGACGTCACCCGCCTACGACACAGCCACACCATTGGACTGATTTTACGAGTGCTTCATGACGCATCACGCAGGGGCGTTCCCGCAGCGCTTGACGCAGCGCGAGTTCCCTTGAAAGGGAACAGCAAATCGTCGCTGCCTGATGAAACTCACGTATGTCCAAAACGGTTACTTTTCAGGAAGTGAAAAAAACACAGTATTTCAAAAGCAGTTGAATGTAGCGTTGTCATACTTTGTATGGCATTTGTACATGTAACCATATTCTTGCCAGTGTAATGATATAATCCACATTTGACCAAAATTGAGTTTAAATGGACATACGTGCATATTTTACAGTAACGGTGGTCGATACGCGTTCTTCCGATCATTAATTAGAATGGCCAAGTGGCGTTTCATATTGACAGAGGAATATGTGCTGGACATTCTCAGCCTCTGGCAAGCGGTGATGGCAGTATGAGTGAGGCATGTTCTAGTGACAATCATGACAGTAGCATTACAGGCTATAATTTGATCAGTTTGACTAAGAATTTTTTTTTTTTGAATCTTATCAATGAGACCGAGTTTATTTACATACTAGCAAGCAAACTAATCTGTGAAGAACTAGATTAGAACTAAACTGTGGAGAGCTTCAATGTCGTACTTTTGGCTATCCAGTGCTGAGCTTCGATGAAACTTCACGAGACCGGCGAGATGCTTCCAGAGGGCGGGAGATACGCGGCGTGATTGACAGCTTTGACACCAAATGGATATACGTGAAAATCAGATGACATGATTTCACAACTTTTCATTGGCTATTTAGATATGTGAAGCATACTGTATACGGAAATGAAACTGGACATTCAATCCGTCGAAAAATCTCAAAATCGGCAAAATGGACATACGTGGTTTTCATCGGACAGCGACGATATGCTGGTTAGGTATGTTTTGAAGCATGGCAGCTGGTTTGAGCTGGTTTAAGCTGGTCCTTAGCTGGTCATGAGCTAGTTTAAGCTGGTCAAGGACAAGGTGTTGGTCCTAAGCTGGTCCTAAGAAACTGCTCGGGTTATGTATATAACCCTTGTTCCCTGAGAAGGGGAACGAGCACTGCATCGGGACGACGCTTTGGGGATACTCCCTTAGCATCAGCGAATCTGAAACCAGAATGCCAACTAGGCCAATCCGATTGGCGTGCGTGATGACGTCATCGTGACGGCATACCCGGAAGTATAAAAGGGGTGCTGGAACGTAATGGCGGTAGTAATTGCTCTGAAGCATGCGCTCCAGGCGCGCCAAGGTGTGGCGTCGGGATGCAGTGCTCGTTCCCCTTCTCAGGGAACAAGGGTTATATACATAACCCGAGCAGTTCCCTTTCGAGGGAACTCGCACTGCATCGGGACGACGCTTTGGGGAACGAGTACCCACTAGGCCACACCGAAGGGTAGCGCCTGCCCTAGTGTGAAGCCGGAAACCGGGCACAGCTAGGACTGGAGCACCCTAGCACCAGGCGTCGTAGGGAGATCCAGGCTATAAAACCTGATAAAAGTGTGTGGGGTAGCCCACCCGGCCGCCTCGCAGATATCCTGCAAGGGGACCCCAGAAAGAAGGGCCACCGAAGAGGCCATGCCTCTGGTGGAATGAGCCCTCACAGCCACAGGTGAAGGCAAACTGCGCACCTGATAGGCCATGGTAATCGCCTGGACAATCCAATTACTGATTGTCTGAGTAGACGCAGGCAATCCCTTCTTAGGTGAGCCAAAACACACCAACAGTTGTTGTGATCTCCTCCACTGTGCAGACTTCGCCAAATAAACTCTGAGCGCCCTAACCGGGCAGAGTAGGTGAAGTCTCCCCTCTTCCGCCGTCACATGAGGCGGAGGATGAAATGCCTGCAGGACCAATGACCTGACCACCCTTGATGGCACCTTAGGCACGTAGCCCGGCCTAGGGTGTAAGATGGCCTTTACTCCTCCCGGGGCAAACTCCAGGCAGGTCGGCGTTACCGCCAAGGCCTGGAGATCTCCCACTCTCCTGAGAGAGGTAATGGCAAGGAGAAAAGCCACCTTAAGAGTCCGATCCTTTGGTCCAGCCGACTCCAATGGTTCGAAGGGGGCCTCAGCCATCCTTCGAGAACCACTGCCAGGTCCCAGGTTGGAACTCTGGTCCGAGCCGCAGGCCTCATCCTCCGAGCCCCACGGAGGAATTGTACAACCAGCTGGTGCCTACCCAGAGGCCCATCACCCAGAGGAGTGTGGAAAGCCGAAATGGCAGCCACGTACACCTTGAATGTGGACGGGGTAAGCCCTGCAGAAAAACGATCTTGGAGGAACTCCAGCACTGAAGCCACTGGGCAGTTAACTGGGTCCACCTCACGTTCTCTGCACCAAGTGGAAAATACATTCCACTTGAGGCTGTACAGTCTCCTCGTAGACGGAGCCCTGGAGCTGAGTAAGGTCTCTATCACCTCCGCCGATAGGCCAGCCTCTATGTACCTGGTCCCCTCAGGGGCCAGACCCATAGGTTCCAAATCTCCGGGCGGGGGTAAAGTATCGTACACGCCGCCTGAGATAGGAGATCCCTCCTCAGAGGAATCTCCCACGGCTGACCTGCTAGCAGAGCTATGATATCCGAGAACCAAACTCGAGTCGGCCAACGGGGTGCTACCAGAAGTAGACTGACCCCCTGTCGACGGACCCTTTCCAGGACTCCCGGGAGCAGAGCAATCGGGGGAAATGCGTACAGACGCAGCCTCGGCCACGTCTGCACCATGGCATCCAGCCCCAGCGGAGCTGGATGCGTGAGGGAAAACCACAGTGGACAGTGGGACGTCTCTCGAGACGCAAACAGATCCACTTCCACTGGGCCGAACCTCTTGCATATGGCCTCCACCACCTCTGGGTGGAGTCGCCACTCCCCGGGCCTCAGCCCCTGCCTCAGCAGGATGTCTGCTCCCTGATTTGGACCCCCGGGACATGCATTGCCCTGATGGACAACAGTTTCCCTTGGGACCACAGGAGGATGTGATGCGCCAGTCTGCAAAGAGGGCGCAACCTCAAACCCCCCTGCCGTGCCCCAACCAGTGAGGGAGGCGTCTGTTGAAACGGATTTCCGGCAACAGGACGCTCCCAACACTGGCCCTTGGGACAGAAACCAAGGTTTCTTCCATATGACTAGGGAACGAAGGCCACTGCGCGTTACCCTGATCATACAGAATGGATTTCCCCTCAAGGAAAGCCACCTGGTTTACTTCCATATCAGGACATGGTGGCCACGGAGGTCCGGGAAAAAGCTCCTCAGAGCTTTGTAGACCGCCAGCATTTCCAGGCAGTAGATGTGCCAGGAGAAATGCCTGGTCTCCCACAGACCTCTCGCAAAGCGGCCGCCATGACCACGTCCCAGCCAGTGAGGGAGGCGTCTGTTGAAACGGATTCCCGGCAACAGAACGCTCCCAACACTGGCCCTTGGGACAGAAACCAAGGTTTCTTCCATATGACTAGGGAACGAAGGCCACTGCGCGTTACCCTGATCATACAGAATGGATTTCCCCTCAAGGAAAGCCACCTGGTTTACTTCCCATAACCACGTCCCAGCCAGTGAGGGAGGCGTCTGTTGAAACGGATTCCCGGCAACAGAACGCTCCCAACACTGGCCCCTGGGACAGAAACCAAGGTTTCTTCCATATGACTAGGGAACGAAGGCATCTGCGCGTTACCCTGATCATACAGAATGGTTTTCCCCCAGAGGAAAACCCCTTGATTCCCAGCTACCACTGTAAGGGTCTCATGCAGCAGGCCAAGAGATATTCTGTTGGACGCAGCCGCAATGAGCCCCAGCAGACCTTAAACTGCTTCACAGTGATGCTGTGGCCTAGCTTCATTTTAGAGACCAGGCCGCCTGGAAGAACCCGATATTGGTACGCTTTGCCCCAAAAAGCGAACCTCAGGAACTTCCTGTGACACAGAAGGATGGATACAGGGAAGTATGCGTCCTCTTCAGACCCATCGTGACAGACCAGTCCTCAGACTGGATCTGAATCACAATGGAGGAAATGCTAAGCATCTTGAATCTGAATCTCCTCAGAGAACGATTCAAGTACCTCCGGTCTAAGTTTGATGCAACTCGCCATCCCTCTTAGGAACTATGAAGTACTGGCTGTAGAACCCGGACTCCCTGTCTGGCGGAGGAGCACATTCTGTGGCCTCCTTACCAACAGGGAGTGAACTTCCTGTTCCATTACCCGAACCTGCCCAGGGACCACTGCCGTCCAGACCACCCCACTGAACTTCAGGGGAAGGTAACCGGACTGCAGTCTGTATGCCCCTTCCTACAGTCGCAGGCCCCAAGCTGATATATTCGGAGGCATAACCATGCGCCGAGATAATCTGCTAAGGGAACCAGCCTCTCGAGGCCGGTCTCGGGTGTCAACCGAGCCTCCTCCCCGACCCCCTGAAGCGGCTTACCGGCAGGGCGAAATCGAGGAAGATTTTCGGTGTGCGTACGCGTTTGCTGGACCACCGCAAGTCTTGCTAGAGGCGGCTGGTGCAGCACGCGTGCACGGGGAAACGATGTGGCCCGAAGCGTACTAGACGGCGGGAACACAGCATCGATTCCCGAAAACTCCACAGGGGAGGCGACCTCGATCGCTCCTACCCGGGAGAGGGGGCTGGCCAGCAGGGGGCCTCATCTAAGGGAGCAGCTCAACAGGGCCACAACCCTAGAGCGGACACTGCGATTAGCAATTGCCTGAAACTGATGTGTCCCGCAGGCCACAAGGCGGCGAGAACGACATCAACTTCAGGAGGGCTCCATCTTAGATGAATATCCAGTTCACAAGTTAAACACGCTTGGGTGACAGAATTAAAGTATCCAACTTATCAAAGTCGGATAACATGACACTCAATTCCTCGGAATTAAATGCCATCATAATCACCAAACCCGTGCAACCTGATCTGAATAATAGGCTGAATAAAAAATATATCTAACTCCTCAAAGTCAGATAATATTTTAATTTAATTCCTCAGAATTAAATGCAGCCACAATAAGGTGAAACATAGTCTGAATGATAGGCTGAATATCTAACTCCTCAAAGTTAGATTATATTTAATTTTAATTCCTTAGAATTAAATGTAGCCGTAATTAATCAGACGACACTGTTTTATTTGTATTTATACGGACTCATAGACCCCGCGTTGCCTCAGCAACGTGGTTCAAGCCGTCATAATACAATTGGCTTTCATCCCTCGAGAAAAAAAAAGCCAAACAGTGTCACACAATACAGTGAAACATGGTCTGAAATGACTGAATATCTAACTCCTCAGAGTCAGATAATATCTCATTTAAATCCTCAGACTTAAATGCAGCCATATCAGACAAATACTGATTTATTTTACTATACGGACTCGTCCGTTAAGCCAACCAGTATCTCATGCACACCGATCGCGTGTGTTCACATTAATTGCAGACCCATAACCTGCGCGCTGCCTTTTTTTCTTTTTTTCCCGCAATCGCGTGGATGGAATCTTGTATATTTAAGAAGTGCTTATGACTTTGACTGCCTCGATGCTGAGTACGTCTAATTCCTCAGAATCAGACCTCTCACACATCGCGTCCTCTGCCCCGGGGGAAGAAGCCGCAGCGCGGGCTTCCACACGGGGAAGGAGAACATCTGAACTGTCAGATAAAGACTGGGAAGATGCCTCAGCAGTCCCAGTCCCGCTGACAGTCCATCCGTGAGCCCCATGACCAGCCTCGCCGCACCGCCTCGGCGGATGCGGGACCGATCCACGGGGCTCACGCCGAGAGCGGAGCACTCTGAGCGTCAGCTTTCATAATGCTCACAAGCGGCTCCCTCGAGAGCCGCTCGAGCATGCTGAACGCCCAGGCAGTGCACACACAGCAGGTGTGTATCCGAGCCCGACATGTAGCGAGGGCAAGGATGCACACACTGCTTGAACTCTCACTTTTTCACACTTCATTTCAATCACACACTTTCACTGACATACAACAGTAAATAGACAGACAGTTTGACAGATAGCGCTTGCTGAAGAGCAATAACTACCGCCATTACGTTCCAGCACCCCTTTTATACTTCCGGGTATGCCGTCACGATGACGTCATCACGCACGCCAATCGGATTGGCCTAGTTGGCATTCTGGTTTCAGATTCGCTGATGCTAAGGGAGTATCCCCAAAGCGTCGTCCCGATGCAGTGCGAGTTCCCTCGAAAGGGAACTAGCTCCATCTCAGGACCAGCTTAAACCAGCTCATGACCAACTAAGTACCAGCTCAAACCAGCTGCCATGCTTCAAAACATACCTAACCATCATATGCCGGGCAGGCAGCTTCGTTTTGGAGTTATATTGTTTCTTAAGGTGTTCTTTTCCCATTATTTAACATATTAAAATTGTTTAATAATCACTGAAAATGCAGGTATGATGAGGACGGGAGAGAATCTCTGGATCCTGTGGATCAAGACCTGAGCGACGATGATCCTGAAGCTTATGTTACTAACCTGTCCTACTACCACCTGGTTCCCTTCGAAACGGACATCTTGGAGTGATGCAGACAATTCTGCATGGGTGGACATTTACAGGGGGGCACTGAACCCCATCTCTACAATGCACATAGCCTGCATGTAATTTTTTTTTTCCAGTTTAGAGCCTAATTCTGATTGTTTTTATGCCACAGGAAGAGTCTGAATGAAAAGATCACCACTAGATACAGAATCTGTCCATCAGATTTGGTGGCATGAGCCCACAATGATACTGTATTCACCAATGTGCCTCAATATTTAACCTAGAGTCATGCTGTAGACAAGAAATATAATAGGAACTGACATAAGGAAAAAGAAGTTGCTATTCCTGCTTTACAGATTGATGCAGTGTACCAATGATTCATCTTTTTCAAGGCCCAATGCCCAGAAAACCTGCCTGGAAAATAATTGTTCTTCTTCAGAAAGAGTCTGCACTATGAGAATCAGTCCTTTGGCTGAAGATACTCTTGGAGGATACTCTAAGGATTTATCAAAATGGAAGGTTATGATAGTAAAAGAACTTGAACATAAACGCTGATTCAAATAGCCAAATATTGAACAAAAAGGACATATGTAAAATGAAAACCTTTTTAACAACTGAAACCTTTGATTTTGTACAAAAGCATTGCTTTATTAATCTTAACAACCATTTCTGCCTTATAGTGTTAAAGATTTTGGGGTTTGCAAAATTAAATTTGCCAATGTACTTTATAAAGACTGTTTTCTGACGTGAATTTTATTAGCTTATGGCCTCTCTTCAACTCAACGAATATGGACGGTAGCTGAACTTTCTTCTTTCCTCTTGAACACAAAAGACTTGCACACACACTTGCCTCACAGCTCCTAGTACACACTTACACAAATATACACACTCACACACCCCTACTTTGTAATACAGTCATGTTTCCCTGCTACCCGTGAGAAAGTTCTACTCTTTGTTTAGTTCACAATTTTTGCTGCTTTAATAATCTTCCCCAATTTTTAAAGCATACAAATTGGAAATGATTGCAAGTGTGAGAAATTTGGTTAAGTAATTGTGTTTAACATTATATTTATATATTTTTTCAAAATGCAAGGAATCTGATGCTTGGTTAAATTGTTTTATTCTTCAGGATGGATATAATATATATTATCACAGCCTCTGACATGTCATGTCCATCATGTCTAGCCATAAAGACTCCTTTTCTCAAATGTAAATCTGGATGCATGTGAGAAAAATACCAGAGATATCACCGAAGTCTTGTTAGACACAAACACAAGGGCAGAAGAATAGACTACACGTAGGCCTACATGGACATGACAGAATACATAGCACATTATATATCAGACGGTTATTTTTGTTCATTGGAATTGTATTTGTTTTTATAAGCATTGAAAAAAAACGTACATTGTTTCACATTGCACATTCTTTTATATGCTAGCATTTTTGACTGGGGTCAAGGACTGGTCTGCACCACATCATCAAGTATTGCCAATGGTAGTATTTCATAAAGTATATTTGAAATGATTTACAAAACTTGTGAATAATGTATAACATGCCACTACAGATTTTGTATAAATAATGAATTGCTTGCATTATGTAGGTTGTTTTCTTCTTCAGAATCCTCAGGTTATAATAACAAACTTGCTCCTTTAAATCAATGCAACACTTGATTGACCCCTTTTTGACACTTGACCCCTTTTTTCCCCTGAAGACCATCTGCTAGCATTATTTATTTAAAGTTTACTGATACCTGCTGTTCATTCATCATAGTATTGTTATTAACTGTCAGATAATATTAAAAATAGATAGCTAAATGTGTGAATACACTTAAATATAAAAACAAAAAACAAAGAAAAAGCACAGCTAAATGCGACCAAGCAGATCTCGGCAGCCATTGACTACCTCCCCCGCTATGGTAATCTGCTTGGTTACAAACATTCTTCCAAATATCTTCCTTTTGTGTTGAGCAGAACAAAGACATTTATACAGGTTTGGAACAACAGAATTTAAATTTTTACTTTTTACTTTTATATATTAAACTATCCCTTTAATTTGCAGAGGTGTAAAGTACTTGAGTAATTTTACTTGGTTACTGTACTTAAGTATTATTTTTGGGGATTTTTACTTTAAGAAAAAAAGTACTTTTTACTCCTTACAATTTTATTTACAGTCAAAAAGTACTTCTTTTTCGGAGATCACTTCATTCTACTTTCCCTTGCTATTACCAAAC
Source organism: Gobio gobio (assembly GCF_949357685.1). Lineage (NCBI taxonomy): Eukaryota > Metazoa > Chordata > Actinopteri > Cypriniformes > Gobionidae > Gobio > Gobio gobio. Next base: position 17,513,640 of record NC_137119.1, read on the forward strand.
CAATTGAATTGCACTGATGCCCAGTTTAATTTAAATGTATTTATTCTGCCAATGAGATTCATTTTCACATTCCATGAAATTGGTCAGACATGTTAATTGGTCCTTTGGAAGTGACGTCATGTCGCATCAGTTACCACAATGCAGCACCTTGACCTGGGCTGCGTTTCCCAAAACCATCGTAAGCCTAAGTTGATCGTAGAGACCATTGGTGGCAATTGTTCTACGATCAACTTAAGCTTACGATGGTTTTGGGAAACGCAGCCCTGGAAATTAGAGTGAGAGGCTTTTCAGCACTGCAAGATAGCTTTTCAGCCCCAAAAGACGCTTGACACTCACAATTGTGAAAATCAGCTTCTGCTTAAAGTGATAGGTCACCCAAAAATTAAAATGTGATGTTTGTCTGCTTACATGTAGGTGTCTTTGTTTCTTCAGTAGAACAAAAATGAAGATTTTTAACTCCAGTTGCAGTCTATCAGTCGTATAATGCATGTAAATGGAACATGACTACTAGCATCATCTATGAGAGTAAAAAAAAACCTGCACAGACAAATCCATATTAAACTCCTGATCACGCAGCTCGTTACGACACATTGATGTCCTAAGACATGAATCGACCGATTTGTGCGAGAAACCGAACAGTATTTATATAATATTTTTACCTCAAAAACGATCTATGTCCGACACCCCTTCAGCGCGCCATCACTTCCGGTAAATGTGGCCAATGTACATAATAATAATAATAATAATAATAATAATAATTTGTTACATTTATATAGCAGCTTTTTTGGGTACTCAAATCGCTTTACATATTCACCTTATTTTTAACGGAAATATGGACACGGCCACTTGACGGTTTTATGTGCGAGACTTCCAGTCTGGCACTTCCGGTCCGGCACTTCCTAGCTAACCCACTTTTCATCGTAGAACAAGTGTTCGTTCGTAACAACGAACTCGTCATTATGGCTTCGAGGAAGACCGGGATTGTTTGTGCAGTTAGAGGTTGTCATAATAATTGGTACAAAAGAAAGATTTACTTGGAGCACGAGTGTTTTGTTCATCAAATGCGTACGAGAGCTGAATGTGGATGCGAGGCGCCCTACGACCTTTACCCCCCGCCGAAGAATGAGGAATCCCTTCCCCTGTGGTTAAAATCTTTAAATTTGAAGAAACGACCGAAGCGACCGTATGTTTGTTCTTTTCATTTCGTGCACACAAGACCTACAAAAGACCATCCGATACCAAACAAGTGGCTGGGCTACGAAGTCCCGATAAAAAATCCAAGGAGACGTGTCAAGAGGTTAGCAGAGACAGGTAAGATAACGGATTTTTAATTGCTACGCATTATATTGTCATTTAATATATTTGTATTTTTTTCATCCCTGCTTGTAAAAATTGGAAGTAATAAATGCAATATAATTCTTTGAATGAGCACTAATACAGGTGTTGCTATATTAGCTTGGTGCTAACGTAGTTTAAAGTAGTCTAGGTATGTTTTATGTTGTTTGCTAAACTGGTTGTGGGCTTATGTGGTCTTGTGTTTGGCAGATGACCGCCACTGTGATGAGGAGGCTGACCAGACCGTTCCACAGTCAGTGTCACCTACACTCTAAAAACGTTTACTATGATTTACTAAATTTTTTTGGTGAAACATTTTTACACTAATAAAATTGAGGTCATTTTAAAGCAGTGAAATCAATTACATACACCATATGAGCTGAGCAAATGCAAGTAAAAAAATTAAGTAGATCTGTGTAACTACATTTGGTACATTTACAAATAAAATTGAGTAGAAAAATTGGAGGAAAAACATTTAAAAACCAATATTTAAAGGGTTAGTTCACCCAAAAATGAAAATTCTGTCATTAATTACTTACCCTCATGTCGTTGGACACCCGTAAGACCTCCGTTCATCTTCGGAACAGAAATGAAGATATTTTAGTTGAAATCTGATGGCTCTGAAAGGCCTCCATTGGCTCAATGGCACACTGTAAAAACTGTTACTTAAATTCTACTCAAAAAAATTAAGGCAACATTTTCCAACTACTTTTTGTAAGTTTAGTGAACTTCTTGGTATTTTGAGTTGGTAAAAATAAGTATTATGTATTTTACTGTATGCTAAAAAATCAAGTAGAGTCTACAAGATAAAGCAAAACATTTGAGTTGAACCATTGTGACAAAGAGCAGCATATTGACCAAATCATACTTAGTTAAAATAAGTAACATTTAAAATAAAAAATTTAACTTTTTAATTTTGATTAATTAATTAATTTACTCTCATTAATTTAGAAAAAATATTTCTTCAATCCACTTGAAATAATTAGTTAGCATTGACATAACTTTAATAAATAAGGAAAGAGAGGTATTCGTTTCCAACGTTTATTACAAACAATTGGGTGAACTAATTTTCTGTAATCAATTTTAATGTTAATGTAACACAACAATGGTAATGTAAACATTTTAACATTAAAAATTACAGAAACTTCTGACCTCATCGTTAAGTGCAGCATAGAACACCTTCAAAGTGCAACTGGTGTACTCTTAACACTGACATTAAAATACAGTGACTCTTGACCTGAGCGATTTACATAAAAGGACTGACTTTAGAGCACTGTACAGTACCTTTTCATATGTATTAAAACATAAACTAATACAAGAACATGTTTTAAGTACAATCTTTGCCATATTCTACTAAAACATTTGACAATGAAATAAAATAAAGGGCCTCTGACCTCAGCATTTGACATAACAGAACTGAGTCAAGGGCTCAAGTGCCCAGCAGCTGGAGGCTTATCCAGGAACTGAAAAAGTCTGTGCTTGACTATCACGTTTTTCTCAGTTAAACTGCCCACCGAACAAGAGTGGTGAAGCAAAGAAAACATCAACAACAAAAAAAATAACAATCTTACATATATCCTTACAAGGACATTAAAATAAAACACAGGGAAGCCGGATCACGGCATCTGACACAAAATAACTGACTTCAGCTTCAATCCGTAAGTGCACAGTACATCTTAGTATGTATTAAAACATTTTACCATAAAATGGTTTATATAACAGAACTTCTGAACTGCAGCCAATTAACAATTAAACATTCAGAACAATCTTCTGAAAAACTCTTGAAAACACAATGAGATTGCCATTTATGAGTGCGAGGCTGGCATTTGACCAACTAACTCAGAAGTTTGTTTTTTAGTGTCATGAATCGGGAGGAAGGTTTTGGGCGCAGTGTGTCAAGTCCCACAAAAAGTCTTTGGAACACCTCAAATGTTTTGCAGAGTTGAGACATATATCTGCATATTGCTCATTTTCAAGTCCTCGTGGACACTGCTCTCTGTTTTTCCCTGTATGAGACATAAACAGAACAATAAGTGACAACAGAGAACGATCTTCAAAAGCCTTCAATAAAATTACACATTTAAAGTTCACAAAAGGTTTTAAGTTTGGTCGAGCCAGCTCCTGCACAGAAAGCCTGGCCTGTTGAACTGGCTTCATAGTACAACTTTCAGTACAGTCTCACTTGACACAACAAACCTGCTAGACTACATCACATACACAAGTCACCTCCAAGGCAAATCCTCAAAGGGGAGAGGGGTTCAGCTGGTAACACATAGGTGTGGTTAAGTAAAAGTATCTGAAAATGCCACTCTTACAGTTATATCATCTGATGATTCCCACTAAGCAAAGTTATGTCCAAAAGACATCTTTGTCACTAGAGGTGTACGTTGAAAAGATGTCCACTGAGGAGCCAGAATGAAAGTTTTTATGATGTCTGTTTTGGACGTGTTCTGCACGTCTGATATAGACGTTCATGGAACCTCAAGGTTAAACACTAGTTCAAATGTGCTCATTGTTTCTATTTGTAATTGCAAAGCAACTCACAGACAGAGTGTGTTTGTCCAAAAATCATGAAAAAATAAAAGAAACTTTGCTCACACCTTTGGACACTTCATATCAGTCTTTGCTGGTACAACAGCACTGCATAATTTACAAGGCCATCCCATCTGTCATTAAAAATTAGAAAGGGATGATAATTTAGTTTTTTTCCCCGACTCTCAATAACTGACTTTTGGTTACCTTAATTCTAAATGACAGATAACAACAAACCTCTGAAACATTTACCTAAATTCCACCTACTAAAGAGCTTACCTACTCCTTGAATCCCTCCTCCCAGTTGATCTGATGGTCTTCTAAAGAAGCAACACAAATGAAAGTTTATTTATGAAAATATCAGGATCATTGATGTTATTGCAATGCAAAAGAAATATTTAATCTTTTTACTTGAACAAATGGTTTCAAAATATTTCAAACAAATATATCAACAGATTAAGTTAAAGCGTTTAAAAACTGATAAAACAATGTTAAAAGCGGACTAGGTCCATAAACAGCTGCTTTGCAAAACACACGTATACATATTTAAGAATTTTCATGATACCACATTGCGTGCCCCCGGCTCAATTTTTTGGTGAATTTGTTTTATGACAATTTGCTGTTGGTGTATTAGCCTAAAACAACACGCTCGCCAGATTGTTTATCTAAATAGCCCTATGTTGTTAGAAATGCATCCCATGCAAAAAGAGATTAACACGGTTGCCATATTGCTTTATGTTACACTTACTCTCGCATCAGCTATTGTGTAAACAGTAGGGTTGGGTACCGTTCCCATTTTAATCGGTACCTGCAATTCGTTACTTAAGAGATACATCAAAAACTGTAAAGAAACTGTAAGTTATTTATAATGTATAGATACATTATGCCAGACCTTGGTCTGCCATTGTCTGTGATGTTTGTTTACTGTAATATTTACCAGTTAATATAGGCTATAGCTACTTAATTGAATTCATAAAAACAACCATATTATTTTTTTCTTTTTAATTCAATTTCTATAAAAAGATTTCCCACAAATTCTGTGTTGTGTATTTTTTGGTAATCAAATGAAGATAATATTAATTTATACTTAATGAAACTTTTTTGTCAAACAAAGCTGCACAACTGAACTTTATAGTGTTAAAATTAAAACATGGAAGAAAAATGTATATATTACTTAAAAAATAAAGTTTTGATAGTTTATAATTATTACATTAGTGTTAGTATTATTATTACACTGAGACGTCTCTAAACTCTACTGTACAATAGTGATATATTTCTCAAGTTAAACCGAACTTTTATTTTGCCGTGTAAGTTATACCTCTGAGTTTCTGTGTGTGTGTGTGTGTGTGTGTGTGTGTGTGTGTGTGTGTGTGTGTGTGTGTGTGTGTGTGTGTGTGTGTGTGTGTGTGTGTGTGTCTTTCAGTCTGAACGTCAAGTAAATACCTCATCCATTTCTCCAAACGGACAGATCATTTACTTGACGTTCAGACTGAAAACCAGATCATACCACTGATTTAGACGCGCAAAGGGGTTGCCTGTGTGATGAGATGTACTAATAGGGCTCGGGCGCTGCGTTGCATTCTGGGACGTGGCGGCCATGTTGATGGCCTCGCGAATGTAAACATACAGCAAATCGAACGAGGAGAAGCAGAGTTGGGAGAAAGAAAAACTATGTTAAAATCCCGAAAAGGATGTGGAATTTACAGGGATACGTTAAATAGGGAAGCCAGGGACCGGTATATGGACAAAATTGGAACTATTAACGGTTTGGATTCATATGAAATTTGCAGTTCACAAATGGATGGGTTCAGGAGCTGCAGACCATGAAGCCTATGTAACGTTAACCTTTTACCTTGAAGCATTCTGCACCGTTCTGTGTTCTCAGGTTGCACTACTTGCAAATAAACACTGAAAAATATCTGATTGTGTGACACTTCTTGCTTTTGCACATTATACGGTTATTGCGATTGTGTGACACTTCTTGCTTTTGCACATTATACGGTTATTGCGATTGTGTGACACTTCTTGCTTTTGCACATTATATTGATTTAAGTATATTTATTTTGAAGATTGTGGGTATGGATGCAACAGACACTTATGGCTGTATTTAATGCACATTTATTTTATTTCAACGCTAGGGCTCATGTTTGTCAGAGCACAACATACATACACAATCTTATAGAGGAATGTCATGTCTTCGTCCTTGCTTGGCAACACCATGTGAATCGGTACTTTATCTGACAAAATAGTGTACTTGTTGCGGACGGTTACAATCACCCTTTACACGTGAATTCGGAGGTGGGCATTTTTTCTTGTGCTCCCCACATCTCTTGCATCCAGCTGACAGCGTCCTTTTGTGAAAGCAGCGATCTTTACCTCGGCACACATAAGTCCCACACACTGTCCTTTATGTCAAAGCCGCGATCAGCCAACACCATATCCCCAGGTAACAGTTTGTCTTACAAGCGCGATCCAAGCGAGCCGACGACTCAGTTAATCCATTTTCGAACTTTTTCCCATGGCGATTATGTGATCTAGTGTTACACCCCACAATGCAGCAACGGTTTACCATGGTTTCCAATAATAACGCCAAATTAAGACACACGACTGAGAGGGAGCACGTCTATAAACAGTGCGCAGTAGTCCGAGTAGCAGCAAATGAGGCCATCAACATGGCCGCCACGCAAAGTAATGACGTCATACGCCCGAGCCCTATATCAGTCTGCTCGGGCAGATTTGGCTCAAAGTCGTGCACCCTCGGATGCGCGCTGTTGCAATTAGCGACGCTTTTACATTTTATAGTTCAATAAATGTGTGCTCATTCGGCTAAACCTTACTTTATGCAATGTAAATAGTTACTTACATCGGTTGCACGTTGTATAACCCTCAAAAACTCCACAGAAATCCGAGACTGGTCCGGTACAGGTGACAACGAGCAACGATCTCGTTCTTTTTTTTTTTTTTTTTTCTTTTTTTTTTATGTTCTGCTGCAGCATGTGGGCGGGTCGTGACGTTTTACTTTGGATATAAACACGTAAATAGAGTTTTGTAGAAGCATTTTATTGTGAAGGTCAGTAAAATCATTTTTTTGATAGGTAATAATAAGTTACAAAAACATTCACACTTTTTACTTATGTAAAACTTAAATGAATTCAAAAAGAAAAGGGAATCAATTTATTGGAATAAATATACTTTTTAAAATAAATTCCTACAGACAACACCCTTGAAGGACTTTTTACAGTGCACGTTACACTCTCAAGACCCCTTAAAAGGTACTAAAGACGTCGTTACAAAGTCCATCTCACTACAGTGGTTCTAAAATAACTTTATGAATCGGCGACAATAGTTTTTGTGCGCAAAAAAACCCTAAATAACGACTTACATAGTGATGACGATTTCAAAACACGGCCTCATGAAGCTTCGAAGCATTATGAATCAGCAAGTCGATTCAGCGGTTTGAATCGCCAAATTTCAGCAGTTTGGCGGTTTGACACGCGATCCGAATCATCATTCGGCTCATTGATTCATAACGCTTCGAAGCTTCATGAGGCCGTGTTTTGAAATCGTCATCACTATGTAAGTCGTTATTTAGGGTTTTTTTGCGCACAAAAACTATTGTCGCCGATTCATAAAGTTATTTTAGAACCACTGTAGTGAGATGGACTTTGTAACGACGTCTTTATACCTTTTAAGGGTCTTGAGAGTGTAACGTGCCATTGAGCCAATGGAGGCCTTTCAGAGCCATCAGATTTCAACTAAAATATCTTCATTTCTGTTCCGAAGATGAACGGAGGTCTGACGGGTGTCGAACGACATGAGGGTAAGTAATTAATGACAGAATTTTCATTTTTGGGTGAACTAACCCTTTAAGAGTAAAATTAACTGTTTTCATTTACGAGTAATATTAACTCTTATAGTATAACTTTAATTTCCTCTAAACCTTTGTAAAATACTCCACACAACCACACTTATACATGACAATGGCCTTGATGAGTAAAGCAATACAGCATATATTACAGTTTTGACATGTATACAATATTTTACAACATATTTACAACATTTAAACTCATGTAACAAACATTTTAGAAGTAAAAATTAAACATTTAAAAGTAATTCAAGTGTAATCAACTTGTCTGTTATCCAATTTCCACCGTATCAGCGCTGTTTCACGAGCCTGAGATGGACTCACGCTCTGTGGGTGGACTTTGAACTTCAGAACGCCGCCCAGCGTTTCACTAGTAACTCAAAGATGCTGCAAGGCACTTGACTCCATAACCTGCCAATAAACAAACAGTGCACAGTTTTAAGAACATTTTATCATCCAAATTAATTATATTCATTATCTTAAGGAATAAAGTTGTGTGTTTTGAGCAAGGCAGTAGCACCAGGGGCTTCAAAGACAGATGCAGCACTCGTTTACTCACATTGCGTCCCTGTATGTTGTTTTGCATTAAATAAAACATTTTTAAGCTCAGTAATGATTTTATAGATAAAATAAAACACACAAACCTGAATTTCACAGAGGAAATGTTCCAATTCTGCGACGCTGAGAAGAAGGAACTCCTCTGGAGACTGAAGAGAATTCAAACAGCAGCGCTCACTCAACCATTGGGCAGTCATCACGTCAAGGGGCGGGGGAGGGGTGCAGTGTTATAATCAAGTAAACTTACTACATTTCTTCAGTGCCTGTTAAATATTAATAATCTTGATTTGAATTAAGTAATATTTGTGGTTCTTGAAACAGATCGATTTAATTCTCCTTTCTCAAATATTTTGATAGAAATTTCACAAATATATTTAGTATATTTGAAATAAATAATTGGTTATTCTAACACTAAATTCTTTTAGTGAAAAAAACTTAAATATAACTGTAAATTTGAGACAAAATTAACTGTTGGATTTTTAGTCAATTATTTTGGTACGTTCAACTCAAAACATCAAATAAATGATATTTAGAAATTTTATTAAGTTAATAAAGTTAATTATTACTGTGATATTTACTAAGCCACTGAATTATTTTTTAGAGTGTATGCATAAAGATGCTGACACTCAGTGGGAGGTTCAGGCACTGATGGATCACACCTACACATTAGGAGAAAAGTTGAAAGATGTATGCGACAGAGAAACACAATGTGGTGGAGAAGAACCCCTTGCCCATGCCATCCTGAAGAATGACACTAGCTGTGTGTTGTACACAGGCCTGTCTCTCATTGCCTTTTTTGATCATGTTAAATTTCTGGAACAGTTCTACAAAGCAAACTTTAACCCTTAATCGTCCCTTGGGGTCCAGCTGACCCCACTGGCTTTTTCCTCCATTTTTAAAAAGTGTTCCCTTCATCTCAGGGCCATGAGACTCTGTGACTTTTCCTAAATAATCTATCTAAACATGCACAAAAAATCTGGTCTTGATTTGGTTGTTCTAAAGGTGTGTAAAAATTGTTTTACCGTTTAAGTCCCTCGGGGTCAGATTGACCCCACATTAAAAATGAATGGGAAAGTGTAAAAAATAAAAAAAAATATATATATTTTTTTAACTAAATCCTACGGAGCCCCCCTAGTCCCACTTTTTCAAAAAAAATTATTATAACTATCTTGTGGCCTCAAGATAGTAACTCGTGGCCTCAAAATAGTAACTCGTGGCCTCAAGATACTAACTCGTGGCCTCAAGATACTAACTCGTGGCCTCAAGATAGTATCTTGTGGCCTCAAGATAGTAACTCGTGGCCTCAAGATACTAACTCGTGGCCTCAAGATAGTATCTTGTGGCCTCAAGATAGTAACTCGTGGCCTCAAGATAGTATCTCGTGGCCTCAAGATAGTAACTCGTGGCCTCAAGATACTATCTCGTGGCCTCAAGATAGTATCTCGTGGCCTCAAGATAGTATCTCGTGGCCTCAAGATAGTATCTCGTGGCCTCAAGATAGTATCTCGTGGCCTCAAGATAGTATCTCGTGGCCTCAAGATAGTATCTCGTGGCCTCAAGATAGTATCTCGTGGCCTCAAGATAGTAACTCGTGGCCTCAAGATAGTATCTCGTGGCCTCAAGATAGTATCTCGTGGCCTCAAGATAGTAACTCGTGGCCTCAAGATAGTATCTCGTGGCCTCAAGATAGTATCTCGTGGCCTCAAGATAGTAACTCGTGGCCTCAAGATAGTATCTCGTGGCCTCAAGATAGTATCTTGTGGCCTCAAGATAGTAACTCGTGGCCTCAAGATAGTAACTCGTGGCCTCAAGATAGTAACTCGTGGCCTCAAGATAGTAACTCGTGGCCTCAAGATAGTATCTTGTGCCCTCAAGATAGTATCTCGTGGCCTCAAGATAGTAAAGTGTCTGACACATGGACCCTTTGTTATTAAACTGGACCCTGTAGTGCAATACTTCCCATTCTGTGCAATATTCTCTGTTTTAATATTCAGTGTGCAATATAGTTTGCTGCAGTTCTGCTTCTATTTATTTCCTAGTACTGTTCATCACAATTATGTTAATACAGTAATGTAAATCTTGTAGGCTGCTTATCCATAGTTCTTTATAATTCTTCTTCATATTTTATAGCCTATATTTATACTTTTTACATATATATACTTGTTTATTTACTAACTTCTATTAATATTCCGTTAAATGTCTTTATGTGCACATCAACTGTGACACAAGAATTGTTCCCCGGGTTATCAATAGTATCAATAAAGATCAATAAAGTATTTTTGATTATGATTTTAAGTTAACCTATATTGGAGTGTGCAGACTGGTTCATTAATTATTGAAGTGTTTCACATTGTGGTAGTTTTGAATGTAAGAAAAGCATGTGTCCGTGTAGCCTACGAAAAAACGCCAGCAGAGGGCGTTCTAGGCTTAGGTCACGCTACCTACTTTACTAAATCGAAATTATGACTTTAAAAGTCATAATTATGACACAAATCTAAATTATGATTTACTCAATCGAAATTATGACTTTTAAAGTCATAATTTCGATTTAGTAAAGGAGGTAGCGTGACCTAAGCCTAGAACGCCCTCTGCTGGCGTTTTTTCGTAGGCTACACGGACACATGCTTTTCTTACATTCAAAACTACCACAATATGAAACACTTCAATAATTAATGAACCAGTCTGCACACTCCAATATAGGTTAACTTAAGATCATAATCAAAAATACTTTATTGATCTTTATTGATACTATTGATAACCCGGGGAACAATTCTTGTGTCACAGTTGATGTGCATATAAAGACATTTAACGGAATATTAATAGAAGTTAGTAAATAAACAAGTATATATATGTAAAAAGTATAAATATAGGCTATAAAATATGAAGAAGAATTATAAAGAACTATGGATAAGCAGCCTACAAGATTTACATTACTGTATTAACATAATTGTGATGAACAGTACTAGGAAATAAATAGAAGCAGAACTGCAGCAAACTATATTGCACACTGAATATTAAAACAGAGAATATTGCACAGAATGGGAAGTATTGCACTACAGGGTCCAGTTTAATAACAAAGGGTCCATGTGTCAGACACTTTACTATCTTGAGGCCACAAGTTACTATCTTGAGGCCACGAGATACTATCTTGAGGCCACAAGATAATATCTTGAGGCCACAAGATACTATCTTGAGGCCACGAGATACTATCTTGAGGCCACGAGATACTATCTTGAGGCCACGAGTTACTATCTTGAGGCCACAAGATAGTATCTTGAGGCCACGAGTTACTATCTTGAGGCCACGAGTTACTATCTTGAGGCCACGAGATACTATCTTGAGGCCACGAGATACTATCTTGAGGCCACAAGTTACTATCTTGAGGCCACGAGATAGTATCTTGAGGCCACGAGTTACTATCTTGAGGCCACGAGATAGTATCTTGAGGCCACGAGTTACTATCTTGAGGCCACGAGATAGTATCTTGAGGCCACGAGTTACTATCTTGAGGCCACGAGTTACTATCTTGAGGCCACGAGTTACTATCTTGAGGCCACGAGATAGTATCTTGAGGCCACGAGTTACTATCTTGAGGCCACGAGTTACTATCTTGAGGCCACGAGATACTATCTTGAGGCCACGAGTTACTATCTTGAGGCCACGAGTTACTATCTTGAGGCCACGAGATACTATCTTGAGGCCACGAGTTACTATCTTGAGGCCACGAGTTACTATCTTGAGGCCACGAGTTACTATCTTGAGGCCACGAGATACTATCTTGAGGCCACGAGATACTATCTTGAGGCCACGAGTTACTATCTTGAGGCCACGAGTTACTATCTTGAGGCCACAAGATAGTTATAATAATTTTTTTTGAAAAAGTGGGACTAGGGGGGCTCCGTAAAATCCAGTATAAATCTGAAAATTTCCACATTTATATCAAGGTCTGGTCCTAGAGCATAAACACGAAGTAGAACGAACTTTCTATCTCATACACACACACGTACACACACACACACACACACACAAACACACACATGTGTGTGACTGCAACAGAGAGTATTTTTATTGAAATTGGCAAATAAAATCAACAAAACTGGCATAAATCTGAAAGATTTTCATACATAAATGAAGTACTAATACTAGAGCACAAATGCAATATGGAACAAGCATGTTCACTCACACACACACACACACACACACAAACACAGGTGTCTAGAGCATTTTTTTGGATTTTGGCAACGAATGGGAAAATGTAAAAAAAATGCTTTTTTTTCACTTTGTTTGTAAAAAAAAATCAACTATATCCAGTATAAATCTGAAAATGTCTACATTTATATCAAGATCTGGTCCTAGAGCATAAACACAAAGTGGAACGAACTTTCTGTCTCATACACACACACACACACACACACACACACACACACACACACACACACACACACACACACACGTGTGTGACTGCAACAGAGAGCATTTTTATAGAAACTGGCAAATAAAATCAACAAAACTGGCATAAATCTGAAAAAATTCCATACATAAATGAAGGACAAATACTAGAGCACAAATGCAACATGGAACAATCATGAGAAAGAGAGGGAAAAGGGAAAATAAAAGAAAGATGAAAGGCAGCTTAACTTTTGCATAACTTCCCTATGGACCTCTAGTGGATAATGTGGTCATTGCACTCTCTTTCTCTTTAACTATAATTCCTAAAGTTTTTCCACAAACTTACAGATGGCGGTATTCTATCCCTAACACATAGAGCAATGTCCAAAAACTATTTATATTTATTTGAGATCATCATTCAAGTGATTTTTTCATAAAAAAATATTTTTTAATTAGCCAATTTATGACATAGTTAAGTATTTGTGCAGTAAATAGGTAAAAAACAACCAAATACCCACAAAAACAGCATAAATGTATAGTTGAGAAGTAAATAAAAAAATGATATATAGTTTTCCATGTAAAAAAATTATATTTCCTTATGCAATCGCTCTGTAAAAGTTTGGGGTCTATCTGACCCCAAGGGACTCAAACGTAAACCCTACTTGAGGGACGATTAAGGGTTAAGATGTACGTAATGGATCAAATATTGATGACCATGATGAAACTAAAGTTGAATCTACTCCAGGGTGATCTTGCAGAACGCTTTGCTGTGTCCCAGGGGTTAGTGAGCAGGATCCTCTCCTACTGGAAGGACACAATGGAGGAGCACATGAGAATCTACATTCCATGGCTGCCACGGGAGACAATCCGGAGCACAATGCCTCAGTGCTTCAGGGAGAAGTTCCCCAACACCACCTGCATCATTGACTGCACTGAGACCACCCTGCAGAAACCACACAACCTTGACTCCAGAGGCGAGTCATACAGCCATTATTATTCCAGCAATACTATAAAGTATTTAGTTGCTATTGCCCCATGTGGGCTTGTTATGTTCATTTCTCCTGCTTATGGTCATGACTCATGGAGGCAGGTGTAGTGACAAGTTCATCACTCAGGAGTCTGGCTTCCTGGAGTATCTTCGTCCTGGTGATGAAGTGATGGCAGACAGAGGCTTTACCATCAGAGATCTGCTGTTTGAGAGAAGGGTTAACCTTGTTCTACCAGCGTTCGCTCATAAAGGAGGGCAGTTGTCTGATGAGGATGTAACTGCCACAAGGAGGATTGCAAATGTGTGCATACATGTGGAAAGAGTTATCAGGAGGCTCAAAGTGTTCAAAATAATCTCCCAAACTGTACCTATCAACTTGGCACACAAAATGGACAAAATCCTCAGAATCTGTGCAGCCCTGGTAAACATGCAGGGGGAAATCATCCATGAGGATGCTGAATGAGCATGGACGTTTACACGTCAAAAAGATCCTGATTTCCACTGTAGCTTACAGTTTTTCTCCATTGGTTTGGCTCATTTCTTGAAACAGAAATTACATTCTCAAAACAACATGGACAAATCTCCAAACCACTTGGCAATTGTTCACAACAGAATAGCATTTCTCATTCATTTCATCAAATTGCAAATGTCTATGTACATGTCTCAATGTCTCAGTACATCTTTGCAAATGATTAAGTACAGGTAGCCAACATTTAGCACAGTTTGCAAGTGATTAGATCTTTTTGATCTAAACTGATTGTTAGATTCTCAGTCTAATGGTCGTTCGCTCCAAAACGTATCAGCGTCATTTCATTGTATAAGTCATCACATGCACAATAGTCTGTTCAATTGTCAAAATTAGTCAAGAACATAATACCATGAATACCATATATGAATCCCTTGAAACATTTGCTAAATGTATTAAAGCAATTGACAGTCAGGTGAAACTAGTCTAATGAAGGAGGACTTTCACACATCTCAGATGACCAATCAAACAGTATGTTTACAGGTGCTGTCCATGACTGTGAATGCTGCCAAACATACATGTAAAGAGCTTGACCATGCAGAACCAGTACAATTTCTGAACATGGAGGCACCTGGCCAAGTAAATTAACAAGGGCAACTGCCTGCTCGAGGAAGAGGAAGAGAGGGGAAGAGAGGGGTGGGAAGGGGTAGAGAGGGGTGGGAAGGGGTAGAGAGGGGTAGAAAGGGGAAGAGAGGGGTAGAGAGGGGAAGGGGAAGAGATGGGTAGAGAGGGGAAGGGGAAGAGAGGGGTAGAGAGGGGTAGAGAGGGGAAGGGGAAGAGAGGGGTAGAGAGGGGAAGGGGTAGAGAGGGGTAGAGAGAGGAAGGGGTAGAGAGGGGTAGAGAGAGGAAGGGGTAGAGAGGGGTAGAGAGAGGAAGGGGAAGAGAGGGGTAGAGAGGGGAAGGGGTAGAGAGGGGTAGAGAGGGGAAGGGGAAGAGAGGGGTAGAGAGGGGAAGAGAGGGGAAGGGGAAGAGAGGGGAAGAGAGGGGTAGGAAGAGGTATACCTGGAGTAGGATGTGGCCAAAGAAGACGGGGACCAAATTTATCAGATGCGATTCTACTGAGTACCCATGGGTTGACATTGAGAGAGACTGGACAGAGAATTCAGCCCAACCTCAGCAGATATAAAAAAAACAAACCTTTGAAAATGCATGAATGAATCTAATTATTTTATAAATGTGGAGAGAAATACATATTTTCATCAATATGCAGTACTGGTCTTGTGTGTACTGTTTGGTCAATATATTCATATACTTTACTCTAACAATATCTCTGAAAAAAAATCAAACCCAGATTATATCATTAGAAAAGTAGAAATTTTACAATATTACAAGTGTTTACAGTAAGATTGAGAACAGCAGCGTGTGGATGGCCAGGAGGGTGAGGATGGTAATTTTCATTGTTTTTTTGTGTGTTATATTACAGTATATTATGCTGTATACATTTTCTTTTTACTCTGATGTATGGAAGTTACTTTATGTGTGTGAATGATAATGGTTACATTTTCCTTTGCAGTATGAGTGAAATGTGTGATGTCAAACCTTGGAGGCTACTCTTACCCTAAAATCCTATTTCTTTTTTTTTTCAGTTTTATACACAATTGTATTCTGTTAGCTAGACAAAAATGAAGGACTGGGCTAAGACTGAAAGGTGGACATGAGGGATATTTCAATGGTCCTATGCCATAGTGACAAAACATCTAAACATTTTGACTTGCAGTGCTTACACAATGCCAAAGGGACGAAGCATTTTGGGGGCACTGACTGTTTAAATGAGAAGGAAATTTAGTTGACACGAGTGAACTGTTTTGGGAGAGGTATGAGCTTTTGCAGGTGAACCATGGTGTTGTGCCGAACCATCCACGTTATTTTGGCAAAAGCACCAAGAGTGTTGAGAATGTCCGGTCTGTTTCAAGAAATGAGCCAAAGCAATGAGAAGGATCTTTGCCATTTTCATGGCACTGACTATTTATATGGGAAAGGAATTTAGTTCTGAAGCATGAGTGAACAGTTTTGGTAGAGATATTAGCTTTTGCAAGTGAGTTATAGTGTTGTGCTGAACTGTAAGACTGTTTTGCCAAATGATCTTACAATTTTGAGAATGTAATTTCTGTTTCAAGAAATGAGCCAAACCAATGGAGAAAAACTGTAATATTTGTAAATAATTATTTGACAGCCTGCAGTGCCTTGATTGTACTATCATTTGCACATATGATTTGTCTTTAACATTTTATTTTTCAGGTATCTCTATTCTGCACTGCTGATTAGTTATTTTACTGTAAACCAATGGAATTATAATGCACAAGCATGTGTTTTGGATCTCAGGTTTTATACTAAATAGTCTGTGTTTGTGTCACAGAATTCCACTGACGAGGTGAGTTGTAGGACCCAAGTGCAGTTTAATTCCAAAATAAACATAAATCAAAACATAAAACAAAGACTTGACATGGCAAACATGAACCTCACCTATACAGTAGTTAACAACGTCGATAACAGACAAAGACACACAGCAAACATGAGGGCTTAAATACACACAGACTAATGACAAGAGACACCTGTGAACAGTGATGAGACAATGAACCAATGACATGACAACACATGAGGGCATGGGAATCACATGACAAGACCAGGGGCCTGTTTCAGAAAGGAGGTTCAACCAACTCTGAGTTTAAACCTGAACTCTGAGTTGACTTACTCTGAGATGGGAAACTCTGAGTTTTGGGTTTCAGAACAGCTGAATTGAGGTAGTTCAATCAACTCTGAGTAGACTGACTCTGAGTTAAGCTCGTGCACTCCAACTATTAAAAGCCATGATCAATGGAGCTCCGAAATTACGATTAACCATGGCAACAGCACCCAACAAAAATATGTTTGCATACTTCCGGGTCAATACACAAGTTTAATTCTTAATTATTTTAAATAAGTTTAATTTTCATGGTATCCAAAAGACAAACAAAGAATGTGGCAGCAGCTAAAAAAAAACAAAAAAACAATTCAATCAGGAAAAGCTTTAAGCATAAAATGTTCATGGGTGTAGACTTTACAAACATTTGACATATTAAATAAATATCATTCAGTGTCCAATGTGCAGCAGCTTTTCCCACATAAACCCTTTTCACAGACTGTGATGACGTGTTTTAATGGTCATCAATATCGTAAATCCTGCAACGTTTTTTGTATTTTTTTTTTTGATGTATGTACATTTATAACACTAATACTTTGTATTATATTACTTTTGCATCAAATTACAAAAAACAAGTTACCGCTGCTGTGAGAGTGTTTCTAATTCAGCGTCTATGGGAGTGATAGTTAAAATTAACATCTTTCTCTCTTTTCACTTCCGTTATCAATCTCACTCTAATTTTTCCATCTTTTTGAAAGTTGTGAAATCACTATTGTGGAGTTTTTCTTTTGCAATTTGAGCAAATGGAGACACAAAAATATATATTTAATGTATTCTCTCATTCACCGCTATAAGAGTTAACCCAACTATGACGACTTCAGCTTCGGAAACCCAGAAATGTGAAAGGGTCTATGCTCTTTCCACATAATGAAATGTTCTCTAATCCCACCTGTTACATTTATTAATCAGGGTAATGACATTAACATTTGACTTCTACTCAGGCCAGCCAAACACCAGCACCACTGACAGATGAAGAGGAGATGGAGGAAGAATATTAACACCCAACAGGAAAAACAATAAAGTATTTGTAGGAAATAAAGATGACTATAAAAAAATGTAAATAAATGTATTTAACAGCTGTGGTGGTGGTTATGGCATATATCTTGTACTACCATCTGGCAGCATCCTTCCATTCCATACAATAATCCGTTTTCAGAAAGTGTGATGATGGGAATATGAGTGTCAATGCATCCAACCACTGGAAATCCTAAAGGAAACTCTAATTATTAGGTTACTTCTAGAGGATTATCAAGTGAACGTCAGGATCCTGTATAAAAGGACATGCCATTTTTGTCACTTTGACAGTGTCCTCATGATGAAAATATGAGCAATGAATGAATGTTCCTGCAAAGAATGCTTTTCTTACTTTGCATTTTTGTCAAGTGGTAGATAATTTAATTTGTTTTAAGTAAACTTCGTTTACTTTAGATTTAGATTAAATTCATAATTTTTTTTATATTTATACTTGAAATACGACCAAAATACTCAGTAAGAAAAGCATTTGTGGCGTTTGAAGGAATGAATGAAGTATTTAAACACTGCTGGTGCTTTAAAAAATGGGAGGAGAACGAAACAAACTCTGGGTTTACCAAAGAAAACCTGCTTCTGACCAGGTTAGGTTCACAGAGTAAGTTACCCTGGTAACTGACTCTGAGTATAAGTTACCTCTCTTTCAGAAACGGGCTTGACTTATCCTGCTTTCTCGGGTTTGACATACCTCCCATTCTGAAACAGAAAACCCAGAGTTTCCCTTATTTCAGGGTTAACCTACTCAGAGTTTTCACTTAACCTCCTTTCTGAAACGGGCCCCAGGAAGTGCTTGACAAGACTGTGAACAAGACACTAAAACATAGCAAGAACATGATGAACCAAAAACATGAACGAGGAACATGAACAAACACCAAAACACCCTGTGACAGATCCCCCCCCTCTATGGGCGGTCCCTGACGCCCAAACAACACCAACACAATGGCCTAACAGAGAGTCTTAACAAAAAGTCTTGGGGGGCAAACTTGGGGGAGGGATGGTGGGCCAGGCCCGTGCAGGGGCACCGGACCCAGACATGACCTGGACGGGCCTGGGAGCGTGGGCGGACCTGGACCCTGTCCCTGTGGCGTGGGCGGACCTGGACCCTGTCCCTGTGGCGTGGGCGGACCTGGACCCTGTCCCTGTGGCGTGGGCGGACCTGGACCCTGTGGCGTGGGCGGACCTGGACCCTGTGGCGTGGGCGGACCTGGACCCTGTGGCGTGGGCGGACCTGGACCCTGTGGCGTGGGAGGACCTGGACCCTGTGGCGTGGGAGGACCTGGACCCTGTGGCGTGGGAGGACCTGGACCCTGTGGCGTGGGAGGACCTGGACCCTGTGGCGTGGGAGGACCTGGACCCTGTGGCGTGGGAGGACCTGGACCCTGTGGCGTGGGAGGACCTGGACCCTGTGGCGTGGGAGGACCTGGACCCTGTGGCGTGGGAGGACCTGGACCCTGTGGCGTGGGAGGACCTGGACCCTGTGGCGTGGGAGGACCTGGACCCTGTGGCGTGGGAGGACCTGGACCCTGTGGCGTGGGAGGACCTGGACCCTCAGGCGTGGGTGGCAATGGCGGCAACGGCAGTTCACCAGGCCATGGCGGCAACGACAGTTCACCAGGCCATGGCGGCAATGGCAGTTCAACAGGCCATGGCGGTAATGGCAGTTCAGGGGGCCACAGAGGCGTGGGCTTCATGGCCTCCATGTATCCCTTGCCCCCCCCCAAAATTTTCTTGGGCGGGACAGCGGGCTCGTGGGCTGGAGCCTGGACGGGGCCGTGGGCTGGAGCCTGGACGGGGCCGTGGGCTGGAGCCTGGACGTGGCCGTGGGCTGGAGCCTGGACGTGGCCGTTGGCTGGAGCCTGCACGTGGCCGTGGGCTGGAGCCTGGACGTGGCCATGGGCTGGAGCCTGGACGTGGCCATGGGCTGGAGCCTGGACGTGGCCGTGGGCTGGAGCCTGGACGTGGCCGTGGGCTGGAGCCTGGACGTGGCCGTGGGCTGGAGCCTGGACGTGGCCGTGGGCTGGAGCCTGGACGTGGCCGTGGGCTGGAGCCTGGACGTGGCCGTGGGCTGGAGCCTGGACGTGGGCTGGGCTCACTGGGGTGGAGAGTACTGTGGGACAGTGGAGCTCCTCATCCACTGTTCCCACAGTAAAGGCCGAGCCGCCCAACAAAAGGGCCTGGTCTATATATTGGGCCAGGGTAAAATCGATCTTCCCCCCTGGCATCTGTGATTGGACCGATTCGTTAAGCCCAAATCTAAAAATGTCCTTAAGGGCCACATCATTAAAATCTACCTGGTAGCACAGTCCACAAAACTCATGTACGTAGTCCTCTATAGGACGCTGGCCTTGACGGAGGCGAAGCATGGAAACTGCTGGGTCCATTGTTGGCGGTCTGTTATTCTGTCACAGAATTCCACTGACGAGGTGAGTTGTAGGACCCAAGTGCAGTTTAATTCCAAAATAAACATAAATCTTAACATAAATCAAAACATAAAACAAAGACTTGACATGGCAAACATGAACCTCACCTATACAGTAGTTAACAACGTCAATAACAGACAAAGACACACAGCAAACATGAGGGCTTAAAAACACACAGACTAATGACAAGACAAGTGACACCTGTGAACAGTGATGAGACAATGAACCAATGACATGACAACACATGAGGGCATGGGAATCACATGACAAGACCAGGAAGTGCTTGACAAGACTGTGAACAAGACACTAAAACAAAGCAAGAACATGATGAACCAAAAACATGAACGAGGAACATGAACAAACACCAAAACACCCTGTGACAGTTTGGCACCTTGATGTTTTTTTTATCTTTAACGTTTTTTAATAACTTTTCAAGTATTGTATAATATCAACTTATTTTTAGACTATTTAAATGTTTACAGATACAAAAACATGATATTTACCTTGTGTCCAACTAAAATATGTATTATTACATTTTTCAATCCGTTTTCATTTTAATTGCTAATGTAATTTGTTATTTAGTCATATTTTGATTGAATCGATGTTGTCCTAACCACATGTAAATAACTAAAAGTGTCATGACCTTATGTATATAAACTGGCAAGAAAATACAGTATTTCACTAATGGAATTTATTAACTCATGTCATTTGTTTACATTGAATGTAATTATAATAATTCACTTTTAAAATAGAAAAACATCACTCAATTTAAACATTTCACGCATGTATGGCATTATTTCTAGGCAATTTAATTTATTATACATATTAATTATAATCACAATTACTATTGAAATGGTAAAACATCACCTTAATGTGTAAAACTGAGCACAAACTATAAAAAGAAAAACACCAAGGAACTAGCCTGACAAAGGGTCAGCGGAACAATTATTAACAGTTAGGTATCAGCACACATCAACACATGTGTCCCCGAGTACCAGTGGCGCTGCTCATCTGTGCAGGACAATCCAGTCAGATCTTTGGACACTGCAAACTGCACCTTTAACACATTTTAAATAGAACAGTTACATATTTTTAATGTATTACAGTCCTTGGTGTCACAATACTTATATAGAAAATATGGACAGTTTATGGTGACAACTGTCCATATTTTTAAATTTACCTTGATGATGTACTTACCCAAATTGCCATTCGAGATTAGACTGGTATGAATTAGAATTAGTGAAAATAAAAACTTACTTACCTACACAGAAAGGAAGTGGTGGTTCACCAAAATGTGGTGTGCTGACAGAATATTACATTTACTCAAACTTGAATGATCTTACCTTAACCCAAGCAGCATCATTGAACAAGATATTATACTTTTACTTATCTGGAAAAGGTGCACCATCTGTTGATTAAAAAATAAAAACAATAGTCATATACTAAATATTATTTTACAAATGCCTTAGCAGCCAATGTTTTCATCAGCTCTTTAGCACTGATACCCAAACAGTACAAATAAAATAGAAATAAACTTGAAGCTTCAATGTAAATCTAGCTTAAATTTTAATGTGACAAACTTGCATCAAGAGCTCTGTGGGTACACATCAGATTGGTACAATGTGTCAAACTTCAAGCCTAAATATTATGAGGTAGACAACAAATTTAAATTAAAAAAATTTTGACATCAAATTGTAACGTTAGTTCAATCCCAAACATTTAGCATTGCTATCTATATAAAATAAACTGACTAGTAATCTAATCACAACGAGGCAACAGCTAGTATGTTATGGCACTGAACCATATACTGTATATAAAACAGACAACTGAACAGACAATTAATTAGCCTACCTTCCATAAGATCGCCGCTGCGTGACTGCAGGATTTCCCCTGACCCGCGACACAGGAGCACCCGGCACCCGGCCGGTTGATGTAGTCAGAATCCATGCAGAGTGAACGTCAGACTTGCTTTGGCTTGGTTGGACATCAGCCTTCAGCCTTCATGAAAATCAGGTCATCGATGTTGTTATTGATTAACACTTTTCCACTGTGGAGGTACTGATACGCCTCAGTACTTTTGTGATTGCGCATTGTAGACCCATACGCACCAAGTGACAACACAAAATAATTAAATATGTCTTTGTACGTTATATGAGGCCACTTCTTCATGTCATCCTCCCACTCGTGAATAGTTTGAGGGTGTGGCACTGACCTGCCATTTTGATTATGCAGCGATTTTTGGAAATGTTCCCATGACATAGTTCCCTAATTTAGTTCAGATAACGTTAGTTAGCCCAGGGAAGCGAGGAAACGGAAGTGCCGCACAAAAACCGGAAGTTGGACCCATGTTTACTTCCGCGTTCGAAAATAAGGCGAATTGAAGGGGGAAATCTCCTCAACCAACACCAATGTGCAGCACCACCTGAAAGATGCGACAGCAGCCATATTGCGCCAAAACGCCCACCACACACCAGCTTATGGTGGAGAGGAGACGAGTGATGAAGCCAATCTGTGTATGCTGATGATTAGGAGGCCATGATGAACAGAGGCCAATTTTGCCAGGATGCCGGGGTTACACCCCTACTCTTTTTCCGAAGGACATCCTAGGATTTTTTTTAAGACCACAGAGAGTCAGGACCTTGGTTTAACGTCTCATGTGAGGGACGGTGCTCTTTGACAGTATCGTGTCCCCATCACTACACTGGGGCGTTAGGACCCATACAGACCACAGGGCCCCCTGCTGGCCTCACTAACACATCTACCAGCAGACACCTGGTTTTCCCAGGTGGTCTCCCATCCGGGTACTGACCATGCTCAGCCCTGCTTAGCTTCAGTGGGAAACAAGTCTTGGGCAAAAGGGTGATATGGCTGCTGGCAAATGATCAGACAGAGTGCCGCAAGTGATCTCTCGCACGTATCTCTACGCCAGATTGTGTACATTGACCTCACTTACCGGAAGTGATGTTTGGAAGCTTATGTGTAGCAGAATTCAATTTGCAATGCAATATGCAAAATGGCAATGTAATATGTAAAATGGCAATGCATTTCAGTATTTAAATTTACATTTTACATACCATGTGTGCAACATTTGATGCATGTAAAATTTACATTTGCTATTTCATACACTAGTTTTAACATATCATTTAAAAATATATTTTAACGCTTTATAAGTTGCAAAATTAAAATGAAAATGTGTTAGAGAAATGATTAAATGTGTTTAACATGTCAAGCAAAAATTGTAGCAAAATGATCATTTAAATGTTATTTTTCTTAATTGCATTTACACTCACAGTTAAGATACTTGCTATTGTATTTTCATTATATGTCCCGCAATGAATGTAGCAAAATTCAATGTGGAATTGAAAATGCAATCCGAGCCGATCAAGTCTCCGCCCCGCCCTGTCAATCATTGCATCAAGGCGGGGCCAGGTGTTGAAAACATGGCGGCAGCAGAGCTATTAAAGCGATGGGTTCACTGGCAGATGAAGTGGAGCGTGAACACAGAAATGATCGTGCGCGTCTGTCAGTGACTGTTCTGTTAGACCAGCACGTTATTAGAACCATAGATATTTATGGTTAGAAGAACGTTTCGCAGAGAACGCGCCTGGCTCGTGCACCTTAACACGAGCGTGGTCGCGTGTTTAAATACTGAAATGCATTGCCATTTTACATATTGCATTGCCATTTTGCATATTGCATTGCAAATGGAATTCTGCTACACATAAGCTGTGATAGTGATGGCACGCATTTATCTGTGCATGTTTTTTTTTTTAATTCAATTCAATTCAATTCAAATTTATTTGTATAGCGCTTTTCACAATACACATTGTTTCAAAGCAACAGAAAGTGCATTTCATAAATGTACATTGAAAAATGTTAGAAAGAGAATGTTAAAGAAAAATGTTAGAATAAGTTAATCAATCATGTATTAATTTAGGCCATAACAACGCTGGCGTTGAGTCGTCTCTTCACAGGCGTCGAGTCGTCTCATCACAGGTGTTGGGGCATCTGAAGTCTCCATGAGAGGCTGGATACAAACTGGAGCTGACGAACTAGTTACCTCGGGACTAGTGTCTTTATTATGGGAATTATTATGGGAAATAATTAGCATAGCCGCTGTTCAGAATATTAATGCTTTTGATCCGATTTAACTGTAGTATAAAACGTATTTATAATGTGAATGCTTGGCTAAAGAGATGCGTCTTTAATCTAGTTTTAAACTGGGACAGCGAGTCTGAACCTCGAACAATATCAGGAAGACTATTCCAGAGTTTAGGAGCTAAATGTGAAAATGCCCTCCCTCCTTTAGTGGATTTAGATATCCTAGGAATGACCAGAAGCCTCGAGTTTAGTGATCTTAAAGAGCGCGATGGATTGTAGGGCGATAGAAGATCCGTTAAATACACTGTAGCTAAACCATTTAGGGCTTTATAGGTCAGTAGCAAAACTTTGTAATTGATACAGAACTTAATAGGTAACCAGTGTAGAGATGATAAAATTGGTGTTATATGATCATATTTTCTTGACCTAGTAAGAACTCTAGCAGCTGCGTTTTGGACTAACTGTAGCTTGTTTATTGATGATGCAGGACAACCAGCTAATAAAGCATTACAGTAATCTAGTCTCGTGGTCATGAATGCATGAACTAACTTTTCTGCATCAGAAATAGATAGCATGTTACGTAGCTTAGCAATGTTTCTAAGGTGGAAAAATGCCGTTCTTGTAACATATGAAATATGATTTTCGAAAGACAAGTTGCGGTCTAATATAACACCCAGGTCTTTTACTGTAGTGGATAAAGTGATAGGACATCCTTCCAAGTTAAAGTTGTATTGTGAGAGGTTTTGTGGGCAGTTTTTTGGACCAATAAGTAATACCTCAGTTTTATCTGAATTTAATACAGAAAATTACACGTCATCCAGTATTTAATATCATCAACACACGCTGTCAGTTTAGATAATTTAGCGTTTTCATCTGGTCATCATGAAATATATAATTGAGTGTCATCAGCATAACAGTGGAAATTAATTCCATGTTTTCTTATAATATTACCAAGTGGCAGCATATATATTGAGAATAGCAGAGGGCCTAGCACGGATCCTTGCTGCACCCCATAGTCTACTGACATTATCTTTGATTTTTTCCCATTTAGACAGACAAAATGGTAGCGGTCTGATAAATACGATCTAAACCAGTTTAATGCCTGTCCCTGAACACCAGTGTAATTTTGAAGTCGATCTAATAGTATTTTATGATCTATAGTATCGAACGCAGCACTAAGATCGAGTAGAACTAGTATTGAGATACAGCCTTGGTCAGAAGCTAGAAGTAAATCATTTGTGATTTTAACGAGTGCGGTTTCTGTGCTGTGATGCGGCCTGAATCCTGATTGAAATTTTTCATAGATATAATTTTCTTGCAAGAAAGAGCACAATTGAGCGGACACAACTTTTTCTAGTATTTTAGACATGAATGGAAGATTTGAAATGGGTCTGTAATTTGCTAGGTTATTATGATCTAATTGTGGCTTCTTAATGAGAGGTTTTATGACGGCCAACTTGAATATTCTTGGAACATGACCTAAAGATAAAGACGAGTTAATAATATTGAGAAGAGGCTCTTCCACTACAGGTAACAACTCTTTCAGTAGTTTAGTGGGTATTGGATCTAATAAACATGTTGTTGGTTTAGATGCAATGATAAGTTTATTTAGCTCTTACTGTCCTATAGTTGTAAAGCAGTGCAGTAGTTCTTGAGGGGTGATAATTGCGGTTGAATCATAAGACATCTTTAAAGATTGTACATTTACAATTTTGTTTCTGATGCTTTCTATTTTCTCAGTGAAGAAATTCATAAAATCATTACTACTAAACTGTAACGGAATATTTTGTTCAGGCGATGCTTGTTTATTTGTTAGTCTAGCCACAGTGTTAAATAAAAACCTTGGATTATTTTGGTTATTTTCTACTAGTTTGCGGAGATGCTCAGCCCTGGCTGCTTTTATGGCCTTTTTATTACGTGACATACTATCTTTCCACACAATTCTTTTTTTTCCGATCAAAATTTTTATTTGAATTTATTCTCAATCAGGAACTTATCAAAGTCTCCATGAACTATGTACAAACAGATGCCATGAAAAGTGTCTGCAATGCAAAAAAAATAAATCAATAAATCAATAACTAAAATAATAATAAATCAATAACTAATGAATAAAAACAGTAAATTATACATGAGCATACATATGCAGAGAAAAAGGAAAAATGGAATGTCATAATTTCAATTTATCTAACAGCAACTTTGCAATAGTTGTCCAACTCTGAATAGTTTTTTCTTTTGCGCCATTGAGCTTAGCAGTGGTACCTTCTAGTAAGACAATGTCTCTAAAATAAGATAACCAGAGGAAAGTTGTAGGAGTGGCTGGTTCTATCCAAAGCTTAAGAATAGTCTTTTTGGCAGCAGTGCTTGCTGCCAATAAGGTCCTGCTTTGGTGAGCATTAAGCTGGAGAGCGGAATCATCTAAAAGTAGAAATAACACAGGGTCCAGAGGTATATCCAAATGTAGAATGTCCGAAAGCACAGTACATACAAAAGTCCACAAAGGAATCACTGTGGGGCATTCCCAAAACATGTGCAAATAAGAGCCTACTGTAGATGAATCACATAAATGACAGTATGGATTAGCTCTGACATGCATCTTATACAGCACACTAGGAGTGATATAGGCTCTATTAATACATTTGTAATGAATCATCTGGTGTGCCAGGTTCTTAGATGCAGTGAAACATCTGGCCCATACCACACCCCAGTCAGGTTTAGCTAAACCTTCCTTTTCCCAGGAGTAGACTGCTGGAATATAAGAGTACTGCATTAAAAGAGCAGAATTATAAACCTCAGAAACTAAGCCATTGATGGGGGTGTCAGGGCCCAGCCACTCCCACAGGGGATGCGGCAGGATGCTAGTAGCCCAGGGGACCCCATAAGCTTTCAGGGCTGACCTTAATCTTAAATATAAGAAGAAAGAGAATCCAGGTAAAGAAAATTCTGTACTTAAGTCCTGGAACGATTTGATGCCCCCGTCACTGAAAATGTCATTCAGGGTGTGAACACCTAAGTCAGACCAAGCTTTAAAAACAAAGGGTTTGTTACCAGTCTGCAAACAAGTATTATTCCATAATGGAGTTATCTTGGTGTATAAGAAGGGGCCTCCCATAATTTTCTCAACCTTTTTCCACACATCAAAGGTGTATCCGACAATTGGTCCAAAATTTTTCTTAGAACATTTAGAAACACCTGAAAAAGGTAGATCTTGTAGGCGAATAGGATGGGCAATGTTGGCTTCTAAATCTCGCCATGGAACCAAGGAATCAGGATTAACCCAGGTTTTAATTGGTCTTATTTGAAATGCTATGTTATATAATTTGAAGTCAGGAAATGATAGACCCCCATCAAGTTTCTTACGCTGCATTGTCTTGAGTCGAATTCTGGGTTTTTTCTTATTCCAGATAAATCTAGAAATAGTCGTGTTGAGCTCCTTGAAAAAACATTCAGGCGGTGCCAAAGGCAACATAGAGAACAGAAAATTGACTCTAGGAAGTATGTTCATTTTAATAATGGATATTCTTCCATGAAGAGCTAAACATAAGGGGGACCACCGATCAAGATCTTCTTTGATCTTATTCAGAAGGGTTTGATAATTACCTTTAGAAATTAGATTAAATGAAGGAGATATGGTGATGCCCAAATATGTAAACTGTTTAACTATAGGAATCATGGGAGGTAGGTTATTAGAATCCTGTCTCGCTGAGTCATTAAGAGGTGTTAAGGCAGATTTATTCCAATTAATTTTGTAACCAGAGAGAGAACCAAATTTTTCAAAAAGCTTTAAGCATTCAGGAACGGACACAGAAATATTGGAAATATAGAGCAAAATGTCGTCAGCATAAAGAGAGATTTTATGCAAAGTATTTACACAAATAATGGGTTGTATAGTTGGCGACTGACGTACAGCTTGAGCCAACGGCTCAATTGATAGGGTAAAAAGCAAGGGCGATAGTGGACATCCTTGGCGGGTACCCCGACCGAGAGCGAAAGGTTGAGACACTAAGGAGCCAGTAAGAACCCTGGCTGAGCAGTTATTATAAAGTGTTTTAATCATTTTAATAAATCCTTGTCCAGCCCCTACATGTTCCAGGACCGACCAGAGAAAGCTCCATTCTATTCTATCGAAGGCCTTCTCCGCGTCTAATGAAATGACTGCGGAGGAGGCTGGATAAGAATTGGATCTATGTATAATGTGTAATAGTCGCCTGATGTTATCGGATGCGAATCGTTTTTTGAGAAAACCAGACTGATCGTAGTTAATGACTTTATCTATACATTTGTTCAGTCGAAGAGCTAGAGTTTTAGCAAAAAGTTTGGCATCAGTGGTAATTAAACTAATAGGTCGGTAACTAGCACAATCTAAAGGATCCTTACCCTTCTTAAGTAAAAGGGTTATGAGAGCTGTGTTTTGGTCCCTATGGAGGGCTCCATGTTCAATTGCGAAATTAAATGAATTTAGTATAAGTGGTGATACTATATCCCAAATAGCGGAAATTAATTCAGCGGGAATTCCGTCACTGCCTGGAGCTTTGTTCTTTGGCATGGAGTCCAGAGCCAGTTTTAATTCTTCAAGAGACATGGGCCAGTTAAGCATCTCCTCGTGAAGTTCATCAATTTTAGGAAGATTAACCCGTTGCAGAAAAGATTTTTGTTGTTCGTAGCTTATAGAGGAATTAGAAGTGTATAGATGTTCATAATAATTTTTAAAAGTCTGGTTTACATCTTCAGGTTGAGTGCATAAAATACCGTCACTCTTTATAGCGGTTATGTTTGCTCTAGATTCCATCTGTTTGATCCGTAAAGCTAATAGTTTACTTGGTCTCTCGCTGTTGAAGTAATAACATTGCCTTGTTCGATGCATAATAAATTCAGCTCTGTATAAAAGAAAACCTTTCAGCTCAGATTTAAGTGCATTTAGTTTTTTGGCCTTCTTTTGACAATAGGAGTTTTTGAGATCCTGTTCCAACGACTGAACTTGTCTCTCCAATTCGTTCTTACGGTTATTCCTAGATTTCTGACGAAAAGAAGAGAAACCAATGCATTTTCCTCTAATGAAGCATTTTGTTACCTCCCATAAGGATTGAGGGTTATTCGTAGAACCCCTATTTAACTCAATAAACTCTAATAAGGAGGTGCGTAGTTGTAATAGAAATTCTTGATCATGAAGTAGGGATGTATTAAACCTCCAGCGTTTACGCCCAGAGGAAATAGAAAATGGGAGAAGACTTAAAGTTACTGGGGAGTGGTCTGAAAGAAGAAGAGGTAATATATCCGTATTCTCAATAAATGGGATATAAGCTGGTGATATAAGCAGATAGTCAATGCGCGAATAGGATTTGTGGCGGGATGAAAAGAATGTATAGTCTTTGACACTATCATTCCTCAGCCGCCATATGTCACACACGTTAACCTGTTTTATAAAATCATTGAATAACTTTGACGGGGCAAAATCAGAGCGAGATATCTGGGATCTATCAAGTTGGGGATTATGCACAGCATTGAAGTCACCACCTATCACAAGGTGGTAATCATTAAAACTTAGAATCATACGGACAAGCTGTTGATAAAACTCGCAATCATATTCGTTGGGGGCATATACAGAGATAAATGCACATTTAATATTGGACCATGTGCCGAGTACACAAGTGATACGCCCATCTGAATCACTCTTAGAACAATGTATGGAAAAGGGAAGACGCCGCGCTATCAAGATCAGGACCCCTTTAGTTTTCTTAGCAGATGAAGAAAAAGAAACTAATTTATAATATTTATTCTGAAACCGATGAGTGTCACAAGCTTTTAGATGAGATTCTTGTATTAATGCAACGGAAGCACGTTTAGATCTTAGATAATCCAAACATTTAGTTCTCTTAATGGCGCCATTTAAACCATTGACATTCCAAGAAACTATATTAAGAGCCATGAGTCGGTCTCAATATGCATACTGAATACAAAATCAAAATGGGTGAGCTTACAAGGATAGTTCATGGCATCTGGAACTTTAAATGAACAACAACAAGAAACTAATCGAAAGGCAGAAAGCAGAGAGATAGAACGAACTCTCCTGCCTGCCAGCACAACATCCTTGTCTGGATACGTGGCCATCACAACAGTCGATCACTCGAGTCCAAAAGCCGACTCGGCATCGCAGTTTACCAGTGTAGGGCTCGGCATAGTCCGTCGCGGTGTTCGTTGCTGGGAGTTACGGGCTGCTGGCGTCCATTAAAATTGCCGCTGGCGTGACATCACCTATAGGCAAAGGTGTAGCGAATGCCTGTTGCTGGTCAGCATAAGTATCCACTTCGGCTGGCGTTTCGAGAAAAGAGGTTGATCCGCGATGTGTAACCTTGACCGTAGCGGGGTAAACCAGGAAGGAAGATATCCCAAGCTGTGTGAGTTTTTTCCTCGACTGATTCATCGCACGTCTTTTCATGGCGGTTTGGTTACTGTAATCGGGGAAGAAGAGAAGCGAGCTGCCTTTGTGGAGTATTTGACCCGCGGCGCGGGCTCCTTTTAGGATCGCGTTTCTATCTTGAAAACGTAGCAGCTTGAAAATTAATGTTCGCGGACCTTTTTTGTTGCTGTCTCCGGCGTAGAGACAGCAACAAAAACAGCTAACCCGTTCTATCTCTATCGGTCCATCTTTAAGGGAAGGGATCCACAGAGGTAGCTGAGTTTGCATAAAATCCACGGGGTTACTGCCCTCTTCCCCCTCTTTAAGACCAACGAGACGTAAGTTGCATTGACGGCTCTTGTCTTCCAGTCTCGCCATCTTGTCTTGAAGTGTGTCTACGGCCAGCTTAACTTCAGCCGAATCTTGCTTAACTTTCCGAACTGCCGCCTGAATATTGTCGAAGTTGTTGCTGATAACTCTTATCTCTTTTTCCAGAAAACCAATTTTTTCTGCGATCGGTTGAAATTCCTCCTTAAAAATTTCTCGGACGACGCCAAGCTGTAGTTTTAGTTCGTCGGCCACCATGACGCGCAGCATGTCTTTATCAGGGTCTTTCAGCCGTTTCTTCTCCGGAGAGGTTGGTAAAAGCTGACGTTTAGCCATCACCAACTAGTAAACGAACCTTGGAAGCAATTATATTATTGTAATGCCGAGGACGGATGATTAATCGACGCCGAGTAACGGAGCTCAAGACTCAAGCAGCCATCCCTGTTAGTGGTCACGTGATCTCCTATCCTTTCCACACAATTCTAAAGACCTCTAAATTAGTTTGTTTCCATTTACGCTCTAAGTTACGAGTTTCTCTCTTGTTAACATGTGTAGCACTGTTGTACCATGGTGCTTTAGTTTTCTCTCTAACCTTTTTTAATCTAATTGGTGCAACAATTTCTAATGTACTAGAGAAAATGGTGCTCATACTGCTAGTCATTTCCTCTAGTTCATCTGTTTGTTTGGGTTCACTGAGCAGTTGAGACAGATCAGGTAAGGTATTTGAGAATCTATCTATAGTGGTTGGAAGGATTGTTCTGCCTGGTCGATAACGTGGCGCAACATGACAGATTTCAGCAGTACGCAGTATGCAAGTTACCATGTAATGGTCAGTGACATCACTTTGCGGTATAATATCTATATCGGTTGGGTTGGTTCCATGTGATATAATTAAATCTAATGTGTGATTAAGACGATGAGTGGGACCAGTGACGTTTTGCTTGACCCCAAAGGAATTTAATAGATCTGTGAACGCAGCCCCTAACGCATAATTTGTGTTATCTACGTGTATGTTAAAATCTCCAACAATTAATGCTTTATCGACGTTGACCAATAGATCTGAGAGAAAGTCTGCAAACTCTTTTAGGAAATCAGCATAGGGCCCTGGAGGTCTATATACAGTAGCCAAGGCTAGGGATAATACGGATTTCTTTCTTACATCTAAGAGCGTAACATTTAGCACTAGTACTTCAAACAAATTAAACCTGTGACCTGTTTTCTGGGTAACATTAAGAATATCTCTATAGATTGTTGCAACACCCCCGCCACGACCAATCAGACGGGGCTCATGCTTATAACAGTATCCTGGTGGAGTAGACTCATTAAGACCGAAATAATCATTTGGCTTAAGCCAGGTTTCAGTAAGGCAAAGTACATCGAAACTATTATCTGTGACCATTTCATTTACAATAACCGCCTTAGGTGTGAGCGATCTAATGTTTAGAAGACCTAGTTTTAGAAATTGTTTTTGTTCACTAATATTGCGATTTTCTGGTTTAATCACAATTAGATTTTTCCTAGATCCTACAGTAGATTTAATGTTTGACCTCACTAAACGAGGAATAGACACAGTTTCTATATAATGTTCTACATTGGTACTTATGTCAATTAAGTTAGGACAGCAAATACTGTGATTTGGACTTTGACTTACTAGTCATATTGTGGTGTGCAACGCCCTCGAGATGTTGTCCCTGTCGGACAAGAGCCGCTCAGATTCTGCTGGGGTGAAGGCCATCAGAACGGAAGAGCCTAGGTCGCTCCCAAAACAGATTCCAATTATTTACAAAGAGCAGCTTATGTTCATTACACCATGACATTAACCATTCATTTAGAGCAAATAATCTACTGAACTTTTCATTTCCTAGTCGGTACGTGGGAAGGGGTCCAGATACGATGATCGTTGCTTCAGGCGATGTTCTGCGCACCGTCTCGATCAGGCTCCTGTAGTCCTTCTTCAGAACCTCCGTCTGCCGCAGCCTGGTGTTGTTCATTCCCGCGTGCAGCACGACAGCTCCGATGCGCTCGTCACTGTTCAGGATCTCGGGAACCTGCGCAGCGACATCGAGAACACGAGCACCAGGAAAGCAGTGAGTAATAACCTTGCCTTTACCTGAGGTAGCGTGGACATGCCGGACGATGGAAGTACCGATGACCACAGCGTCGCGTTCACAGCGGCGAATTGTAGTTTCAGTGGTTACCGGGTGTAAACAAGTTACCATGCGTGCAATGCTAGCGGGCTACGGCTAGTAGCGGAAGTTCGGATATAAGTAGCGATATCAAAGCAATCCGATTGTTTTTTATAGAGAATCGTATCGGAGATATGTTCACACGCTGTAAATAGTAGAAAGTATTCGTTTGTAAGCGAGTGTTAAGAAGAAAATCAAGGATTATGAATCAATTTGACGGAGCTCTAAACACAAACGTAGACTCTTACTCTCATAGATTTTGCTTCCATTCACATGCATTATACGACTGACAGACTGCAACTGTTGGAGTTCAAAATCTTCATTTGTGTTCTACTAAAGAAACAAAGACACCTACATTTTGGATGACCTGGAGATAAGCAGATAAACATCAAATTTCCATTTTTGTGTGAACTATCCCTTTAAGTTAAATCCGGGGTTTTACTACTTTGAGTAGCATGTTGCATACTGCTGGCATTAGGTAGTAGTCTTATAGTTTGATAATTAAATACCATTAAAATTTAATTAATTAAAATTTAATTCAGTACTTGTACTTGCACTTGAGTAACATTTTTGAGTACTTTTTACACCTCTGTTAATTTGTAACTTGTGTGACAAGGGATATCAGAAATTAGAAATGTATTATTAAAAATATTACATTTACTTGAAATTTAATAAAGGCAATGGTCAGATATTTAGTCCAATATGTTATAAATAATTTAATATGAAAATTAAAACATAATAAGTTAGGTTTTTTTATTGTAGCCTACACACTGCAGCTATTCAGTTGTCAATTCTCATTTTAGTGCTTAAAGGTCACGTTGTAAAGAGTACAGTTATTAAGGACGCCTACGCTATCAATTTCGCTGTACATCTTTATTAATATCAGCGCTTTTAATAAATTTTATTGGAACATGCAGAATGACTGTATAGGCATCTAGGCATGGATGGACAAGTCACACTTGACCGGAACAGATAACGAGGGCTGCGCCGCCACTGTTGCAGTCTTGCAGAGCATAAATAACGGATTTGTGACGCGAAACGCCAGAATTTTGCTTTGATTACAATGCTGTCAGTCAATTCTCAGACTGTTGACTCCATTCAAGTTGGTCTCCTATTCCTCACGTCATGATATATAAAATTTGTAACAGAAATAATAAACTTTACACACCCAGGGGCCCTCTTTTGCTTTTACGATCGGGGATCTACCCCGATTTAACCCATTAAATATCTAAGAAGAAGAAGAAGAAGTTTTATTTATATAGCGCTTTTCCATAGCTCAATGTTTTACATTGCACATTACAATACTTTTAGACACCCACATATACATATACATCACATGATACATATAATTGCATTATCCGAAATGCTTGTTGAATAGATATGTTTTTAACTGGGACTAGAATGCACCCACAGATGAGGTATTTCGTAGTGTAAATAAGAGGTAGCGAATTCCATAATTGAGGAGCATTTATACTAAATGACCTTCCACCAACAGTGGACAAACGGAAACGAGGGACGGACAACAAACCAAGTTCCGCTGATCTAAGGGACCGGGCAGGGCAGTAAGGGTAAAGTAAGTCAGACAGAAATTGGGGAGCAAGACCATTTAATGCAAGACCATTTAGAAGCAATACCTTAAAGTGTATACGTGATGCCACAGGTAGCCAGTGAAGGTCATGAAGCAGAGGAGTAGTGTGAGCAGAACAGAAGTGAGAACTCTTGCTGCTGAGTTTTGAACATACTGTAATCTTGCGATACATTTTTTGGGAAGACCAAGAAATAAGGCATTGCAATAGTCCAGACGTGAAGTGATTAATGCGTGAATTAAGGTTTCAGCATCAGCTATAGTGAGAGAAGATCGGAGACGAGCAATATTACGGAGATGGAAAAAGTTTTTAACAAGAGAAGAAATGTGAGGGCCAAAAGATAGATTTGAATTGAATAAGACATGATCCCAATCGTGAAGCAACAACCCGTTCAAGGACTTTGCTTATGAATGGTTAGTTGGATATTGGTCTGTAATTGTCCATGTTTAGGTGGTCTAGGCCTGTTTTTTTTTTTAAATGGGCGTCACCGCAGCCATTTTCAAATCTGCTGGAACAACGCCTGACGACAAACTACAGTTAATCATATGTGTGAAGGGTGCAACCTCAGGGACACACAACTTAAGCAGAACAGTAGGTAGGATCAAGTTGGCAGGATGTGGAATTTAACTTCGCAATTAAATCGCGTATGGCAATTGGAGTAATTTGAGTGAAAGCAGAGAGAGAGTTTGTAGAATGAGCTGAATCAGCAAACATTAAGTGAACATCTGAATCACTTGCATGAGGAGTGTTTTTGGCAATGGATGCAGTGATTGACTTTAATTTGTCAGAGAAGAATTGTGAAAAGCTATTTACAAGCCCCACAGAACCCGACATATCCATCAATCTAAGTAGTGATTCCTGTACAGATTTTTGTAGTGAAGTATAATGTTATTTGGGAGACGAGGCTGACTCCAGTTCCTTTTTCGCCAGCTCCTTATTCGCCAAACTATCCGTTCCACCTTAAAAATGTTGAATGGTTGTTAACCCCGCCCCCATTGCGTTTGGCTCTGTTTTTTTAAAGGAA
The DNA here is from genome assembly GCF_949357685.1 of Gobio gobio. Classification (NCBI taxonomy): domain Eukaryota; kingdom Metazoa; phylum Chordata; class Actinopteri; order Cypriniformes; family Gobionidae; genus Gobio; species Gobio gobio. The sequence goes on from NC_137119.1 coordinate 17,549,580, forward strand.
CAGTAGTACCAGAAATATGAGTTTGACATTAGAGGTTGTCTTTTTTGGATAGGGCAGCATTTTCATTAAAAATTCTAATTCTAGTTCAATGTACTTTTGTATTTAATCTCTATTTCTTACTAAATGTCTTGTCTTTTAAAAAATAAAGAGGAACATAATGTCTTAAACTGAGATTTAATGTTATGTCATAATGTACTTCATTCTAACAGGTTTATGTTTATATATATATATATATATATATATATATATATATATATATATATATATATATATATATATATATATATATACACATACATATATATACACACACATAAACATTTATATAGGTGGCATTACTTTATTTTTTCACAAGTTCTAAACAAAATCGAGCACATAGAGGTAAATTAATTCTCAAAAGAAATCCACATTACAGCATTTTCTGATGTGTAGTTGTTGAAAGATGAACCCCAGAACATGCATCTCCATGCAACTATATGAGTCGACAAAGCATAAAAGAGGTGTCATTATTTAATTATTATAAAAGTTCTCAAAAAATTGAGCACGTAGAGGTATAGATAAATGTATTATCTACAGAAATTCTGCATCACAACATTTTCTGATGTGTAGTTGTTGAAATATGACCCCCAGAACATGCATCTCCATGCAACTATATGAGTCGACAAAGCATAATAGAGGTGTCATTATTTAATTATTATAAATGTTCTCAAAAAATTGAGCACGTAGAGGTATAGATAAATGTATTATCTAAAGAAATTTTGCATTACAACATTTTCTGATGTGTAGTTGTTGAAAGATGAACCCCAGAACATGCACCTCCATGCAACTATATGAGTCGACAAAGCATAATAGAGGTGTCATTATTTAATTATTATAAAAGTTCTCAAGAAAAACACAATGTAGAGGTATAGAGGAGTGTATTATCTAAAGAAATTTTGCATTACAACATTTTCTGATGTGTAGTTGTTGAAATATGACCCCCAGAACATGCACCTCCATGCAACTATATGAGTCAACAAAGCATAATAGAGGTGTCATTATTTAATTATTATAAAAGTTCTCAAGAAAAACACAATGTAGAGGTATAGAGGAGTGTATTATCTAAAGAAATTTTGCATTACAACATTTTCTGATGTGTAGTTGTTGAAAGATGAACCCCAGAACATGCATCTCCATGCAACTATATGAGTCAACAAAGCATAATGGGGGTGTCATTATTTAATTATTATACAAGTTCTCAAAAAATTGAGCACGTAGAGGTATAGATAAATCTATTATCTAAAGATGTTCTGCATCACAACATTTTCTGATGTGTAGTTGTTGAAATATGACCCCCAGAACATGCACCTCCATGCAACTATATGAGTCGACAAAGCATAATAGAGGTGTCATTATTTAATTATTATACAATACATTTATCTATACCTCTATGTGCTCAATTCTTTGAGAACTTTTATAATAATTAAATAATGACACCTCTTTTATGCTTTGTTGACTCATATAGTTGCATGGAGATACATGTTCTGGGGTTCATCTTTCAACAACTACACATCAGAAAATGTTGTGATGCAGAATATCTTTAGATAATACACTCCTCTATACCTCTACATTGTGTTTTTCTTGAGAACTTTTATAATAATTAAATAATGACACCTCTATTATGCTTTGTCGACTCATATAGTTGCATGGAGGTGCATGTTCTGGGGTTCATCTTTCAACAACTACACATCAGAAAATGTTGTAATGCAAAATTTCTTTAGATAATACATTTATCTATACCTCTACGTGCTCAATTTTTTGAGAACATTTATAATAATTAAATAATGACACCTCTATTATGCTTTGTCGACTCATATAGTTGCATTGAGATGCATGTTCTGGGGGTCATATTTCAACAACTACACATCAGAAAATGTTGTGATGCAGAATATCTTTAGATAATACACTTCTCTATACCTCTTCGTTGTGTTTTTCTTGAGAACTTTTATAATAATTAAATAATGACACCTCTATTATGCTTTGTCGACTCATATAGTTGCATGAAGGTGCATGTTCTGGGGGTCATATTTCAAAAATTACACATCAGAAAATGTTGTGATGCTGAATATCTTTAGATAATACACTTCTCTATACCTCTATGTTGTGTTTTTCTTGAGAACTTTTATAATAATTAAATAATGACACCTCTATTATGCTTTGTCGACTCATATAGTTGCATGGAGATGCATGTTCTGGGGGTCATATTTCAACAACTACACATCAGAAAATGTTGTGATGCAGAATTTCTGTAGATAATACATTTATCTATACCTCTACGTGCTCAATTTTTTGAGAACTTTTATAATAATTAAATAATGACACCTCTTTTATGCTTTGTCGACTCATATAGTTGCATGGAGATGCATGTTCTGGGGTTCATCTTTCAACAACTACACATCAGAAAATGCTGTAATGTGGATTTCTTTTGAGAATTAATTTACCTCTATGTGCTCGATTTTGTTTAGAACTTGTGAAAAAATAAAGTAATGCCACCTATATAAATGTTTATGTGTGTGTATATAAATGTTTATGTGTGTGTATATATATGTATGTGTATATATATATATATAAACATAAACCTGTTAGAATGAAGTACATTATGACATAACATTAAATCTCAGTTTAAGACATTATGTTCCTCTTTATTTTTTAAAAGACAAGACATTTAGTAAGAAATAGAGATTAAATACAAAAGTACATTGAACTAGAATTAGAATTTTTAATGAAAATGCTGCCCTATCCAAAAAAGACAACCTCTAATGTCAAACTCATATTTCTGGTACTACTGTTCCTTTAAAAAAACAGAGCCAAACGCAATGGGGGCGGGGTTAACAACCATTTAACATTTTTAAGGTGGAACGGATAGTTTGGCGAATAAGGAGCTGGCGAAAAAGGAACTGGAGTCAGCCTCGTCAGATCCAACTTGTGTGTTCCCGTATAAACATCTGTTAATAAAGACATGTAAATTGTACAGTTTATCTCCGGCTCCATATTCTGCTGCACTACAGAATATTACACTTTTCATAAATGGGACTTTTATGATTTTTGTTTCCTCTATTAGTTGATGACTTTTATTTTGAAATCTTCCGCAACAGTTTGAGTCGTGAACTTTATTTCTCAATTTCATAATCATTTAGGCTAATGTCATCATGGATCGCCAAACCACCCCTGTCCGTCCAGAACATCGATTTGACACCAACAACTTAAAAATATATTTATCAGGGAAACTTGACAGCTTTTCAGGCAACAGAACTTTAACTGTGCAGCAGTACATGTAAGAAATTGCCCAACACATCTCCATTAGATGCAACTCATGCAATCAGAACCCACGCTTTGTTTGTTTGTTTGTTTGTCATTGTATTTTATTTTATTTATTTGTTTTGAATAGAGCTGGTCAGTCCAACCCAACGTTTTACATTGAGACTGCTGACAAGCGTTATGTGCTCAGAAAGAAACCTTCAGGAGAACTTCTGCCTGGAGCTCATAAGGTAGGCTACTGCTGTTCAATATTATATCAACGTATAAAAGCAGGATAACTGATGCATATTTATCGAATATTTGTAAGGCTGAGTTTAATACAGCTTAGTTGGGTCAATAAACGCTGTTGTGAACATGCAGAAAGGACTTTGACACCAGTGATTTTACTTGACAACGCAACACAATTGTATGCTAGAAGTTAATCAGTAGAGGGAGATAGAACCAAAGAATACTATTTTTTTTCCTCAGTAACGTTAAATGCTTTACAATTTTTCTGTGCCAGGTTAGGTTACTTAACAGTTATCAATGTTTTGTATTTCGTTACGTTTTTCAACTAACTTGAATGGTATTTTTGTTTAAAATGCAAAACAGTATAGATATAGATTCTAATATCTGCTGCCATACAAATATTATTTGCTATCGTTTTATATTCGTATTGGTTACAATTTCTTTATTGGGTTCATTTTGGTTGAGACAGATGGATCTCTAAACAGTTTCATAACTAACTAAAACTATTAAAAATAATTTTCATTAATTGAAATAATGCTGAAATAAAAAATATTAGATGAAAAAGTTAAAATGAGAAATGTGTTTAAAATGACAAGTGAAAGTTGAATTGAAATACTTAAAGAAGCAAGACTAATAAAATAACTCAAGCACAAATCAAAATTACAATCACTGAAACATTAACTAAAATTAAAATTAAATTATATAAAAAATAAAAAATATTTTAAAATGTTGATAAATAATATACCAATATATAAATAATACTAAAATAACACAGAAACCAACAGGTCTTAAGATTTTTTTCTTACTAATTATATTCAGTGTCCGCTTGCAGCAGAAATAAACTGTTGTCCTTACTGTGCATTATAATGTTTTAATTTCTGTTGAAGTATTTTTTTGTTTAAAGATAAAACATTAATGATGTATAATATTAATATCATCATAAAACATGATCATTTGTGTGATTTTGTGTGTGCAGGTAGATAGAGAGTATGCTGTTCAAAAGGCTCTGTATTCTGTTGGCTTTCCTGTTCCTCATCCTGTGATGTACTGCACAGATACCCGTGTCATCGGCACAGAGTTCTACATCATGGAGCATGTACAGGTACTCTTACCCAGTGGAAGTGACCTTGACTGAAAATTTTATTTATGTTGTTACAATGTTGGACCAAATCTGAGTTAAATATAGCCACATTGGTCCAACATTTCTCTAATTTCTCTCTTCTCTCAGAAGCTCGAGCAGTTCAAATCATGCACTCTGCCAGAAGAGGGCAGCCTTGATTGTTTTTTTCCCCTCACTTTTTTAGTCTGTGTAGTTTTGAATGGTTTAAAAATGGAGGAACATCAGAGGTGATGTTATTCTGTATATTTATGTCTGCACATCAGGGACGTATATTCAGGGACTTAAGGCTCCCAGGGGTCAGTGCGGCTGAGCGAACAGCTTTATATGTGGCTGCAGTGGAGACTCTAGCCAAACTTCACTCTCTGGACGTTGATACGCTCGGCCTCCTGGGATACGGGAAGGGGTCAGGTTATTGTAAAAGACAGGTGAGATAAATACATTATCAGACATTAGGTATAGAGCTGAAATCTAAATTTTAAATTCAGACTATTATTATATTCTATAGTCTATATTATACTATATATTATCATCTTTTGAACAAGCAAGAAAATAATTTTTGAAATGATGTCTTGTTTTCAGGTGTCCACTTGGACAAAGCAGTACAAAGCCTCTGCCCACAAAGAGATACCAGCCATGGATAAACTTTGTGATTGGCTGAGCCACAACCTGCCAACCAGTGACAATGAAGTGTCCCTTGTTCATGGCGATTTCCGAATTGACAACCTGATATTCCACCCTACAGAGGTACTAATAACTATGATGTATCAAGTCAAGTTAAGTCCTTTATTTAAATAGTGTTTTTTATAATACAGATAATTTCAAAGCAGCTTTACAGTGATAAACCGGTAAATAAGGATCAATGATGCAATGAGTTAAATTCTGCTGTAAAGCAGTTCAGTTCAATATTTGTGTAAAGGTCATCCATTATGGAATGAGTTTAATTCATCTACACAGCAGCTCTTACATTAATTATGGGCCCCCTCCATTCTGACGATTTTTTTTGGCTTAAATAATTGAATGAAATAAATAATTGATTAATGCCATAATGGTGCCTAGGGGTGTAAACATAGCCGGATATGTCTAAAAAAAGAACGTTAACAGTCAAGAAAGTCAACCATGTATATTAGTATATAAAGTGACAGCAGCCTAATATTTCTGCTGTTATTGTTAATCAAACAACAAAAGACAAAGAAATCACTCACTGCTTTTAAATGAATAACTTTTGTAACTTTAATAAGGATTCATCTTTTTTTTTATTTAGTGAAGATTATATGCAGTTATTTTCAGTGTTGGGCACGTTACTTTAAAAAAGTAATTAGTTATAGTTACTACTTACTTCTTACAAATAGTAACTGAGTTAGTAACTGAGTTACATCATTATAAAAGTAACTAATTACCAGGGAAAGTAACTAATGTGTTACTTTTTTTTTTCTTCAAATGTTCAAATATGTCAAATAACTTGGATGCCCCCAATATTAAATATGTTAAATGAATGAATTGGACACTAAATAGAATAAATTATTATTATAAAACATTGTACATTAATGTACACTATTGTAATGTTGCTGTGGGACAATGTGAGACACCTATCAAATTCAATATATTATTGTAAATATTATCAGTAGACCTACTATAGTGTACATATTGTGTAAATATTATCAGTAGACCTACTATAGTGTAAATATTGTGTAAATAGTATCAGTACTTCTTTACTACTCCTCTGGTAGTGGAGCTCACGTTATCACCTGGGTTTTTAGCCACTAATGTTGTGGCTGTGATGACGTGAGGCTTCATTAGATTAGAAATAGAATTACTTGCCACCGACGTGGATAGGCTCTTTCTCCCTGGGCATAAGCTTCACGTTACATTTATGTAATGTTTATATGTTTATAAACATTCTTACCGTTCACCTCAACGAGGGAAAAGTAGCGCTTATACTTCCAGTTTGCGAAAGCTACCTTTGAAGTCGTTGGACTGCCATCGCTGACTGTGCATGCGTGTGCCTCAAAGGTGTGTGAACTCAACCTATCAACCTCAACCTTGTCTCCCACCCACCAATCATCATCAGTTATGTGTACCACCCAACCCAACCCCCAACACGCATGGCTAGCGCGCGCGCACACACACACACACACACTCGCGCGTTGCAGGTCCGACTGACAGAGAGCCTGTTCGAATGAAAACCGCTTCAGTGAGCTCAATTATAGTAACGCCACATTTTTTTCCTCAGTAACGCTAATGGCGTTGTAACGGAAGAAACAGTAATTCGTTTGATTACTTCTTACTGAAAAAAGTAATCCCGTTAGTAACGCCGTTTATCTATAACGCCGTTATTCCCAACACTGGTTATTTTACATTTGATAACTACTGCTAGACCAGGGGTCTCAAACTCATTTTACCTGGGGGCTGCTGGAGGTAGACTCTGGGTCAGGCTGGGCCGCATCGAGTATTACACATAAACAGTCTTTCAAGTATTGCAAAAAAAAAAAAAAACACAACTGATCCAATCTTCTCAATCCTTATTATTAACAGTTCTTCAACATGAATGTTTCTTCTGAACATGAACTGTTCCTCTGAATTTGAACTAAATATAGCCTATAGAAATTAAATCATGTAATATGAAATAATGAATGATTTTAATTTTATTTTAAATAATAGACTAATTCCCAGCAAGGCCGTAACCAGGTCAAACAGAACAGTGAGCGAAATTCTAGGTCTAATTCTAGTTGGGAAATTATCTTTTTGGGACTATTTGTAAACAATATTTGCATTAATTTGCGTCAAATATATTATCAGTCCCGATATTCTTCGCATGAGTGAGTGAATAAAGACATAGATCCACGGAAGACTTTCGAATTCCCCAGTGGTCTGGTGGTAGAGTTTTTGTCAACCGTGTCATAGGTTCCGGGTTCTAATCCGCTCTCATATAGTTTTTCAAAGATGTTCATCAATGATTGTATAATAAGACCATGGACACGTTTGCATTTTGTTTTGTGATTTCACCGGAAAGAATAGAGTCTCTCTCAGCAACGGAATTAAGCGATAGATTGACGCGCTCGTCTGTGTGTAAAGACAATGTGCACGAGCCAAAAGAGAACGTAAACCTGCATACTTTGATTTGATTGGCCATCTCAATCATTTTGACATTGACGAGCGCTGTTAGACCCATAGACGGTTAGACCACATTCGTTTCAACTGTGTGATCAGCTTCGTTCGTCTGTTCCTGTCAATCACGCGGTGTCAACCAATTATACTGCACGAGGGAGGGGCGAGCCAACTCTCTCTCTCACACACACAAAGGCAGCAAGCGTGGCAATCGCTGCACACGAACGACTCGGCTAAAAGGTGCTTTTCAGAGCATCGCGCGGGCCACACTAACACTAAACTTTGATATCAAGAAGGGGGCCACAAAATATCATCCAGGGGGCCGCGAGTTTGAGACCCCTGTGCTAGACCAACCTAAAAGCACTGTTTCTTTAATTTGCACCTTTTCCCTATTTTATTTATTTGTGCTATTGCTTTTAGTTTGATTATTTGTTCTTATTTTCTTTATTTTTATTTGACAGTAGCCCTTATTTTTCCTGAACTTTTCACTATCACCCAGGGTTCGTACGGGTGCTTGAAATCCTTGAAAATGCTTGAATTTTGATGTTGTGTTTTCAAGGTTTGAAAAGTGCTTGAATTTTGGATAAAATGCTTGAAATCGTAACTGTATTTCTTTCACAACAAATGCCCATCTGACTGAATAGTTTGTTTATGAAATGGAGAAATAAAATGTTAGAGAGCCTAAAATGAACCTGCTGTGCTCGCGATCTGCCAGTCTATTTCCGTGTGACTCCGGCCCCCATGTTGTTGTTTCTGAACGTTGGCTGGAAGATGCAAATACGCATTATGGATTAAACGGGGACAAACCCCACGAGTTGCCTCTTGTAAAGTCTAAAATAAAGACTTGCAACTTTTCACAATGGGCGAGTCTGCTCTTTCCAGTCACATGAAAGGTAAATCATAGACTTTTCAAGCTAACTGAAGTAGCCTACTACTGTAAAGTTACACGTTAGCACCTATTTGTTTATGGTATTAACTTCAGGTGACCAGACATCCCCGTTTTCCAGGGACAGTCCCGGTTTTTAGTGTTCTGTCCCCGACGAGCTGTCCTCGGAAATGTCCCCGTTTTACAGCTCGTTCAAAACAACCCGCAGATATATTACAAAAAAGCGCCCAACCATAATACAGCAGCTGCTGGTTATAGGAGCAATTGTGTAGTAGTGATTATTGTCACCAGCAGATGGCGCTGTGAGATACGCTGACTCTACTTGGACGCGCGCGCGCCACTACTACTTCATGAAGAACGTAACCAAGAGCAGAGCTGGAGCAGAACCCCCCAAAATTTCCGCAGTCGCAAAGCAGTGATTAGCTACCACACATCTGAACTATAAATATAAACAAACCTAAACAATTACACTTGTAAAAAATACATGCGCAGAATACATACTTTCTGCTTAAAATAAGCCTAAAATGCTAAATAACAAGACCTATTAAGGATACTAAGAATTATTTTCAAGCTAAAACGTTACAAAACATAAAAAATAAATAAAAAAAAGTAATTCATATAGTATAAACTTGTGAAAAATTAAATACAATTATAAAATCTTAAAAAAGATAAATAAAACTATTTACAAATATTGTACGTTGTTTTATTTTTGTAATGTGTTTTTGTTATGTCATGTTATAATGTTTTGAACTGCTTGTTATTTACCATGGTTACTATTAACTGTTTTCATTGTTTTTTGTTTTTTTTTGCGGGTGCGTTGAATTAAATCCAGACCAAAAATCCTAATAATCAAACTAAATCAAAATAATTATTAATGTTAATAATAATATAGAGAGCCCACAACAACAAAAACATTCAAAAATGTATTGTCCCCGTTTTTTAAATAAAATATAATAACAAATTAGGTTTTAGTGGTATTTTGACCGCTCAAATAGGAAATGTCCATGGTTTCCATTTCAGAAATCTGAATATAATATAAGGTCACCTTATATTAACTGCTGCTAGCTAGGAATTTGCGTGAGTGACTGAGAGTACTTGATGTGATAATGTAATGTTAGCATGTCCGTTATGGCACGTTCTTTTGTGGAATATGCAGTGAACAGCCAAAGTTACAGCACAGTAACTGTAACGTCAACTACCCGCAAATTCAGTCCGGTTAACCCTCAGAACGTGTCGGCGTGTTCTGCTGGATTTTCCTGGTCTGACCGGTCTGAATTTCACACCGGATTGCACATAATTCTACTCATTCCAGCAGATTTCGCGCTCACATCTGAGGCGCACACACACATACCCTAATAAAGCCGCCTCTGACATACAAGTGCAAAAATTAGCTCCTCTTTCCAGCTTATTTATGGTCAAATACACACACAAAATTTCACAATGCCCATCTGGGAGAGTATTAACATAAACAGCAAGTCGTAAACATTCCAGAAGAATGAGTAACAGGAACAGTATTTTGATTCCACTCGTGCGTCAGGTCTTAAAGGGACAGCAGTTATTTATTATTCAAACTACAAAAAGACACGATCACTTGCTGCTCTTGACTGATTAACTTGTGTAACTTTAATGGATTAATATTATTTATTATTTTTTATTTATTTAGTTTCTTTAGTGTATTTTTTTCATAATCCTGTTCTTTTCCTTTATTTTCTTTGTAACAATGAGAACAAAAAACAACAAAACAACAACAACAACAAAGCTTCTCAGTATTTTACATTGATATTCAATACTACCTCTTTTCTTAGTCTTCTATTAACACCTTTCCAACTCCACCATATTTTAAGAATGATCTTAAAGGTCCCCAAACTCCATCAAAAACTGTATATTTATTCCTTAAAATATAAGTTATCTTTTCCATTGACATATTTGTTACCATTTCTTTTAGCCAACGTCCTATACTTGAAGCACAAATACTTTTCCAATTTAAAGAAATAAGCCGTTTTGCTTGAAGAATACCTATATTTATAAATGTATAATCTTTCTTTTTTAACTTGATCTCTTTAGGATGTAAATGAAATAAAAAAAGTAAAGGTGACAGTGGAATGTTAACATCCAGGATCTTCTCTATCATTTCTTTCACACCTTTCCAAAAATTCGTAACTTCTTCACAATCACAAATGCAATGATATAATGGACCTTTAAATTTGCTACATCTTAAGCAAGTGTCAGGGACATTTCCATTATATTTATGCAATACCACTGGAGTTATATAAATCCGCATCAACCACTTATATTGTAGCATTTTCAGACGTGTGTTCATTGTCTGTGATTGAGCTTTTTTTACATGCTTCCATCCAGTCCTCCATCTGAATATCCTCATTGATATCCAATTTCCAGGCTTCCAGTTTATAGACTGAAGATTCCCTTGATCCTGACACCAGCATATTGTATAATGATGAAATTAAACCTTGACTAGAACAATTTATTGTCATTTCTTTTTCTAAGATGGACAATGTTGGCATATCCAGAGAAATATTTTGTGATTTGAGTATGAAATTTCTTATTTGTAAATATTTAAAGAAATGTTTTGTAGGAATATTGTATGTATTAACTATTTCTTCAAATGTCATAAGAGTATTGTTAACATATAGATCTGCTATCTTACGGATGCCCTTGTTGGCCCAAATCTTGAAACCTGCATCCAACCTGCCTGGTTTAAACTTTCTATTGCCCCAAATGGGACTAAAACAAGATAAAGGGTAGGTGACACCTAGATATTTGTTCACGTCATACCATACGGCAATCTTATGTATAATTATAGGGTTGGAAACACTTTTTTTAAGGTCTTTAAATTCTGAAGAGTATAAATATAAATTTAAAGGTAGGTCCGATTTGGTAGCAGAATATTCTATATCCACCCAAGGTGGGTGGTCCTGAGATAAAAAATAAAACATAATTGTTCTAAGTTGGACAGCCCAATAATACCAATGAAGGTTAGGACACTGTAGACCTCCTCTCTCATATGGCAAGTACAAAAGTGTCAGTCGGAGTCTGGAACATCTGTTATTCCAAATGAATTTAGTAAATGTCTTTTTAAGTCTTTGAAAAAGAGATTTAGGGGGAGGCAGGGGAATGTTCTGAAATAAATATAAAAAGTTTGGTAAAACATTCATTTTTAAGATATTTATTCGGCCAATTAAAGATATGGGTAAGGACATCCATCTTTCTATAGAGCTATTAACACTTTCAACAAGTGGATCATAATTTACTTGTACAACATTTTCTAATTTTGGTACAATTTTTACACCCAGGAATGTGAAACAGTCAACGACATTGAAGATTGCAGCACAGCTACTAAGTTGCTGTCTGTCAATCTCATTCAGATACAGAATAGAACTTTTAGAATGATTAATTTTGTATCCAGAAATTTCTCCAAATGCACTAATAAGATCCATTAAAGCATGTATTGATGTATCCAGATGTTTTAGAAAAAGAATGACATCATCAGCGAATAATGGAATTTTATGTTCTATCTGTCTAATCTTAATGCCTGTTAATTCCACATGTCTTTTTACTGCTATTGCAAAAGGCTCGATGGAGATGGCAAAGAGCAGAGGAGAAAGGGGTGAACCTTGTCTGCACCCTCTTGATTTAGTAAATGGTTTTGAAACTATATTATTTGTCAACACTTCTGCTGTAGGGCTATTATAAAGTAATCTAACCCACTTACAATACCTTTCACCAAACCCAAATCTAGACAACAAATCAAACAAATAAGACCATTCAACCCTATCAAAGGCCTTCTCAGCGTCCAATGATAGTAGAGCAGTATCTCGTTCACTCCTCTGTTCATGAAGAATATTTAGGACTCTTCGAACATTATGAAATCCTTGCCTGCGTTGTATGAAACCATTTTGATCCTCTCCTATTAAATTTGGTTAAATACCTTCTAATCTCTTGGCTAGAACTTTACATACAATTTTTGTATCGGAATTTAACAAACTAATTGGCCGCATATTTTCACACTTTGTGTTTGATTTTCCTGGTTTTGGTAATATGATTAAAGCACCTCTCATTGATGTAGGAAGACGACCCTGGTGATACGCCTCTATTATCATTTCCAAAAAGGGGGTTAGTAGCTTTTTTTTTTAAACGTCTTATAAATTTCTATAGGAAGCCCATCTGAGCCCGCAGCTTTTCCTGATTTCATAGAATCAATTGCTTCTCCAATTTCTTGTAATGTGAGGTCTTCATCTAATGTGATCTTTTCTTCATTTGAAATCTGGGGTATATTTTAACTGTCTAAAAATTGCATCTGTGTTACCAAATTTAATGAGCACTCTGAACTATAGAGCTTTTCATAATAAATTCTAAATGCTTCATTGATCTCCTCCGGGTCGACTATAGTTCCCGTTGAACTCTCAATTGCTGTGATTGTACGTTCTGTTTGTTGTTGTCGGATTTGCCATGCAAGTAACCGTCCTGTTTTATCTCCATATTCATAAAATTTTTGTTTCAACCTCAAAACTTTTGAAGCTGCTTTACTTGCTGATAATTCATTATATTGGGACCTGAGTAATAATAATTTTTTGTTTGCTTCTTCTGTGTCTATATTTTTCTGGAAAATTTCATTTTCTAATTTTTTTATCTGATCTTCTAATCGTTTCATTTCTTGTCTAGACCTCCTGGCTTTTGAGCTACAAAAACAAGTAATATGTCCTCGAATAAAAGCTTTGAATGCTTCCCATCGAATACCAGCCGATGTTTCAGAATTATTAATTTCAAAATACAGATAAAATTTTTTGTTCAAATATTCTATAAATTCTGGATCCTGAAGCCATCCTATCTGAAAGCGCCATTTAGGGGGATTCTTTATGAATTTTGTATTTTTGTATGATAAGGATACAGCTGCATGGTCAGAGATGACTATGCTGTGATATATACAGTCTGCTATTTTGTTAAGCATTTAAGAAAATAATCGATACGCGAGTATGTTTGATGCATACCAGAATAACATGAATATGATATTGCTGTTGGATTAAGATCCCTCCAAGCATCTGATAAATTTAGGTCTTTCATAAATTCCTGTATCAATTTCCTAGCTTTAGTATGCGTTTTATCAATCCTTGTGGAACGATCTTTAGTAGGATCTAGTACACAATTCATATCCCCTGCGATAAGATAGTATCCAGGCAAACTAGCAGTCAGCAAAAACAAATTAATTTTTTTTGTGTTGTCATCATTTGGACCATATACATTAATTAAATTGATATTTTCTGAAAAGATGATACATTGTAGCATAATATATCTTCCTAATGGATCCTTAGTTACCTTCTGAACCTGTATTGGAACTGATTTATGAATTAAACTCATTACTCCTCTTGCATTAGAAGTATGACAAGCAGCAAAAACTTGCCCTTGCCATCTCCGTCGAATCCTGATTGTTTCACTTTTTACCGTGTGTCTCCTGAAGAAAAAACACTTGTGCCTGTAATTGTTTAATCCTCTCCATCACCTGCTTTATTTTTTTAATATTACCCAGTCCTCTGCAATTCCAGGTTAAAAAATTCACATTCCCTGTCTCCCCCATGATCTTTTACATTTCCTGTTAAGAGGCATATCCGTTTTTATAGACTCACAGATCTTAAATACTGAGAAGGAAAAACTACAAATATAAACAATCGTGAACAAAACCCATATTACTAAGATACATTGAACAACAACACCGTTTTCCCCCGTAGCGTCCATGCTACTGCATTTAACCCCCCACCCCTATACACCCCTTAGCTATGGTGTTGATTGGTCCACACAACCGTGAGGGACTATCAGGTACTTTAATCTGTATTGATTATCACAACCCTGTTTGTAAAATGATTCTCACTTATTATATTAAAGTGCAAACGCATATTTTCACATCTCCATAGAAAAATAACAACTGAGTCATTATTTTACAAATTACAAATAAAAAATAATAATTGGGAATTTTTTTTTTTAAATACGATTGAACATGTTATTGTTAATTCAGTCCTCCTCACTACAAAAAAATTAAATAAATAAAAGGATAACGATATTTGTGGAATGTATTCTGAATTATTTTAAAGCAGTCTACATTCAAGACCTATAATAGTCCAGCTGAACTGAGCCCACCTTTATTCTTTGTCTAATTCTTCTATGAAGCTTTCCACTGCCACTGGTGTGTCAAACACCCTTGATTTCTCCTGATGTGTAACAAGTAGACGAGCAGGGGAGATGATCCTGTGCTTGCTGATTCCTTTCTCTCTTAGCCTCTGTCTCACCCCATCATAAGCCGCGTTTCCACCGCAGGAACTTTCCCCCGGAACTAGGAACTTTGGGGGGGAACTCGGTGTGTTTCGACCACAGGAACCAGGGTCTAAATGAAGTTCCGGGTAAATATTTCCCCCTCCAAACGGCCCTGCTTGCGAGGTGGTACTTTTTAAAAGTTCGCGAACTTTCGGGGGTGGGACTTGGGCGCTGAACATGCTGATTGGTTGAGCTCTCGCAGCATTTTTTTTTTCCACCGCCATATTTACAAGTATTTTGCGAGGTGGGTTCCGTGGGTTCTGCGTTCAGTAAATATTTTCTTTGCAGCAATGTTCAACAAAAGATTCGACCGATGGACTGACGACGAGGTTCAGGCTTTATTGAGCATATATGCGGAGGAGGACATCCAGCGGGAACTGGAAACGGCGACCCGCAATGGAAAGGTATACCTGAAGATATCGACTCGGTTCCAGTCACACTGGAAAACAGTGCAGAGAGAAGTTGAAGAAATTAAGACAAGATTACAAGAAATTAAAGGATCATAACAACTGGAGCGGTTCCGACCGGCGTATTAACAAGTGGCATGACCGCCTGGGCGCGTTGTTGGGACACAGACCGTCCTTTTCTGGTGCAGCGGTAACAAAAGACTCGGCTAGTGCGTTGTTGGAAACCATCCAGGAATCCGAGTGGGTTGAAGGTAAATATCTCATCTTGGTATCATCTATTAAACTCGTTGCAGTGTTTAAACACGTTGCAGTAACTTTTTTCAACGTGCTTTTCCAGACGTAACGAGTGGCCCCAATGAATTGCAGGCAACGGAGACCAGCGTGTTTTCCCCCGCGGTCACCAGTACGTTAGCCCTCGTCCCGTGTCTCCTGCCGAAACACACACACGCCGAGGTATAAAGCTGACAAAAATGTGTATATATTTAAAAACTGATGTGTAATCCTTAATGGTTTTGAGTAGTTTTGTTGTTTTTAATTGTAAACTTAAATTGCCCATGATAAAAATTGCACACTGGGCATTGTTCAAGCTGGGCAAACAATTGTTCATTATTTGTAGTGAAAACACTTTAAATAATTAATTGATGGTTTCTATTGTTTCATGGTTGCCTTGTGTATTAATTTCCATGTGTTTCTGTGCAATTTTTCTACTTAGAGAAAAGGAAAAGGGACTGTGACTTTCTTGATGCACTGAGGGACATGGAGGATGCTAACCGGGCCGTCCTGCAGCATGGACAAGAACAGCGTGACCAATATTCAGCTGTTACTTGAGAGCCAGGCCGAGGAGAGATGAGTAGGCAAGAGTTGGCATTCCACCAGTCAGAAGCGGAAGAAAGCAGATGGCAGCAGAGGGACTTTCAGACCGGGTTTCTGTCTGTTCTTGGACAGTTTGTCCAGTCGTTCAAGAAGTAGCCACAATGACCAGCCGCTTGAATGAAGCATTTGCACTACCACATTTGTACTTTATATATTGTACGTGTTGGTACAGCTCTTGGACCGGTTACTGAAAAATACACTTTTTTTTATATTGTTGTTTTCACATTTTATATTTTCATTTTATTGTTCTAGTAATTTATTTGTCTTTGCACACTTTTATTTTAATTTTGTAAGAACTAATCTGTCTAAAATAAAGTCAAATGTGTAAAATGTCACTGTGTCTTTAATTTCCACATTCTAACTATATAACCACATTCTAACTATATAACCACATTCTAATTGTATTCATATAGTGTAGGAAGCAAATAAAAGGGCTGCTGCTCGCAAGTCTTTCTGAATATGCACATAAACATATCTAGAAAACCCAAATATTATATTTTTAAATGTATAACTATGTGAATGTAGTATAATAACTTATAACCACAACTTAAGTGAAGCCATAAGTGTGGTCCTGCTTCATTTCAAATTTGAGGAAGAAGTCTCTAATATGCATTTAATGAAGCATATTGTAATACTAGTCATGTGATTTTTTTTTTTTTGTGAATGTTAAGAGATGTTATTGTGATAAAAAATAAAATACTTGCAGTCTAGTACCTAATCTTTCAACCGCTTAATTCAGTCTATTGTTTTCATTCAATTAACTTTTCACACATCTGTCATGAATGACTGAAACCTCATTATCCTTTTATAGAAAATGTTTTGTTTTGGAATTGAGCTACATTCAGATTTTGGATTGCCCATCATCCCATTTTGCATTAAAATGGTCAAACCAGGTGAAAGTGCACGTTTAAATAAGCAGTGTTGGTAATGTGTGTACATAATCAGCAAAAGCAGCGCTGCTTGCATCTCCTACACTTGTTATTGTTGCAGACAGTATCGCGCAAAAGTGATTACTGTCCGTCGGTAACTGGGAGAAGCAGCCGCGCGCATTCCCACGTCACCGGACTAATTTGCCTAATCTCCCCGGTACTTTAGACCGCGGTGGAAACGCAGATTGTAGCAGGTCTGGGGGAGAAAAAGTTCCTGGGAAAAAAGTTCCTGGTACAAATAGTTCCGGGTAATTTCGGTGGAAACGCGGCTTAAGAAAGCACACACATCGTTTCCCTCTTATTTTTCCGGCAAACCCACCAATCTTAGGTTGCTCCGTCTGTTTCTGTTTTCCATGTCGTCAACTTTGTCTGTCAGTTTTTTAACTTGCGATTCAAGCGAGTTGGTGTGAGCACGCAGTTGAACTAGGGGTGTTCGATTCCAGGTTTTTTGGAGTCGACTCCGATTCCCAACTCCCACTGTAGGAGTCTATGGAATCGACTCCTCGACTCCATTTACTTTACATCAAAACATGGTCAGAAATAAGACAAAATTGCAGTTGTTACACACTTAAATTATTTCTCCCCCAACACAAAGCCTTAAAATCCCCTTATTAAAACCTCGCTCCTTTTAGCGTAATCGTCCAAATTAGCCCAATTTAGCGATGACTTGATGAGTGGCTATCAACGTTTCTACCTAGCTGTTGCCTATAGCCTACCTAATTTTACAGAGGAAAAAAAATAGTCATGAAAAAAGCTGTTGTCTTAAAAGGTGAGTTAAAGATATAAATGTTGCTACACTTATTCATGTGTTTCTTCTTGATGTGAGTTTTTTTTTTAATGATTAAGTTTAATGATTATGAACACAAGGTTAACCATAGAAAACCAAATTTATATTTATTGCATTAATATACTATCAATTAAACTAAAGCTAGCATGGAGGAAGCCTATGTATAATTACAAACTAAAGTCGCTGTGACTGTTTTCAATTTAAAAGTAGGCTAAGTACTCAAATAAATGTGTGTGAAAGTTTCTGCAACGCGACAGCTCTCTGACGCGACGTTTTATGTCAGTGTCTGAATTCCTCGCTTCATTTCATTCACTCCTTGCTTATAGTGCACTCAACTGCCATGCACTTTATTGGGATTAGAGAATTATTAAACAAGTGAGTGATTTCGGACACAGCAACAGAGTCGACACCGAGAATCGATTCCTGTGCTGGAGTCGACCCCGACTCTGGGGCTATTCAGAGTTGAGGAATCGACTCTTTTGGAGTCAACTCCCCATCACTAAGTTGAACGATTTCATCCTCCGCTCCCGAAATGCGTTCCTCGGCCTCTTTCACTCGCTCCTTCACCTCTTTGATCGCTGACATAACACCGTCGATTTTACTCGTAACTCGTTTGTCCATTTCTTTAATAGCTTGCAGAACATCTGCATTGCTGGGGTTCAACTCAGTTACTTTCGTAGCTTCACTGTCGTCATCTTCCTCCATCTCTCTTAGCTCGTCTGCTTGATCAGAATCTTGTGACATCTCTTGCGCTTCATTATTCACTTTTTCTTGAATTCTGTTCTTTTTTTTCGGTGCCATTTCAGTCGTTGGTCTTTTGTGCATTAGTTACCAAAAGATGTGATAAAGTTTTAAGTGATTTGAAGGATTATTACTCGAACAATGTAGGATGGTCGTTAACCCACGTCTTCTCAGTACCGCTCAATAACCAGAAGTCTCTTCTTTAGTTTCTTACCTGAATACTGTTAGAAACACTGTACCTGAAAAAAACAGCAGTCTATTTAATTTGTCTTTATTCTAATGTATTTATTTGTGCTATTGTTAGTAATTTGTTTATTTGTTCTGATTTTATTACTGTTTACTCGTCTTTTTTAATTCAATTTACCATTTTAAGTCAAGCTGCCTTGTGCTGTATGCAAGCTATTGCAACATAATTACCCCATTAAAGAAAATAAATTTTTACCAAATATTTGTGAGATAATTGTAATGGTAATTGATCAACGTTTATATATGAAACGAGCTTAAAAGCTTTATCATATGAAGGGATCTCTTGAGAAGAAATTTTTGATTGCCTAGACTTTTTTAAATAGACAAAAAATAAATGATATTAAAAAAAATATAAAAGGTCATTGAGCTGACTCTGATTGACTGTCTACCCCAAAGTAGTTAAATAATTTAATTGAAAGTGAAGTGAACCTGTCGAGTGATTTTGTTTTGGGTAATTGTTTTTACATTGGCAGATTAGATCGTAAGAAAGTCTACTTATGGTGCGTTCACACCGGACGCGATTCGCGCGAGTGATTTACATGTTAAATGTGCGTTCACACCGGACGCGATTCGTGTGAGTGATTTACATGTTAAGTCAATGCAGAGACGCAAAATGGCATTCTGTGGCGCGATTCGCGCGATTGAGGCGGCGTGAAGGACGCGAATTGAGCGTTTTGAACGCACGAATCGCTCAAGTAGAAAAATCTGAACTTTGGCGGATATTTCGCGCCGTGATAACCAATCAGGAGCTTGCTCTAGTAGTGACAACAATGAGGAGAAAACCTGTATATTAATATCTGGTTCACACAATATGATTATCACTGTGATAACATTAAATGACATGAAACACAACCCAGTCTCTTTTTGTTAAATGCAAGTTTATGTATGATCAATAATACAAAAGTATAAGTAATGTATAACAAGCTATACATGAAATAAAACAAACAATTCCGCTGTCCGCTGGAGCTCACAACTCCGAAAACGCCAGATAAAATGTTCAAATAGGCACTCTTTATATAAATAAACCACAGATTTGAGCTTTAAACAACTACATTATCGACTGAAAAAGTCTTAAAACTACGTTTTGTCACACATTAACAGTAGATTTTAACACAAAAAAAGACATGTAAACACAGCCCATGTCAGCCATTTCTCAACGAGACGAGCTGCTGGCGGAAGCCCCGCCCATGACGCGAATTCGCTTCTGTTGTGCAGTGAATGTCACGCGCGATTGAAGCGAGTAAACTCAAAATGTTCAAGCGTCCACCTTCGCGCGATTAGCGCAAATTATTCGTGCGAATCGTGTCCGGTGTGAACGCCACATAAGTCAATGCAGAGACGCGAAATGGCATTCTGCGGCGCGATTCGCGCGATTGAGGCGGCGCGAAGGACACGAATTGAGCGAATCGCTCAAGTTGAAAAATCTGAACTTTGGCGGATATTTCGCGCCGCGTTAACCAATCAGGAGCTTGCTCTAGTAGTGACAACAATGAGGAGAAAATCTGTATATCTGGTTCAGACAATATGATTATCACTGTGATAACATTAAATGACATGAAACACAACCCAGTCTCTTTTTGTTAAATGCAAGTTTATGTATGATCAATAATACAAAAGTATAAGTAATGTATAACAAGCTATACATGAAATAAAGCAAACAATTCAGTCAAACATTCAAAGTCAGTGCTAGTAGGCTAACGTTACAACGGCAACATACAGTTATAGCCTAAAAATATAAAGTAATGAAACTTCTCTTTGCCCTCAGCCTAAATGATTTGCCAGGGAACAAATTATAGATCCATCAGACCAAAGATCGGCCGTTACAAGACTAATTATAGCTCGAGACACACCACAGAGACATCAGAGCCAGCGGCAGACGGCAGAAGGACTGGCCGAGGAAAGGTTGCCCTCGCCGGCTTTGACGAGCGCTGAGCGCCGCTGTCCGCTGGAGCTCACAACTCCGAAAACGCCAGATAAAATGTTCAAATAGGCACTCTTTATATAAATAAACCACAGATTTGAGCTTTAAACAACTACATTATCGACTGAAAAAGTCTTAAAACTACGTTTTGTCACACATTAACAGTAGATTTTAACAAAAAAAAGACATGTAAACACAGCCCATGTCAGCCATTTCTCAACGAGACGAGCTGCAGGCGGAAGCCCCGCCCATGACGCAAATTCGCGTCTGTTGTGCAGTGAATGTCACGCGCGATTGAAGCGAGTAAACTCAAAATGTACAAGCGTCCACCTTCGCGCGAATCGCGTCCGGTGTGAACGCCACATGAATGTCACGCGCGGTTTGCGCGAATTTCACGCGCGATTCGCGCTAATTTCACGCGCGATTGAAGCGAGTAAACTCAAAATGTTCAAGCGTCCACCTTCGCGCGAATCGCGTCCGGTGTGAACGCCACATTAGACAGTGATACATTTTGAAAAAATAAAACTTGTGATTTGCTTAAATATCTGATCCTTCTGCTATTACAGAACACAATTTGGTCTGTTATAGCATTATCTACGGTGGCCCAGTAGTGCACAACACAACGAAATTTAAAAAGCATACATAAGTTCACAACACAACAAAATAAATCCACAACACAACGGAATTAAACCACAACACAACGAAATCAAGCCACAACACAAAGAAAAATCCACAACACAACGAAATCAAGCCACAACACAACGAAAAATCCACAACACAACGAAATAGCCACAACACAACGGAAATGCTCCCAACCACTCGGGGGCACTCGGAGCGCTGTAAAGTTGCCACTGTTCTATAGAGTTGGCAATCTTACAAAGAAATCAATACCACAATTAGTTTCAACAGTATGTAGGCTAACCATTGTTTATCTATATGAAATATTAATTTTAAATCACATCACCTACATGCATTATAGCTGCATATTTATGCTCGAGAATGCTTTGACCCGATACCACGGCGCTAAGGCAACGTCTGCCAATTCCACCAATTGGTTGAAATGTATAATTTTTATGAATTAAAATTACTTTTTAACATTTAAAAACAGACATGTTAAAATTCCACAGCTTGATTGTATTGGTAAAATTGACTTAATAATGCACAACACAACATTGGAATTTGAAAATTAAAAAAAAAAAAGTTAATTTAATTCATACAAATTATTTCAACTTGGTGGAATTGGCAGACGCTCCCTTAGCGCCGAGGCAGCGGGTCAAAGCGTTCTCGAGTATAAATATGCAGCTATTATGCACGTAAGTGATTTTTAATTGATATTTCATGTCGATATACAACTGCACACTTAAAACTGATCGTAGTGTTTAAATATTTGTAAGATTGGCGAATCTATATAGAATAGTGCTGTCAAACGATTAAAATATTTAATCGCGATTAATCGCATTAATGCCATAGTTAACTCACAATTAATCGCACATTTTTATTTATTCTAAATGTCCCTTGATTTCTTTTTGTCCCATTATTTTTTCTTATTTTAATGCTCTTATCAACATAGAAAAGTGGATCGGCTTGCTTTGTTCAAATGTTTGTTTTATTGAAAACAACATTGGCATACTGTAGTGTTCGATTTCACACCAACATTCTCACTTGAAGCAGTCATTCACACTTGGAGCAAATAATCGCTCACACAATGTAACACTGTCCATCAATAAAAGGGTGAAAAAAAATACTTTGTTGCACAAACAGCCCCTTCAACAGCCCTTTCTAAGGGATCAAAACAGGGTGATACAAAATAAAATTACAAAGTGCACATGCAAGGTAAACTAGGACTCCGCCTATAGTGCAGTTAAACCAGGGGTCGCCAACTAGCGGACTCCGGTCCAAATCCGGACCGCGAAGCCTTTTGACGTAGGCTAATGAAACAGTTAACGTTGCAATGCTCACTGTTGCGTTCAGACCCAGACGCGCGGTCAAGCATGCAGGTACACCGGACGCGAATGACGCGACATGCACGCCGCTTAATTCGCGCCGCAGAATGTCTATTTGCGTCTTTGCATTGACTTAAATCACTCGCGCAAAACGCTTCATTCGCGTCCGGTGTGAATGCACCATCAGAGCAGAAAGCAGCGCTCAAGACAAGCACTTTTAGTTGAAGACCCCTGAGTTAAACCATGGCATAATACGTTTCTCATTTCGGCGTCTCACGCTTGCCATCCACGTCTACTCTTTTAATGGCCCAAACAAGTGTGGGCAGCCGCAGCGTGCCTGATGTTTTGTTTCCGGTCTAGCTACATCCGGAGTGGTGTTGTAGTTTTTCTAACGTTACTAGTTGCTGCAACAGCATGTGAAAAAACTACAAAGTTTGTTAGACCAAAAAGAACGTTAATCTCGCGATAAAAAAATTGACGCCGTTAAAATAGGTTTGCGTTAACGTCGTTAATAACGCGTTTAACTGACAGCACTAATATAGAACAATGCAAGGAAAACTAACTTTAGCGCACTCCGAGAGTCCCCTAGTGGTTGGGAGCATTTCCGTTGTGTTGTGGCTATTTCGTTGTGTTGTGGACTTTTCGTTGTGTTGTGGATTTTTCGTTGTGTTGTGGCTTGATTTCGTTGTGTTGTGGATTTTTCTTTGTGTTGCGGCTTGACTTCGTTGTGTTGTGTCTTGATTTCGTTGTGTTGTGGTTTCATTCCGTTGTGTTGTGGATTTATTTCGTTGTGTTGTGAACTTATGTATGCTTTTTAAATTTCGTTGTGTTGTGCACTACTGGGCCACCGTAATAATCTCTTTTAATGTGATAAAAACACTTAATAATAATTTTGACTATGTATTGGTATGTAATTTACAGTGGTGTAAGGTGCTGGAAAAAGCTTTAAAATGGACCTTGAAAGTGCTTGAAAAGTGCTTGAATTTGACCTTTGAAAAGGTGTACGAACCCTGATCACCGTAATACAAACCGAACCATGAGTAATTTTAATCGTTACACCCCTTTGAAAGTTTGATAAAATAATAACAGAATTTATTGGAAAAATAAATCTTTTGTACGATTGTAAATGACTTTACTGACACTTTTGATCAATTTTTCCTTGTTTGAACTTTGAATAAAAGTATGAATGTTTTTTTTAAATTTTATATATCTATTTGTTGGACTTAATATGAAGAATGGAAATAGAATATTAAATCAAGTTTAATGCAAAGGGAAAATATTTAATTATTACCTATCACTAGTATTACCTATTTAGAGAGTTAAGACGTTTTAAGCTTATATACCGTTATGTTAGCGGATTATTTGTTACAGAGAGAATTGTAAAGATCAAATAAATCAAAACCAACTGACAGAGCAAGTCCTTAATTAACCACCCATTATAACATCACATGTCTTTTAGCAGAACATTCTTAATAAGCTTATTGAAACTCTATTTTCCCACATAAGTGATTGGTAATAGATATACCAATGTGTTTCTGTCAGTCAAACCAAAACCTCAGATTTTTACATGTTGGAACATATGGGTCTCCTGAAAAGTTTATTATCTCTCTTCAGGCTCGTGTGCTGGCTGTGCTGGATTGGGAACTGTCCACTACTGGACAGCCAATAGCAGACTTGGCCTACTTCCTCATGCCACACTATTGGCCCAGTCACTACAAAGTCATCAGCACAATGGGTGGAGTTACAGGAGTGGAGGGTGGAGAATCCTTTTTTGTTTATTTTTTTTTAAAAAATATTTCGGAAGAGTTAAAGGGATAGTTCATCATTTACTCACCATCATGTCGTTCCAAACCCATAAGACTTTGGTTAATCTTCGAAATACAAATTAAGATATTTTTTTACTGAAACCTGAGAGGTTTCTGTTCCTCCATCGAACGTCCAGCTAACCTCTGGTTACAAGATTGCTAATACAAATCTAATTGGTTTTTGTGCAGCACACACGCACAAGAACCAATGAGGTTTGTTCGAGCATGTGAGATACACGTGACGCACACACAAGCTTTGGTATTTACAGTATGCGTTCACTCTATATATGTGTGTTATATGTGAATAAATCTGTTCATATAAAGCATTTGCATCTCTTCACAAGACTTGGATTAAACCACTTGATTTGTATGGACGTGCTTTCCGATGCCTTTATAACCCTTTTAGATCTTTTAAATTTTGGTTACCTGGACTAAGGGTCAGAAACCTCTCAGGTTTCATTAAAATACTGTAATTTGCATTTTGAAGATTAACTAAAGGGTGAATAAATGAGGACAGAATTTTAATTTTTGGGTTAAATAACATTTGAAGAAAATCGTGCCCTTTTATGTGTTATTTTATTATAACTCTAGATTTTGTTTTAATCTGTCTGTTGCTTTTGAACAGGAATTCCCTCTCCGGATGACCTGATCTCCATTTACTGCTGTTGTCGAGGGATACCCAACTCTCTCCCCCAGTTAAACTTCTTTATTTCCATGGCCATTTTCAAAATGGCTGCAATTGCGCAGGTATTAAGTACATGCAGGCCATGTCAAGCAGTTGTGGTTAAAACAAAGTTAAACTGTTTGTGCCAATCACATAAAAGCATGCACATCAGTGCGGAGGTATATTCACCCGCTGCTAGACTTTGAAGTGTCTGTAAAGTTTTTCTTTACACAAAATAAAAGTAGAAAGATAATAATCATATTTCTCCAAGATTATTACATGATTTATGGACATTTAATATCATTCTGATTTGAAATATTCATTATTTGAGGAAAAAAGGAGAGTAGTGCTATGAGAGACTCCTAGCTAGCACAGCTACACTACTGTGCAAAAGTTTGGGATCAGGAAGATTTCTTTTTTTTTCTCCTTTAATGAAATGAATACTTTATTCAGCAAGAATGCATTAAATTGATAAAACATGACAGTAAAGACATTTATAATTTTAGAAAAAAATAAAATAAAAATAAATGCTGTTCTATTAATTTCTATTCCTCAGAATCCTGGACAAAATGTATCACGACTTCCACAAGAATATTAAGCAGTCCAACTAATTGTAGGAAATGTTTTTGAGAACCGAATCAGCATATTAGAATGATGTCTTAAGTATCATGCAACTCTACAGACTGGAGTAATTTCTCCTGAAAATTCTGCTTTGCCGGCAGGAATAGATTCAATTTTAAAATATATTCAAATAGAAAACACTTATTTTAAATTATAATTCGATTTCCTGATATTAAAAGAAAAGAGAGTTCTTTCAAAAACATGAAAAATATCTTACCGACCCCAAACTTTTAAATGGTAGTACATGTAGGAAATCAACTGACAATTATTTATGTTAGCGGCCATTATACAACTACGGTATGGTTGGCTGCACAACTGACCAATCAGAATCAAGTATTCCAGAGCCATGTATTAAAATAAGAAAAACATATTTAATAAACATATTCTGTGAAGGTAGATGATTTTACTCCCGAAAGAATGCCAGGTGTATGTAGTAGTTCACGGTTGCAAATGACTGGTGAACCTTCTGTTTATTTTGTCTTATGAAACAACTATATACAGAGAAAATCACACAGGTGCTAAACTCATTCACAACCAATAATTATCTTTCTCTCCCCATTTTAGGGGATTTATGCAAGGCATTTGTTGGGCAATGCCAGTTCAACTAACGCAGCTGAGTTTGGAGAGAGCGTGGAGCCGTTAGCTGAGCTGGGTTTACAGATTGCCTTCAGGTACAAGACCTGAATCTTAACTCTTCATGCACATTAGAGTAATTACTTGCATGACAGCTCATCTCTTAATAGTTATTTTCAGTTTTCCAATGTCATAAAGACTTTCTAAGGATATCTTTCATGTTTCACTTCAACAACAAGTTTTGTTTAAAAAGCATGCTGTGTTTTGGTTTTATTTTGTGGCTTATCTTTGAGGTTGTTTCCTTAGCATCAGAATATGTAATTAAAGGTGTTTCCATGCAACCAGGGAGTATCAGTTGTATTTTTATTGTCAGGGTATGTTGTTTAAAATTTTGATTGGATGTAATTATAAATAATGATGGTGTTTTATAAAGGACGTGGTTTTTGATTGCAGCCCCACGTTAGCCCTGCCGATCTGTGATCAGCTGTTCATGCAGTCACCCAAAGGCCAGGTTGTCCTTCAGCATATGAAAGAGTTCATGAGAAAGCACGTACTTCCTGCCCAAAAGGTCAGCACTGCTGTCAGCTGTGTGGAACATCCTCACGTTAATACCACATGAGTACAGAAAGATATGATGTCAAAATTTCTTTCATATTATCAGATCTGGTTATTTGAATTTATACAAATAAAAAAAATCTTAAAAATTTAAATTAAATTATTAAATAAAATGATAATGCTTTGAACTAATAATACTAATACTAATAATTTTTTATCTATTTGTTTTTGGTTTGTGTGCAATTACAGTGGTGGCCAAAATCATTAGAACACCTGACGGATCTGAAAATATTGATATTTTTTTGTCTCCAAAACAAGATTTCATTTCATAATGTTCATGAAACATGCAGATGGTTGCTCTGACCATCAAATATCCGATGAAGTGAGTCATGCTGTTTTTATCCACATTTAACTTTAATATTTGTAGCAATTACAGCAGCACATCTCTCTGGCATAGTGTCAATATATTATAGAACTTCAACACTAATGTTATCCCATGCCTTCTGCAACTTTAGCCAAAGGCTTCCCTTTGAATGTACAATAGATCTGTCCAGTTTATTTTCCAACTCGCCCCAAATGTGCTCGACAGGTTTGAGGTCCGGACTTTGAGGGGGCCAGTCCATCATTTTCAATGTTCCAGTAGATTCCTTATGTTGCAGGCTGTTCCAACAATAGTTAGAAGAATGTTTCGTGTCATTGTCCTCTTGGAAAATAAATCCAGGCCCAATAAGACGACTCCCATATGCCAAGTGTTCTAATAATTTTGGCCACCACTGTATATTGTTTGTGTACAATTACTATAAGCAAAATTGTATTTCCCCCTTTTATTGTCTCTTGTATAGGAAGTAAAGGAGTACTACGCCAAACACAAGGACACACCTGAGAGATGGCACACACCTCCTATGTTAGAGGAGTTGAAGGTGATGATACATACAATCATTGGCATATTAATTTATAGTACCATCATATCACAACTTAAACTGCCATTTGGGGTCAGTAAGATTTACATTAAATTGATCAAAAGTGACAGCAAAGACTTCTTGAAAAAAATCATGGTTTTCACAAAAATTTCGACATGGATAATAAGAAATGTTTATTGACCATCAAATCAGCATATTAGAATGATTTCTAAAACATCATGTGACATTGAAGACTGGAGTAAATTATACCAAACATCAGTAAAATAGCTGCAAAGAACAATGTATCTAATTGAACTGGAGTGAGTAAGATTTTCTCTGTATGTGTCCGTGTGAGCAGGCAAAGGCTCGAGCCGCAGGCTTGTGGAATTTGTTTCTTCCTGCAGAGAGTGGCCTCTCGCAGCTGGATTATGCTCATATCGCAGAGGAGACCGGACACTGCTTCTACGCCCCCGAAGTCTTCAACTGTCAGGCCCCAGGTGGGTGTGTGCCTCTACATGGGTCAGAAATGTGACTGTTTTTATGAGGCTTTTCAATTATGGCTTAAAGCTACTTAAGGTGCACGTCTTATGATATTCAAGTATATAAGTGTAGTAGGTTACACTTTATTTTACGGTGTCATTGTTAGGTAATTATACACCGATCAGGCATAACATAATGACCACCTTCCTAATATTGTGTTGGTCTCTATTTTGCTGCCAAAACAGCCCTGACCTGTCGAGGCATGGACTCCAAAGAAATGTCATATTTTGAGTTTGAGGAGAGTTTGAGTGGCCAAAGACAAAGGAACACAGATGGAGAATCGCAGAGATTAGTTGAGTCTTAAGGCGGTCATTTTAAACCGAAACTAAAATGAGCACGGACGACCGGCATTCATTCACAGCCGCATTGTCAGTCATTCAAGGCCGCACAGTGCGTGTCCAGTCTGGCGCGTTTTCAGTTCATGCCTACGGAAGCTTAACTTTCATAGGAATTCATTGAGAACACTCGCTTTGCTCTGCAACACTCTGTTATGAATGCCCGTGCGGCCATCTGTGTCTTACATTCTGTGAGTGAGATCCCACCCCTGTGCAGGGGCGTAAATCGCGGGGGGGACGGGGGGGACAGGACCCCCCCAATCTGAGGGCTGTCCCCCCCTGAAAACCATGCTGAGTATTGTAAATAATATAATGATATATACTTAAAATAAATGTGTAAGTAGTAAAACAATACAAACGCAAACGGGACAAAAAAAATGCGTTTTAAGTTTAGAAACATTTTGAGTCCCTCCTCCCCCCTTGCCCCACAGTGGTTTGATCCACCGCGCACCTCAACTAACGTTACCCATAGACCGTAGATAAAGTACCACACAAGTTTGGGGAGATAACAAAGCTCTTCAGACAGCAGTTGTGAAACTCCAGTAAGCTGTTTTATTCACTTTAAACATCAGATGAAGTGATTATTTTCTCTTTAATACAGATTAGGCAAAACACTGTTAACATCACTTGCCCACTGCGGCACTGCCCCGGGCCACCGTCGTTTTAATTTTTATAGTAATAAAATCATTTGACACAACTATTACAAACTGAACGTGTCTGCTCAATACAGCACAAGCCGAACGGGCAAACAGCTGACAGACAAGATGATTGCGGAAGATTTGGTTTCAAAGCGAAATGTAAAAGCGCGAAATGTAAAATCGTAAAAAAAATTTAAGGGAGTGTGTCATTGTACTGTTTTGTAGTTGTGTTTTTCATTACGAATAATTGGCTAATGAACCCAAAATACAAGCAACCCGCCCCCGAATTGGCGCTCATTCTAAACCTAAAGGTTTTGCTCAATATGAAGTGGCAGATCAGAGGGCTTGCTGCAGTTGAATAGCTAAATATCTGAATATCATAGTATAAAATACTTTGTGGAGGACGCAAGATAATTTAATATTTATAATATGACTGCGTGGTGAACCTTAATCGTATTTAAACAACTATCACTTTGTGTTGTTGGTCAGATAAAATGAAAGAGAAAAGAAAAATGGACATTACATAATTTTTCAGTGCACCAAAACGCCAAGTAGCCTAAGTACGAAATGTTTTTTGTTTTTTGTGGTACACATATCCTTATAAGAAACGATTTTGGCTGTATTATTTGTGTCCCCTTCAAAATTTGCTCTTGAGAAATGTCATGTTTATTGTCCCCCCCAACTGTTAGATGAAATTTACGCCCCTGCCCCTGTGGGCGGGTTGAAAACATGCGGAACTAACTCCTACTACTGGCTGTAGTCTCTAGCCTCTGGCCAAAAAAGCCTCAGATGATGCAAAATGACAATATTTTTTCCAGACATAAAATACATAAATCTCTCGTCTCAGGGTGATATGAGGTGGGGAAGCACGGTCATTCGAATATACTACCGGGTTTCTACTGATACAAAGCTTAATGCTAAATCGCTGAAGTAACCCTTTAATAAAAGGGTGCCAATAATTATGGCCAACGTGTTTTGGAGAAAATTATTTTTCATAATGTGATTTACCCCCCACCTTCAATTCTTTGACTTTAATGAAAGGTTAGATTTTTGTGAATTTTTTTTATAAAATATAAAACTGATAAAAGATGCAGATTTATTTTTACAGCCATATTTGATCATATTTACCAGAGGTGCCAATAATTCTGACCACAACTGTATAAAAACATTATGTGATTACCTGCGCTGCTGGTGTTGCCTGAGTCACGAGATAAACGAGGATCTGCACGCTGCTCAATACTGCCGGAGGAATAATTGGAATACAATGTTTTAAATTTTATTTTTAATCGGAGCCTATTGTTTTTGCTGTAGTGCATGTTTATTATGATTAATCTCCACTCTGTCTACAATATAATGCTGTCCTATCATTGCACTCAAGATATGACTCGTTTAAGATGATCATCAAACCAGTGTTCATTTTGACAGCAACTATTGATTTAGTTTTAGTCAGTCTTTTGACTAAAATGCAATTTACTTTGTCATATTTTAGTCATTTTTAATTATTTTAGTTTTAGTCTAGTTTTAGTCGACTTAACCCTCTCGAGTCGGCAATCACGCCGGCGTGATTGGCTTGCTTTTTTTCTTATCAGTGCCAAAGAGACTCAAATAACTCTGTCGTTTTTTATCATTCAGGCAAGTGTTATACATCATTATAATCTGTTAAGTTTCTATTATTTTTTTAGTACAGTCACAGCAGAGGTGTCAAAAGTATTCGCATTCATTACTCAGGTAGAAGTATAGATACTGGGGTTTAAAAAGACTTCTGTAGAAGTTGAAGTATCAACTCAAGCTTTTTACTCAAGTAAAAGTGTAAAAGTAACTGGTTTCAAAACTACTTAAAGTATAAAAGTAAAAGTAATGTAAGGGGAAAAAATGCCATTAAAGGGGTAGTTCACCCAAAAATGAAAATTCTGTCATAATCTACTCAAATTGTTCCAAACCTGTATGAGTTTCTTTGTTCTGAAGATTGAAGAATTTTTGTAACCAAGCAGATTATATGCAACCATTGACTGCCATAGCATTTTGCCCCTACTATGGCAGTCAATGGTTGCTCTATCTGCTTGGTTACAAACATTCTTCAAAATATCTTCAGAACAAAAACTCATACAGGTTTGGAACAACTTGAGGGTGAGTAAATGATGACAGAATTTTCATTTTTGGGTGAAGTATCCCTTTAAGGACAAAAGATTAGGCCGCGCCACAGTGCATACCCCACCTCCTCAAAAACACATTTTTCTGAAGGCCATAATGACTATAATGTTATATTAAAAAGTTAATGTTGAACATTTTTTCAGATGCACTTGGCTACGCGTTTCAGCCGCATATATTCCCATTGAAAATGAACACATTTTAGGACAATGCAAATACATTAAAGAACCATATTGTGTACTACTGAGCATTAACGTGTTTCATGGAGTGGAAGATTTGATGACTAGTTGCCTATAAATATTGTAAAGGTGCAAAAAGTCAAAATTCAGAGGCATGTTATCAATAACCATTTTTTGAATGTGTGATCAGTGTGGACAGATTGGGTCAACAATTTCCAGCCCAAAAACCTCACCAAATGTACATTTATATATATTTTTAAAAATGGTTATTGATAACATGCCTGGTTATTGATAACAAGTTTGCACCTCTTACAATACTTATAGGCAACTAGTCACTCCAAGAAAAAAACCCAAAACTTTAACTGCCAAAATAATGTGATATTATTTTATTGCCATACCAATCAATGTTGATAAGTAAGTTACCATTTTATCTCCTTAAAGCATAACATTGATGATTAAAAAAAAAAAAAATCCCAGTAAAACGGTTCAAATATGACTATATGTCCAGGTAGAAACTGTCAAAACCGCAATCCCTTAGAAAAACACAAGATTTTCAATGTCAACAGTAAGAAGCCAATTTACGTGCAAAAAGTGCCCAATATAGAGATTGGAAAACGCTATGTAATTAACAGGCATTTCACACGTTAATGCACACACCAATGTCAAAATGCGTAATTCATTTATACTGTACAATAATCCGTCAACAAATACATAACAACAATGCGCTTACCCTTGTGTTGCACTTTGCTTTGACAAAACTACAGTATGTCTTTCGTGAAGTACATGGCACATGCACATTTAGCACAGTCAAAACGGATTAGTCGTTGATTTTAACATCTTTCAGCATCTGTCGGGGTTGCTAGTTGCAGATGTCCCATGTGTGTGTATGATGATGGACGGGAGTCGCGGTTATATTTAAAGAGTCTTCGAGTCACAGGTGTAATTCACGTTTGAGAGTTGAGTCACTCTCCCACTCTTTACTGTAGATACAACTTACTGTGTATTTATGCCACTGGCATAGCGATCACTGGAATATACAGCTACGAGTCATCGCGCTAAAAACCCGGCTAAAGTCATGAATGAGGCTGAGCACGTCTGCCTGCCTGCTGATCGCTGATTGGCTGAAAGTGCATGCTCGTCGGCGAGAACCCGCCCTATCTGGCAACATGGTGTGTGATTTGTGCAGGTGCAGGCGTGATTGATCGCCTACAACCCAATAGGGTGTCGGAATGGTTTGTGTTTATCCTTCTCATCCAACCACAATCAAATTCACTCTGTCCGGATGGCGCGATTTATCTGGATAGTTTATTTTATTTTATGACAAGCCGGAATGAAAACATGCCGAAATGGAATAGGAGTAACGAGGCTATTTTTAAAATGTAAGGAGTAGAAAGTACAGATAATTGCTTGAAAATGTAAGGAGTAGAAGTAAAAAGTAGGCTGAAAAATAATTACTCCAGTAAAGTATAGATACTCAAAATTTCTACTTAAGTAAGGTAACGAAGTATTTGTACTTCGTTACTTGACACCTCTGAGTCACAGTAAAAACAAATTGTTGTGCTTTTTGCAAAATAAAGAAATCAAACATGATGCGCGATCTGCAGCCTCTCTGTCAAAGACGTTTATTCAGATAGTCTTCAGAAAATGACCTCTAGCTTATTGAATACTTTTTTCACAAACATGAGCCATAAGTCTAAAGAAACACTGAAATGTCAGGTTTTAAACACTGTAAACCAAATCAAAAACAAATATTCTGTGTTTATGTAATCCGTTTGAAAGCAGATTGATGTTAGTCGTTCCTGAGCGGCTCATCATAGACTAATGCGACCACGCCCACTAAGCGCGCGCTCTATTGAGATTCAAATACTGAGGCGACGCCCACACACACATCAACTCAAACAAACACATCGTTCAACGAGGCGCCCTGAAGCTTTCTTTGTTTAAATGAGCTCAAAATTACTTCCAGATGTAAGTAATTACCTTGACAAACTGTACATCATTTAAAAGATCTAAGACTCAAGCTTCCATTTTTGACCTCTGTTTTATTCTCAAAGACATATAGTGACCGTAATTTGTTAATATGTGTCAGGAGTTATGGATATGAAAACCGTCGGTACCTTCAAAAGATAGTAATACGAGCGTCAGCTGCTCTCATTCATAAAAAACTCTTCATACTTCATACTGGCAGCCGGAGGGCGCTCCGTGCACATGTAGTCCATATATATATATATATATATATATACCGGTATATATATATATATATATATATATATATATATATATATATATATATATATATATATATATATATATATATATATGATAAGATATCTTCTTCATGCGTGCTATATATGGACTACATGTGCACGGAGCGCCCTCCGGCTGCCAGTATGAAGAGTTTTTTATATTTTATAAGCCAATATATGGCTTATCTGTGTTATTTATACCATTTTGGGTGTTTTCATAATAGATTATATTTATAATGCAATGCTACTTGAGCTTTTATAATTATGCAGAATATTGTGAAATATATTTTCTGTCTGATTTTTTTGATCCAAAGCCAAAAGTAAGTTTGGAGTAAAAACATGGTTTTAATCTCATTAGCTAATTGTTGTGTTTTAATAAATTGGTGTAATAAATCATAAATTATAGTTTAATAAAGCATAAATTGTTGTGGCAGAGAATATAGATTGCTTTAAGTTATCTGGTCTACCTTTATGAAGCAACTCTGCACTGTGCCCAAGCAGAATTTCCCCTTGGGGGACAATAAAGTTAACTAACTAACTAACTAAGCAAAAACTCACTTCATTTTGCTTTTCCACCCAGAAATTTGTACTTATCTAGTAAATTAATCTTAATTTTAAGAATTTTAAATATTTGGACTGGAAACAAGAAAAAATACCAAATAAGAAGAGCATTTTTTGCAGTGTAGTCACATCTTCTGATCATTTAAAATACTATAGGCCTTTGTTGATTACATTCCAAATATAATAAACTACAAAAAATATATATTTCCTTTGCCCTGTTGCTCTCTGTCACAGACTTACCTGAAGCTCATTCATTATGCAGCTCATTAATGCGAGTCCTTTGTTATCTCAGGTGCTATCTCATCATTATTCATTAGATATCACGCCTCCTCGCATATTGGCTTTGAGAAGAGAAACTGTCTTACAAATTTTAAGTTAGTGTATTGTTTTATGTGAATGAGTAGGCTCAATGATTCTCACATCAGTATAAAGAAAAAACTCTATGGAAATAAAAGATGGAGTCAAAAGCAGGGCTCTGAACCGGTTCAAGGAACGAAAACAAAAAACGGAAACGAACAAAATTTTAAGAGGAACAAAAAAGGGTACGAAATCAAAATCAATTTGAATCGTTCTGAACAGAAACGTTAATTTGAAATGACCATTAACTGGTTAATAACGTTATTTTATCGTTCTCTTTAATATTTTAATTTGGCAGTGACCAATCATGAATTGAGTAGTACGGCATGTGATGTTGACGGATCAAGCGTGAGTAAAATGCCCGCGCACCATCATCTATGAATCTACCGGTACGCAAGTCAGTGTAGAGCGCGCATTTACATGCCTCAGGTAGACATTTCTTTCCCCGCTGAGGTCTACAATGAAAGCGCAGGTATTGGAGGACATTCCTTTCATACGTTTAAATAAGCAGTACGGACTTTAAGCTCAAATAGTCTGATTTAGGCTAGTTTGTGGATTTTGTTTAAGCCTGTCCAAGCAGGCATCTATCAAAAATTTTTCCTATAGTCTTTCAGATTGCCAATACAGGACAATGTTTTCTATATAGACGGTTGATGCTTCGTATTAAATGGTATGTTATATTGTATTAAATGATCAAGCTTTATTAGCTGACTGAATTTGATTATGTGATGCAAGGACGTGTTGCGCAGTGTTTGCTTTGAAATTACCAGTTGACGGTGCATTAAAAGAGCAATGGTTATCCAGTTTATTTATTCTTTATTCATGCAATTTTTAAAACAAGTCGTGTTGAAAAAAAGTAATGTACAAAGAATGTTATCACTCTTCTGAAAATAATTCGGCATAAGAGGGCCACTTTAGATTGTCTAACGCAAAACAGGTCCGCTGTTTATGCTTTGTAATTAATGCATGTATTTCTGGTTTTAAAAATGTTATGAAATAAATATTCAAGTTTAATTACCATGCGTTATATTATTATTGAGTGAAAATAAGTCTATTTATACATATTTGTTTAAAGTATAGGCTAAATTAAAATAACGTTATTAACCGGTATTTTTTCAAATCAAACCGTTTTCGGAACAGTAATGTTTATTGAGGAACGCAAAAACGGAAACGCTATAATATCGATTCTGCTCGGAGTGAACCCATTGATATTTTTTTCCATTTTTAAGCCCTGGTCAAAAGTCTTGTGAACGCATATCTATTGTGTGTTTTGAGGCCTTAATTTTAAAACAAATTTTTTTGTTTTTTCAAAATCCGTGCATAAACATTTTTCTCTCAAAAACACAAGCATGTACATACATGTTGCTCACATATTATGGTTGCCCAGTTTGTGCTGAATACAGTGTAATTACACTTTTGCCATTAATGTGTTTATAAGCAACTGAAAAAAACACAAATGTCAGAGCATGTCAAAACTTCTAAAGGGCCCCAAAAGAGCTCAGACTCCAGAGGGTTAATATAATAAGATTTTAGTTGACAAAATCTATAGTAGGTCTAGTTTTAGTTGACTAAAATCTAATGGGTTTAATTAAATTGTAATGCATTAATTTAGAATTTCTCTAAAATTTCCAAATCCATTACCATATATACTCCTGGAGAAAACATCTATTAATCTGTTAATCTGAGGAAAGAGTAACAAAATATTCTACTCAAGTAAAGGTACTATTACTTCAATGAAATTTTACTTAAATACAAGTAAAATTACCGGTCTAAAAATCGATTCAAGTAAAAGTAGAAAGTAGTTCATTTCAAATTTATTCAGAGTAAAAGTGAGAGTTACTTTTTCTTTTTTTTTACACCAGCGGGGGTGGGGGACTCTCCTGTGTAGGGTTGTAATATAATTATTTTGATGATATGATAACCAACATCTCAGAAAACATCAGTTTCACAGCATCACGGTATTCAACAAGTATTTAATAAATAAACTGTATTATTAAATTATGGTTATTATTATCACCAGCCGTAAAATGAATGAAAACTGATTTTTTTTTGGTTGAACAAATGCTTTATTATAACAAACTAACAAATGCTTTATTATAATAGAGTCCTATGAATTCTTTCTTTTTATGATTTAATACAAATATAGGCTATTATCAAAAACTGTGGTAATCAAATAAAATGTAACAAACTTTTATCCTTTTATTTTTTTGGCAAAGTGCTGCAAAACAAAGATTTACTAAATTAAACCATTGATTAATGTTTAAATTATGTATTATTATTATTTTTACAAGTAGGCTACATTCTATTGTAGGCCTACAATAATAATATATTTCTGTCATAATTTCTTCTAGTTAAACTAAATTTTTATTTTGACAGATTGTAGTGAAGACCTGTTTCAGAGTGTATTTGACAATAGTTTTTTGCTCATTAGGGGTTCTCTCAGATCAGCTCAGGAAATGTTCATGTGTTAATTTCCAAATAAGGTTTGTGAGATATTAAAAACACCATGAGCATCACGCGTACTTGAGTATGTAGTAGAAACGCTGCTCATTCACACAGAGACAGAACAAGCAGATCATATATTTATATGTGTTATAAGCAGTGTATAAGCAGTGTTTTGCACTTTAATATTCACAGACCATGTCGCGATTTGATTTATTGTACCACTCTACTTTCAATATTTTCATCCATCCATCAGTTTGCGTTTTTACCTGACATCTGCGTTATACTGTAAATTACATTTTTATGACTGGATTCCGGGATTCCCTCTGCATCACAGAAATCCTTCGGCCTTAAGTTATAAACATTACGTACCTTTATCTGCACAGAAGGACGGTGTTCCCGAACATGTTCTGTTTGTTTCCTCATTTGCATCCAAATTTTTTGGGAAATTGGATATCCTCCAGGACAACACCACGTTTTTTTTTTTTCTTCTATATCCGAAGTATTTCCATACTAGCCAGAAGTTCACGGCGGCGTTTTGCTTTCAGCTGGGTCTGCATCACTGACGTCTGTCTTGTCCGTCTCCAACTTTTTGAGATTTTTGCGCGTTTGTTCCCTCGCCCCTCAATTCAATGCAGTAGTTTCCGGAGCGTGATTTTCCCCCCTTTGTATTATTTATTTATTTATTTATTTATTTATTTTTACTCAGTAACGGATGTGATTTAAAATGTAGCAAAGTACAATACTTCAAACTAAACATACTTAAAGGTCCCATGGCATGGCATTTTTCTATTATTTTATAGTGTTTCCTGAGGTGTACTTATATTGTTAGTATGATTTTTACATCATAAAATGTCATAATTTAGAAATAAAAGGCATTTTGTCTATACTGCTGTTTGCCCTGTGGCTGACTGCCCTGTTTCAAGAAGCGTGTCTGCTGTGAGACTTCAGTAAAAACGCCCACTGTTGTGATTGGCTGACATCTTTGCATTTGAAATGAGCGGAGGGGGCGTGGTTTAACGAGGTCTACGACGCACGAGCTGCTGCCAGAGAGACGGATGGACCTGAGTTCACTTCTCATCAGTTCTCTCAGCATGTCTCAGTTCAGGGTGAACTGTTGTAGTTACTAGAATATACTTCAGGTTATTAGTTTATTTCTAGTCGGAGGGGCTGTCACTTATGTCAGAAAGTTAGTAACTTTAGTAAATTATGGATCAGCGCTGACTCGAGACGCGAACCGTTTAGAACGATTCAGTCCGATTTGGTGAACTGGTTCGGTTCACTAAAAAGAACCGATTCAAAAGAATGATTTGTTCGCGAACCGGACATCACGGAGACGGAGCGATTGCTAACAAAGTTATTTATAGTAACTACTGAGTTGTGAGAGCACTTTCTGTTAGCGCAAGTTTATTGTGTTTGTATCTGAGAGTTCTGAATAAACACGAGTCCCAGTCACGCCGAGTCCGTCTTCATCATTATTCTACCAACTTTGTAACACATGCAATGTACCATTACAGCGAGATGAACGAGTTAGTAAGTTTGATTAAAGCATTATTTCTAGATATGTTCCAATCATATGAAAAGCGTCAGTGACGCGCATTGAGTAACTTACACAGCGCAAACAAAGGCACAACAGCAGTAATCGAATGTAATCCAGTTTATTGTGGGGAAAGCTGGCTAGCATAGCCGGATACGCTCACGCTTACCCCCCTTCTGCTTAATCTAACGCCGCGTTTGGTGCCTCCGCTGTGGGCCAGATGCAGTACTGGGGGTCGGGGTTGTTGAAGGCCGAGCTTCGGCGTGCGTGAGGTTTCTCTCTAAAGATGTGGCTCTGCCGATGAAACTCCCGACTGTATGCACATTTAAGAACAGATAGACGCGACGAGGACGTACAAAAACACTGACTCACAAGATAGAAAACACGAAAACACCGTTCTGTCGGGAGAGAGAGAAGCCGCAGTGTGTGCACGAATAATAAATAATTAGCTACACATAAGAAATCACTGATCACAGATCAGAAGGAACTGAAAAAAGACTTCTGTTTTCATTTGTACATCCAAACACTGAGAAACTGCCAGCGTTCACTCATTCACAAGCCACAAATATAGCGTTTGCATGGGCGTG
Source organism: Gobio gobio (assembly GCF_949357685.1). Lineage (NCBI taxonomy): Eukaryota > Metazoa > Chordata > Actinopteri > Cypriniformes > Gobionidae > Gobio > Gobio gobio. The sequence continues at coordinate 17,589,071 of NC_137119.1, forward strand.
CCAGATTCTCTGGGCGGAGGAAAGGGAGGTAACCGTTCCTGCTTGGACGTCAAACCAGGAGACTTCAGGATTGGTTCGTCTGGCCTGTCATTTTCTCAAAGACAGAGAAAGACAGCCAGAACTCGGTTTTACACCGATCAACATTTCTATCCACTTGGGGACAATATTCAGGCTAGGGGAACTCATATTAATGTTGAAATACCTCATAAAATGAAAATTTCATACCATGGGACCTTTAAGTAAAAGTAAATTTACAGATTTTTTAAACTACTTAAAGTAGAAGTACACAGAAAAACTACTAAATTACAGTAGCGGGAGTAAATGTAATTCGTTAGTTTCCACCTCTGCTATTAATATGAATGATATTAAAGTTTGAACGTGCAAAACAGACAGAGACCCACTGTCTGTCACATATAACATGTCTTTATCTTAAAATTAAATAAAATCACTTCTAAAGAAGAACACATGGTCTTCTTTTCAATGAATGGTAAACTTCTTTAGCCCTCTGAGGTTAGTGCAGGAGTCTCTCCTGATACGCACGTCCATAAAGCACTCACGGAGATGCAGTCATAACAACAAAAGCCGCGGTTTATTGATTACAATCTCCGGTTTACTTTCCAACAAAAATACAAAATTAAACTTTCCAAGAAAACTCAATATTCGTGTGAACAAACATGCGATTGAAGAAACTGTTGCTCTCCACACTCTAACCTGTCTACCAAACAATTCTAGATTACTATTAAGACCTGCACTTTCGCGCCGTAGTGACGCGTCAAGAGGGAGGAGCAAGTCAAATCACGTAGACAGGTTAGTCCAGGTATTAAACATACAAAATATATAATAAATAAATTAAACATGAATCTTTTTCCTTTTCTTTTCTGATAGTGCACAAAATTCCAGATATGGCTCCTACATCCTGGCCCCTAATTGTTAATGCCCAAAGCAGAACAATTACCAAACAGTATTTTAACGGAGCCAAAACACACATAACTAATATAGTCTTGCCATATTTTCAATATACCAAACCAAAACAATTATATTGCATTCCATTTATCAATGTCAACACATTTTCATTTCTTACTTCCTTTTTTTTTTTTATACAATCCCAAAGAATCAGAGTCTATGTATATGATGCACAATCCATAGGGAAGGAGATGAGAAGTCCAATGGGTGTTAATGTGGTGCGAAAGGTGAGAAGTCCATGTATGTGCAGAATTTTGAGTGTATATGTGGTGCGAAATTGAAAAGTCCATGTATGTAAAGATATGTAGTGGTGTGTGAGCACGCAATAGTATGTACAGGTTTGTCAGTTTATGTGAAAGCGTGCGTATCAAACTTGACTATAGTATGCTGACATTGCATTGTCAGCCTCTTAAGCTGATTCTTCAGCTTCCAGAAGCAGGCAGAGTTTGGTGATAGGTCTTTGTAGAACAGCAGTTTTAGTCTTCACCAAGACACTGCGGACAAGACCTTTGGACCCTGGCAGGGTCTTCATCACACGACCTAAGGGCCATGAGTTCCTTGGTGCTGTATGGTCTACTATGACTACGATGTTATTTACCTTGAAGTTTCTCTTGGTATTGACCCACTTTTGTCATTGCTGCATCAATGACAGATATTCAGTGGTCCATCGTTGCCAGAAAAGGTCTGCAAGGTATTGCACCTGTTTCCATCGCTTTCTAGCATACAAGTCATCCTTATCGAAGAGTCCAGGTGGTAAGAGGGGTTTGGATTTCAACTGCAGAAGGTGATTTGGTGTTAGAGGTTCGAGATCATTTGTGTCACCTGATACAGTTGTGATGGGCCGGTCATTGAGAATACATTCGACTTCACACAGAGCTGTTTGTAACATATCATCGTCCAATGTCTGTTGTTTTAGGACAGAAAGCAGTATTTTTTTTACTAGCTTGATTAACCTCTCCCACACTCCTCCGAAGTGGGCTGCAAATGGTGGATTAAATATCCACCTGACATGATCGCCCAGCAATGCATCTTGAATTTTTTGATGGTCTATTTGGTTCAAGGTGGCCTCTAATTCCTTCTGTGCGCACACAAAATTGGTGCCACGATCAGTCCTGATGGTCAGTATTGGTCCTCTGCAACACAAAAACCGTCAAATAGCATTGATACAAGAGTTTGTATCAAGTGCTCTTGCTACTTCCAGATGAATGGCGCGGCTCGCCAGGCAAGTGAATATCACTCCCCATCTCTTCACTTGTCTTGAGAGCGACCTCTTCTGACTTCTATGGGTCCAAAGTAGTCAATACCTACATGTGAGAAAGGTGGTAGATCAGGAGCGACACGTTCCTCTGGTAGGTCAGCTATTTTTTGTTCTCCACTTTTAGCCTGCATTCGTCTGCAAAAGACAAAATACTTTATTATCTTTCTCGCAGAGGAATTGGCAGATGGTAACCAGAACCTCTGACCCAATCTTGAGAGCATGTGATTTCTTCCTGAGTGTCCAACCTTCTACTCAATTATTCTGGTAGTTGCGTTGTTCTGCAGGTTCAAACAGTTCACAGAGATCTCCCTTCTTACCTCTGTATCGTTTGGTGAGATGTAACTGAGACCTTCTGGTACCTCAGGCCATTCGGATTTCTCCTTTGACAGGAAGTGAGGACCGTTCAGCCATCTGGTGGAATTCAGGATGGATTCAATCTGTAGACCATGTGAGCTGTCATCTGCCGGGTTGTCTCCAGAACATACGTGCCTCCACTGATGTACTTGCGAGAGGTTATATATCACTGCAATTCTGTTGGCAACATAAGTATGAAATCGTTTTGTTTGGTTATGGATGTCCTTCAGTACTACAGTACTGTCTGTCCAAAAAGTAGAATCTTCCAGTTCCATATGAAGTTCCTTTTTGCAACATTCTATCCACCTTTACAGCCAGGGTTGCGGCTGCAAGCTCAAGTCTAGGAACGGTCATCCGTTTCAGTGGGACTACTCTGGCTTTTCCCAGTACAAAGGTGACGTGAACATGTTTGATACTGTTGGTAAGTTTGAAGTAACTTACCGTCCCATATCCCAGCTCGCTCGCATCACAAAAGTGGTGTAATTCGGCAGTCTTTACAACACCAAAACTTTCAGGCTTCATGCACCTGTCCACTTCAAATCTGCTTAGCTGGTCTAACTCTGCAAGCCATCTTTGCCATGGTCTCATCATTTCATTTGAGATAATTTCATCCCACCCATACTTCTCATGGCAGAGCCTTTGCAGGATTTGCTTAGCTTTAAGAACAAACGGGGATAGGAAACCTAGTGGGTCATAGATGGAATTGACCACAGAAAGGATTGTTCGTCTTGTGGGAGCTCTGTTTATAACGGCTACTCGGAAGGTAAAGACATCCTTTTGGATATTCCACTGGATTCCGAGTGCCCTCTCAAGAGGAGGTTTTTCTCTGTCCATGTCCAGCTGTTTCACAAGAGGGGCTCTGTAAATTTCTGGAATGGTCTCGAGGACTTCAAAGCTGTTGCTCACCCATTTACTCAAAGTAAATCCTCCTAGGGTGCATTCTTCCCTGAGGTCTTTAATGAGCTTGATAGCTTTTTCCACGGAAGCCACAGATTTGAGACAATCATCGATGTAAAAACTATGATTAATTGTATCAATGACTTGTGAGCTGTATCGTTCAGAATTATCAATTCCTGTTTGCTTTAAGGCAAAGTTGGCAATGCTTGGAGATGATACAGCACCAAAAAGATGAACATTCATCCTGTAGATTTCAAGTGGCTGGTTAACATCCCCTTGTGGCCACCACAGGAATCGAAGAAAGTCACGATGATGATCTTGAACTCGTACCTGATAATACATTGCTTCGATGTCTGCCATTATTGAAATTCTTTCCTTTCTGAATCTAAGCAAAACACCAAGAAGGGGGTTAGTCAGGTCAGGGCCTTGGAGAAGTTCGGAGTTAAGAGCTTTGCTCTTGAATGAAGATGAACAATCAAAAACAACTCGAAGTTTTCCCTTCTTCTTGTGGTACACCCCATGATGCGGTATATACCATACATGACCATCATTCCTCTGGAGTTGTTCTTGTGGCACCTTTTCTGCAGAGGTGGACAAAGTACACAACTCCATTACTTGAGTGAAAGTAAAAGTACTACTAGTCAAATATTACTCTGTTACAAGTGAAAGTTGTTAAAAAAAATTTTTACTTAAGTAAAAGTACAGAAGTACTTGCTTTTAAAAGTACTTAAGTATCAAAAGTAAATTTCCTTTTTTATGTCAATGCATTATTTTATTATTGTTGCATTGTTGTATAAATGCACACTATGCCATGGTGGTTTAAGCCAGTCAGTGATGCTCCATCCGACATGCTAGCATACGACCACCTTGAACTAATTTAAATACTTAAAAGTTACAAAGCTTTTTACAAAGCTGCTGTCCCTTTAAGGCAGAATGCACAAATCCTACACACTGATACACATCCGATATTCCCCCAACTGTTTACGTTCACTTAAGACATAATCAACTTTGTTTACATGAATGAAAAATGAAAATTGACATTTTGTGTGTATTGGTCTGTTTAAGTGCGAAAAAAACACAAAAGAAAGCTCTATTCAGTACTCGTGCTCTGGCATCTCAGAGGCACAAAAAAGACTGAACTGAGCTCTTTCATCATGCTTTCTCAGATTCATCCATATGTCTATGCTTCTCTTTCTCCCAGACATTTATATTTTGCACACACAAAAAAACACTTTTAAAAAAAGAAGAAAAAATCATCCACTGACTTGCAAAGCTGCTACAGAAACGATTTGCGACTTCGAGGACCTTGATAGAAATGTAGTGGAGTAAAAAGTACGATATGTGTCTTTCAAATGTAGTGAAGTTAAAGTAAAAGTTTCCCTAAAAAATAATACTTCAGTAAAGTACAGATTCTCAAAAAGTGCACTTAAGTACAGTACTCAAGTAAATGTATTCGTTACTGTCCACCTCTGCTTTTCTGCATATCCTTTCCTCAGCACATCCTCCATGAACACACTATACTCATTTGCATAAGCAGGATCCTTCTTGAATCTCTTTGCAAGGTTAAGTGTACGTTGTGCTGTCACCTCATAGTTGTTAGGCAAGGTTGCATCTTTATCACGAAACGGAAGAGGTAAGTGGTAATGCCCATTTTTGAGTTTCAATTAAGTCGTTGCTATGTTCATGAATATTTTGTCTTCAGCTGACATATCTCTTTTGTCCTCATAATCCTTTTCAGGAAAGTCATGATTATATTGCCTGATAAGCAGATCTTGAATATTCTCCATAGAGATGCGATTGGCCATCACTGACATTAATCCAGTTTTATCCATAGAGGGACAAGAATTAAGTGGGCCATTAACCACCCACCCTAGCAAAGTCTTGACCGCATATGGTCCATTTCCTTGACTGTTCACTATTTTCCACGGTTCCATAGCTTTTGGAACATTAATTCCAATCAAGATTTCAATATCAGCGTTGATTCTTTTTAGTTCGATTTCTTTCAAATAAGGCCATTTTTCAAGATCATGGTGAGTGAGAAGGTTATCTTTTGACACAGGGATCTTGGGTTGAGTGTATACTTTAGGCAGATCTATGTATACACCTCCATTGATGCTACCTACTTCTAGTCCTGTGAGCTCATAACTCTTAACAGGTCTCTCTTGCCCCATTGTTTTCAGAAGAATTTCAGTTCTGCGTCCTTTGGCATTCCGCTGATTCATGAGATTCTCAGTGCAGAACGTCGCCGAACTGCCTGGATCACTTAATCAACTTTAATTTGGACTGGCACGATTGCTAGTGCACATTCCCTACTGGCCCCTGTTGCACGATCAGCTGATACTAGTGCACTATTGACTGGCGTTCCTTTTGGTTCTGTGAAGTTTGGGTTTGGCCAAATCTGCTTCTTCTTTGAATTTCCATTGTCAATGTGGAGCAGTGTAGGATGTTTTCGTTGACATATCTGACAAACCATTTTCTTATTGCAATCTTTGCTCATGTGACCCTTTTTTAAGCATCCAAAACAGTGACCTTTCCTTTTGAGATATACAACCTTTTTGTCTTGGGATTCTGATTTTAATGTTTTGCAGTCAGTTAATGCGTGGTCACCTTGGCAAAAACTACATGAGGTCAAAACAGCAACATGATTGGTGCCTGCTTGCTGCTGCACTTTAGATGCCTCTCTGCTGGTCTGCTCATCAGCTCGTGTCACTGTCGTAACAAAGCTGCTGCCCCTCTTAGGGATCCTCAAGCTGGTGGTTCTGTGTTTTACAACTGTACCTTTAACAGGAGTAGGATCTTTGATATCTCCGAAGACTGGATGAAGTAAAATCTCAGACTGAGTTTCCAGAAATTCTACAAGATTTCTAAATCTAATACGAGTGTTCGTTCTTTGGAATGACTCAAAAGTTACTGTCCGCCACCTTTCTCGGAGCTTGTATGGGAGTTTGGATACAATCAATTTCAAGTTTGAAACAACGTCCAGTTCATCCATGAACTGGACAGGTTAGTCCAGGTATTAAACATAAAAAATATATAATAAATAAATTAAACATGCATCTTTTTCCTTTTCTTTTCTGATGCACAAAATTCCAGATATGGCTCCTACAGCATTCTTTATAACAACATTTATATTATTTCACTTGATCAATTGAATGCATCCTTGCTGAATAAACATACTAATTTCTTAAAAACAATCTTACTGACCTTAAACTTTAGAACATTAGTGTAAATTGTGAGTGACTTATGTTAGTACTGATACAGTACATTTCTAACAGACACTGGGAATATGGAAGTCCTGCACCTGTTTGGCACTGAGGAACAGAAGAGACTCTGGCTGGAGCCCTTACTGAGAGGAGACGTACGATCCTGCTTCTGTATGACAGGTAAGTGTGAAACAACTTATTTTCAAAATGTACTAACTGACTGATCAGTTTTAAAGAAGCTTAGTATAATTAAGCTGGTTTCTGGTTCATCTGACCAACTGTAATTTTTTTTTAAACTTTATTATTATGCAAACTATAAATGTGACACCATTTACTTGTGACAAATACAAAATAAACAAGGCAAGCAAACACACATGCCAACAACTAAAAGTCCATTCTGATAACTCCTGTGTGTATGGAGTGTATATATACACTGTGTTCCAAATTAGTATGCACGTGACATATCAGTAGGATTTTAGTATAATAAACATTCAGATTTTAGTTTTTCGAAGTGTTTGTTTGTTTTTTCTCATACTGTATCTTTTTATATTACTGTTGTCAATCTCAGACAGGTTCAAGTAGTTTGCCAGGTCTTCTTAAGTAAATGGAAAAATGGAAAAGAAGAGGTTGTTCCACATTATTAAAGGATTAGTTCAATTTAAAATGAAAATGATCCCATGATTTACTCACCCTCAAGCCATCCTAGGTGTATATGACTTTCTTCTTTCTGATGAACACAATCTGAGTTATATTAATAAATATCCTGATGCTTCCATGCTTTATAATGACAGTGAACAGGGCCAACGAGTTTGAAGCTCAAAAAAAATGCATCCATCCATTATAAACATACTCCACATGGCTCCAGGGGGTTAATAAAGGCCTTCTGAAGCAAATTGTTGGGTTTTTGTAAGAAAAATATCAATATTTAAAACTTTATGTAAAACATTTTAAGTAAAACATCTAGCTTCCGCCAGACCACCTTCCTTGTTTAACTTACGAAAAAAGCGTAACTGGCGTGAAATATGACATTGGTCGTAGCGTAAACATTTTGAACTGCAAGAGGTGTTACACTTTCTTCGTAAGTTGAATACGAAAAGCGGTCTGGTGGAAGCTAGATATTTTATAGCTAGAATTTTAAAGTTTTTTCCTAAACAGAAGAAAGATATTTTTGAAGATTACAAGCATGGTTTAATGGTGTAGTGTCTTGCAAAAGGCATAAAAACAACTAATATTTTTTGAGAACTGATTAGAGATTGTTGAACTGTCAAAAGATTTTTGTGTAATTTAGAGCACAGAAAGACCCGGTCAGAATTAAGGGCAGTTTCTGTCAAACAAATGAATTTAATAAAAAAAAAATCCACTGTTGAGCAGAAAACAGGTATTTGAAGCTGCTGGTCTCTCTGGAGTCTCAAGAGCCTCTCCGTGCAGGCTGACAGTTGTGCATAAAGTTGAATTTCAGCCACCTCTAACCAAAGCTCACAAAGAGAAACGTTTACAGTGAGTGTAGAAATACATTATCAAACAGATTTATTGCTGTCGTGTTTTTTTTGAAGCATGGGAAAGTGTCCTGCATGAACATCGTTTTATATCAGAAGGCACAATACTTATTTTTATACCATAGCATAAAATGATTGTGAACTCCACATACACTATATTGCCAAAAGTATTGGGACTCCCCTCCAAATCATTGAATTCATGTTTTCCAATCACTTCCATGGCCACAGGTGTATAAAATCAAGCAAGTAGGCATGCCGACTGCTTCTGACTGGGTTTGGCGGTTGCCAGGAGAGCTGTACTTGCCTGAACCATTGTGCCAAGTAGGCATGTGCCGTGTATCAAATTTTCATGTTGCGATTTAATTGCTGAAGCTTTTATTCCGGTATACGGTATTATCACGATATTAAAATAAGTTGCAAAAAAAGTGTTGTCATACTATATAACAGGTTTAATAACTTTCTTATAACAAAAGAACCGAACATTTAAATACAATAAAGCAATACACAAAAATTTATTAAGTAAATAAATATTTAAAACCTATTAAAGTGCAAAAGAATTATAAAGAACAGTAGGTAACACTTTACAATAATGTATCACCAGTTAATGCATTAACAAAGAATGAATATCTAAATTTTTACAGAAGTTATTCTTCTTTGATAATGTTGGTTTAAAAAAGCAACTGTTAGTTGGTGTTAGCTCAGGTCCATTAAAAAATACAGTTAAAACTTTTGATTTTAATGTGTTATTAAATGCTGAAATTTTACATTTAACTAAGATTAATAAATGTTTTAGAAGTATTTCTCATTGTCAGTTTGATAATTAATGAACTAATGTTAAATAATGGAACCTTATGGTAAAGTGTGTGACTGAACAACAAAGAATCAGAAAATATTCAAACAATATCTAGGGCATGTAGTCCAGATTAAAATATTAAATGTTTAAGTTTGAAAATGAATAGCCTTAAGTCTTTAAGTATTAAGTATTTGGTTATGTGATGAGCACGGTAGCGAATACAGAAAACTGTTTTGTTTATGGGGATTACCGGGGAAACGGCTGCATTTCTGCTGTTCCGTCAGTGCCCTCTGCTGTCAGAAAGTGAATGCGCTTCTCCTACACCTGTTCCGCCATGTGTGCGTTCCTCTTTAACGTGTTGTTCATTTTAAATGGTTGATGGGTAAAGTATTCTTAAAATGCATTCTAAGAAATCTAAATAATTCATAATAAATAATTATTCACTGTATTTTGAAGTGCCCATGGTAACAATATCGTGCATGTTCATTATTGTGATATATCGTATTACCATTTACCGGCACATGTCTAGTGCCAAGTGTACAATTTGGTAGAGGGGGGATTATGGTGTGGGGTTGTTTTTCAGGAGTTGGGCTTGGCCCCTTAGTTCCAGTGAAAGGAACTCTTAAAGCAGCACTAGGTAGGTTTTGCTCTCGGGGTCCCCCTACAGTTGGGAAACAGTATTGTCCTCTACTACTGTCGTAAACTCTGTCAGGGGATGCTGCACACGTGCATTTGTTGACATGACAACCATGATAGCCCTGAACACTGCAGGAGGAGTTCACATGCAGGTGTTCTGCTTGCGTCGCGTGTGAAATGTCTTCATCCCAGGTACAGTGGCATATGTTTCAGTAGAGTTGGGGTACTTGGACTCGGACTCGAGTCCAATTTTGAATGAACTCGGACTTGTCACGCACTCGGGTGAATATGTACTCGGACTTGACACGGACTTGGACATTTTGGACTCGGAAAATATCCCGAGTGCAGTCGAGTCCGCGTCATGTGTAACAACAAAACCGGCATAAAACTAAGATAAGAAATTAATGAACGCCTCCCCGCCTGTGATTTTACTGCACCACACCGGCAGGCAGCAGTAGCATCATCTAATGCTTGCAGACAATACACACATCACACGGATCGCAATGCGTGGCTAGGACAATGTCTTCAAAGTCAGCAATAATTTGTTTTGCTTTTGAAAATCATAAAGAATTTATTTGCAAGAAATCCAGTAAAAAGAAGCACTCTGCGGATTGCAAATCAACTGATTGTGTCTGGCACGACTTTCTACCGACATGTTCAAAGAAAACCTAGAGAAATGTAAGTTGCTTATTATAACTTTTAATACCAACTTAAATCCAAATAACTTAGGGCTGGGTGATATGACGATATATATCGGATTCTTGTGTGCATACTATGCAATTCTTAATATTATATTGAACCGTTCGGTATTCACGGTTGGGAATTGCGTTGTTTTTTTTTTTTTCGTTTTTACATTTAATTAATCATTTTTTATTTTTCTCCGTTTGAAATATTTCTCTCAGTTTATTTTGGCTCTGTTTGAGTGTGCCTGTGAGTCTACGCGCTGATATATAAGCAAATATCCAATCATATGCACTAAAATTAGGGGGTGTTTAGCCACGCTTGCAATGCTGGTGTCAGAGAGTTATACTCAGGGAACACTATAGTTATTCACAATCACGATTTGCATGCGTTTTAAAGCCTTGCTGGTTAAATGTTTCATTCGTGTGCTCATGCACTGTTTTAACATGCTGCCGCTTGTCCTTAAAGGGACAGTTCACCTCTAAAATTATGTAATTATTTACTCACTCTAATTTTGTTCCAAACCTGTATTAATTTCTTCTGTTGAACACAAACAGTTGAATGGTAGCCATTGACATCCATATTATTATTTCCTACAATGGGACCAACTGGTTGGTTTCCGACATTCTCCAAAATATATTTTATGCCCAACAGAAGAAAGAACTTTATTCAGGTGTAAAACAACTTGAGCTTGAGTAATCGATAACTATCCCTTTAATGTTAATAAAACAACAAAAGACAAAGAGAAAATCACTCACTCACTCCTGACTAACTTTAGTAAATTTAATAAGAATCACTGTAAATGTAATACAATGAAGTTTGTTTTATTTTACATTTAATTGTTTTATTCAATTTCTATAGTATTTATTCTTACTTGAATAATCATACTTGAGAAAATATATCATTATCGTGAAATAAGATTTTAGTATCGCCCACCCCTAAACATTAGCATTTGGTGATACCAGAGCCATTAAATAATTGAAATACAATAAAACAGGTTAATTTGTGTTTTTCTTGCACTTGTAATAATAAAAGTTCTACATATATCTATGTCCATTCTATTGTTTGAAACCATTGTGATTGGAAACTAGTTGATCTGTTGACAAAATAAAAATGTTAAATGGCAATGGCTAGATGTAATAGTGGTATTTTTTGTTAAATTTTATATTGCCATTGGTTTAATGGGTTGAAAGGTTAAAATATTAATAGAAGATAAAAAATTACAATAGCAATTTCTAATCTCTTTTCAATTTAATTACACTCTGGACTCGGGCGGACTCGACTCGGACTCGGCCGATAAGAACTCGGACTTGAGTCCAACTCGGCCCCTTTTGGACTCGGACTTGGACTCGGACTTGATTGTTTAAGACTTGGACTTGACTCGAACTCGACAAAGGTGGACTCGGACCCAACACTATGTTTCAGCATGTCATATGAATATCATTTCATGGGTTTTATTTTTTTCAAACGCCAAATGATCGCGATGCTCACATTTACAAGCCAGCGTCATTATAGTAGCCTAGTCTATTGGTTACCGTTTTACGGAATCTATATGATACTTCAATTCAATGTTTGAGTGGTAGGTAATAACCATATATCGTCAATATTATAATATCAAGCTACCATAGATGAATCTGCAAATTTTAATAATCGATTTGCATTATAGCTTGAGGCAAGACAAATAAACAAATATCACCGACATGTTAGGTATCCTAAAAGATTTTGTACGTCTTATGTATTTACTTGCAAGAATGTAACCCCTCCTCCTTCAGCTCACGCCAACGATCAAACGCTGGCCCAATGTTGATCCTGGTCCTGCCTTTTATCCGATCACTTTCTCGTTTCCTCTTTTTGCTTTCCTCCTACAAAACCTTTGCTTTCTTATTTTTCTGTGCTGCTTCGGCCATGACTATAACATCCGGCAAACAAAAGATAGTTGTTTAGTTGCACGTCCGAATTTAAGGAAGTGGGGGTGGTGGTGAAAGTGACGTATATGCCGTAAAGCAGTCGAATTTTGTAGTTCTATTTATTCTCGGGTTACTACCCGAAATCTGAAGTTTAAAAGTATGATTAAAAACGATACAGACCCCGTCAGGCTATGGCAGACGTGTCATTCAATCTATTGTAAGTCGATGTATAATCACAAGAGTCTTGAAAATATATAATGAAGGTTGAAAAGTTACCTAGTGCTGCTTTAATGCTTCACCATACCAAGACATTTTGGACAATTTCATGCTCCCAACTTTGTGGGAACAGTTTGGGGATGGCCCCTTCCTGTTCCAACATGACTGCGCACCAGTGCACAAAGCAAGGTCTAGAAAGACATGGATGAGTGAGTTTGGTGTGGAGGAACTTGACTGGCCTGCACATAGTCCTGACCTCAACCCGATAGAACACCTTTGGGATGAATTAGAGTGGAGACTGCGAGCCAGTCCTACATCAGTGCCTGACCTCACAAATGCTCTTCTAGAAGAATGGTCAAAAATTCCCATGAACACACTCCTAAACCTTGTGGAAAGCCTTCCCAGAAGAGTTGAAGCTGTTATAGCTGTAAAGGGTGGGCTAACTCCATATTAAATCCTACAGATTAAGAATGGGATGTCATTAAAGTTAATGTGCATGTAAAGGCAGGTGTCCCAAAACTTTTGGCAATATAGTGTATCTTATAGAAGTCATTTTGGCACCCTCAGTGAGACTAAAGGAACCTTCAATCTCACTTGCCAATATTCCAGCACAAAACATCACCCGCTAGCTCCTTGCTGACGTCACAGTCTTGTTGGAATGGGGTGGCCATTCATCAACCATCCAGAAATCCATCCATCTGGACTATCCATTGCAGCACAGCATTCGTCAGTGAATACAAATATTTTAAAATGAGTCTTCATGTATTTCTACACCCACTGTAAATGTTTCTCTTTGTGAACTTTGGATAAGGGTGGCTTAAATGCAACTTTATGCACAACTGCAGGCTGCATGGAGAGAAACCAATGGCTTCAAATTCCTGTTTGCTGCTCAACAGTGAGTTTTTTTAATTTTTTTATAGCTGCCCTTTTAATACAATTAATTTGTTTGACAGAAACTTCCCTTAACCTGTTAAACTGCACCCCCACTTTGGGGCTCACAGCTGAAAACGACCTACCTGAATTAAAACAATTATAGCTCCTGAGAACAGTGTGCTACAGGCACAATTAAGGTATCTTTGGAAAGAAGACACTTGGGACTCTACTAAAAAGCAATCAGAGTTGATAATTCTCAAACAGATAAAAAATTATAATAGTTGAAATGCCTCAAAAATTATTTGCACTACACAGAATGTTGTATTATTTCATGTAAAAATATATGAAAATAGACCTGGAGGAATCCAGTTCAGTTATGGATTGAAAGCCACACGACTTATCAGTTTATAGTTCAAGTTTGAGGAAGATATAATGAAAAATGTGGTTCCTGCAAGCTTTTTTCCAAGACTATGTCTGTTCCATTTCTCCCTCCGCCTGCTTGAGGCACATCCCCAGAAATGACATCTCCCAACTAAAACAATTGCAGTTGCTGAACAATTTGCACTACATGCACAATTTAGACATCTATAAAAAGAAGACACTTTAGAGTTTATTACCCAAACATTAAAGTAGAAAAAAACTTAGAAAGACAAACAGTTATAGAAGTTGAAGTGTCTTGAAGATGATTTGTGCTACAATGAACACTTTATTATTTGATGTAAAAATATATGAAAATAAGCCTGGAGGAATCCAGTAAGTTAATGAATTGAAAGGCACAAGTCTCATCAGTTTATATTTAAAATTTGACGAAGATATCATGAAAAATGGGGTTCCTGCATGCTTTTTTCTAAGAATATGTCCAGGTGCCAAGAAACCTACAGGAGACTTGATAACCTAATGTTATGAAGTGTACTGCAAGCTGTTTTAGCCATCATATATGATGCTTGAATGCTTTTTCAACTATAAAATAATAGGCAGAACCATAAGACTTTGTATTAGTGATTTATTTGTACAACAGAACTTATAAAAATATAATAAAAATGAAATATTAATTAAAAAGAGCTAAACTTCTTTGCAACTGAAAATACAACAAGTAATATAAGTATAATAACTATAAATATAACTAGTAATATAAATAACAATATAATATAAATATATAGCTATAAAAACACACACAATTTGCAAATGTAAAAAAAAAAACATTTACTGGCCTTTTACTGGCGGATTCAGGTCTACAACAGCAAGTGCAGATCTTGAAGAATCTGAAAGCTTTCTTCTCTTTTCTGCTGGTTGGCTGGTGCTTGGATGCCATAGCTCATCTGAAGACTCAACCTGATGCCTGTAGAATGGCAAGGAAAGGAAAGAGAATTAGCACTGCATGTCCTATTTCTGTATAGTTTGCCCATTCAATCAACAATCACACTGTCATCATTCACTCTAATTACAGGCCATCCCATGAACAATGAAACTGATGGGCAGTCGGTTAGACAGCATTCATATTGATGGACACCTACACATTCTCACACAGCCCAAGCATCAATCTAACGGCCGGCTATACAGTGAGCATTCATATTGACGGCGGCCCATACATTCGCACACAGTCCTACAATCAATATAATGGCCGGTGATTAGGGTTGGGTATCGTTTGGGTTTTTTTCGATTCCGGTGCCAAACCGATACTTTTAAAACAGTTCCGGTGCCTAAACGGTGCCTGAACCGATACTTTTTTTTTTTTTAAAGGCCACCAAACAAGGTGGATGACATTAAATGGCTTTTTATTTAGTTATTTATTATTTAAATTGAACCATTTATTAAAAGTTTAATGTATACTTAAATGTATGAATATAAATAAATACAAAACACAATTTACTTATTTACAAATTATAATTGACATATTTACAAATTCACAGTAAAACATAAGCCACCCAACTACAACAAGCCTAATATAACTCTAAACAGTTACAGTAATAACAGCGGTCGTCTGTATTCTTGCTCTGCTACAAACCAGCTTCGAGCTTCAGCTTTATTTTGAAATATGATCATATTCTCTGGCTAAATATTTTAGAACACATCGCCTTAATGTTTCCATGGTGACGCGTCATGTTTCTCACATGACACACAGCAGCCGCAATAGCGCTGACAGCTAAGCTGTATCGGGTTTATTTCGTTTTTTCTTTTTATTCAAAATATTCACAAACTTCTTAACTGTGTCACGAACTATCTGATGTTCAAATGTGTGAGTGAATGTGTGTTAGTTGATCTATAAAGCGCAATGTGCGGCGCCATGTTAGTTTGCGCCTCAGAATCGGATCTGTCGGATTTACAACACTTGAGTTCATTCTCGTCTCACGAAATACATGAAAGTAAGTGACCAGTGAACTGGAAGAAGAATAGAGTAAACTATATAGTTACTATATAATGTGCATTTATCTGATGTGAATAAAACACGTAACGTTAGTCAAATTATAACCGTCTGAAAGGATTGTCATTGCCGCTTTCATAGACATCAGTGTGTGTTTTTTGCTAGTAGCCTACTTATGAACATTTAAATGTCTGAAACCTGAAATAAACATGATGTCGTTGAAAACACTGAATAGTTGTCATGAGTTGTGATGTGACCAGCGCTGAGCGTCTGTCTCTGGCTCAGCCAAAGCGAGAAAGCACGTTTTAATTTTGGCACCGAAATGAGGAACCGAAATCTGCGTTCTGATTCGGTCCGGTACATACCGGTTATATAAGTACCGGTGCCATATTGGAACCGGATTTCGGTACCCAACCCTACCGGTGATACAGTGAGCATTCAACAATCACACAGATGGTCGGCCGTCCAGAACTTTTCTTTTTTCGTAAATTTGTTTTTTGTAGCACAGGAGAAAAAAATGCATTTTATATATTATATATATATATATATATATTTTTTTTTTTTTCTGTGTGTGCTAGAAAAAATGCTAAATATCAGTATATGTATAATCTATACTGGTATATTGTAATTTTTCTAGCACACAGGAAAAACATAAAATAAATACAGTCTCAATATATATATATATATATATATATATATATATATATATATATATATATATATATATATATATATATATATATATATATATATATATATATATATATATATATATATATATAATATAAACAATTACATGGGTTATATATATATATATATATGTTTTATTTACACACACATGGGGAAAAATTATATATACTTTTTCCCCATGTGTGCTAGGAAAAATGCAAAATATCAGCATATGTATAATGCATACTGGTATATTGCATTTTTTTCTAGCACACAGAAACAATAAAATAAATACAATTCTCACACACATTCTCAATATACATAAACAACTACACATAGCAACTCACCGGTGTGTTATTGGATCAACTTCTCTGTCAACAAGCACCGTCATCGCTGTCTTGACTCTCCTCAATGTTTTCCACATAGCTGCTTCGAGTGAGCTCAAATAAAACATCTTCAGCACAATAAAAACTTCTTTTGACGATCCATTGGATAATACATTCCGTCCAGTTAGTAAGATTAGCAAACAGTTACTACAAAGAGACCGTCTGTACTAGCCCGTTAGCTTGTAGCTGTCAGATGGGGGTGTGTCAGACTCGCTGCATCTCGTGGGGAGAGCGCGCCACATTGGCACATTCAGATGAATAAATATTCACGCCCATGTGACAAATATACACATGCAAGGTCTCGTTGGAATCGTGTGCTCATTGGCTACATTTTCTGTCAGTCATGACGATTCAATGCTTTTATTGGCTCCAGATAAACAGACAATATCATTGGATGAGCACATCATGACATCACCTAAAACGAGTGCAATGGTTGGATATTTTTGACTATATCGCGGCTATCTTTGCATGTTTTTGAGTGGGGTTAGTTGTAGAATGTTCGTAACATTCTAAGCTTTAAACCCATGCCACTTTATGCTACCGGGAGACTGTTTTTGGTGCATTATTTTATTGCATAACAGTCTAGTATGATACTCCGCTCCGCAGAAATGCGATGTAAACAAAGGATTAACCATCAATATTACACCATTATCGTTTCGTTGGATTAAAAATGCTCTATGGGATGTTATTCAGTGGACCCTCACCTTTCCATTCATTCTGGAATTGTTTGCAGTGGATGCGTGTGTGGCTCGTAATTAGGACACAAAAGGTATGTGCTCTGTTTTTATTTATAAAATCGTTGATGTGTATTGCTTACATTGATGCAAAAATACAGCCGTTATAAGCTTTTCACTGAAAAACAGTGGTCTGTCCTCAATGATTGAGGTTTAGACCTTTAGAATGATATATAGTTTGTCAAGATTAATGATGTTTTTTTACGTTAAATCTATTAACAAACATTACACTCGTGCTAAAAATAGCGCTTCAACCCGTGCACGCGCTCATGAACTTTAAGGAGACTATCTGAATGAATGTCTTTGAGAGAGAGGCTGCACATCTTAGCTTGAAACCAACCACATGTGGCCAACGTGTTTTGGAGAAAAGCATTTATTTCATAATGTGATTTAGAGCACAGAAGAACCCGGTCAGATAAAGGCTTTTTTGGTCAGATTATAATGTGTATTATAATTTATTGTAAAAGAGCCTAGTGTCACAGCAATAAAGCTTTTATTCACAAATGTCTGCTCAGATGCTATAAATATAGAACCTGTCAAACTTATTTTTCTTCATATTGATGTTTAAATATTATAGCCTAATGTTATTTTTTAATTTAATATCAAAGTTTGTTTTATCGAGTTTTGTTTTGTAGATAGTGAATTTTTTTTGTTTTGTAGAAAGTGAATTGCTTTCTTTAAAGTTAATTTAATTTTGTATAAATTGTATCTTAATTTTAATTATTTATTATACATTTTTTTAGCATGAGACTACTTTCAAAAACATAAAAAATAGTAGAAAAAATTTAGAAAAAATGCTCTTCTTAGTCATTTGTGTCTTGTTTCTAGTCTAAATATTTAAACATTCTTAACCCTTGTATGGTGTTCGGGTCTGTTGGACCCGTTTAAATTTTTTATCAAAAGAAAAATGACACGATTAATTATTTTTTCAAACTGAGACTCCTTGGCCTTGGCTCATTTTCTGTGAGGAATATATATCAAAACACATTTTCAATTACCACACACTGTACACCCCCCCTACACAGTTATATTATACACAGGATGTTCGGGTCCACTGGACCCAGGGCTAATAAAAGTGTGGAAATTGTAGTTCCTGTGTACATTTACTCTGTCCTCCTCCTGTCAGGGCCTGCTGTTAGTGTGTGTATGTTCATGTATATGGTTTATGAGGACACAAATGTGTATAATGACATGGGTATTACAATGTAAACATGGTTCATGACGACATCTGTTTCCTCATACTAAAACATAACAAATTGTGTTTTTTTGAAATTAAAAAAAACCCAAAAGTGTTCTGTGATTGGTAGGTTTAGGGGTAGGGTTAGTGTAGGGGGATAGATTATACAGTTTGTACATTAGAAAAACCATTATGCCTTTGGAGAGTAACCATACACCACATATCAAAGTGTGTGTGTGTGTGTGTGTGTGTGTGTGTGTGGTGTATGTGTGTGGTGTATGTGTGTGGTGTATGTGTGTGTGTTTTGTGTGTGTTATGTGTGTGTGCATACAAAATAACCCAGACACTTATGTTGGAGTGGAGAAGAGGAAGTGTTGCGTTTGTATAGTGTGTTTGTCGCCATGTCGTCCAGACGCTGTTATTTTCATCCTGGAGTCAAATCACCTTTGTTTGGCTTTCCCAGGGACGCTGTACTTAGAGATCATTGAGTGCATGCATCTCCGTTATGGTAAGAGGCGTGACCTTTCTGGGCAACGTGCGCTAAGCTACTGTCGAATCACAACACGGGAACCGCTGGCACAATCAGAACTCGTTACGTATTTCTGAAGGAGGGACTTCATAGAACGAGGAAAACAGCGGTTTACAGATAAGTAAATTGTGTGAAAAATACTGTGTTTTTTTTACACGCGAAACATGAACACGTTATATTGCACACTGTAAACACAATCAAAGCTTCAAAAAAAACACGAAAAACGGGACCTTTAATCTAGCACAGAACACGGGACAGATTTTTTTTAAATTTATTTTTTAAACAAATTAGACAGACAGAAAATGAATAGAATGATAAGTGCTATTCTTGATTGGTCAGGTGCTGCTGGAAGAGATGTGTCTTTAGATGTTTTTTGAAAATTGCTACAGACTCGGCCGCACGAATTGAGATAGGCAGGTCATTCCACCAAGTGGGGGCGGTCCAAGAAAAGGTCTGTGAGATTTCATGCCTCTCTGGTATGGCACCACAAGGCGTCGTTCACTGGCAGAACGTAAGTTCCTGGAGGGTGTGTAAGTCTGAACAAGCGAGTTTAGGTATACTGGTGCAGAGCCAGTGGTTGCTTTGAAGGTGAGCACCAGTGCCTTGAATTTGATGCGAGCGGCTATTGGCAGCCAGTGCAGACTGATGAAGAGAGGCGTGACGTGCGCTCTCTTCGGCTCATTAAAGACCACCCTCACCGCTGCATTCTGGATCAGTTGCAAGGGTTTGATAGTGCATGCCGGAAGGCCCGCTAGAAGAGCATTACAGTAGTCCAGTCTGGAGAGAACAAGAGCTTGGACCAGGAGTTGTGTGGCATGCTCTGATAAGGGTCTAATCTTCCTAATGTTGTATAATGCAAATCTGCAGGACCGGGTTGTTGCAGTTATGTGGTCAGTGAATTTTAGCTGATCATCAATCACAACTCCAAGGTTCCTGGCTGTCCTGGACGGAGTTATGGTTGATGATCCTAGCTGAATGGAGAGATTGTGGTGAAGTGCTGGGTTGGCTGAGACCACAAGCAGTTCTGTCTTTGCAAGGTTGAGTTGCAGGTGATGTTCCTTCATCCAGGCAGAAATGTCTGTTAGGCAGGCAGCGGTATGCACACTAACCGTGGGATCATCTGGTTGAAATGAGAAGTAGAGTTGAGTGTCGTCGGCATAGCAGTGATAGGAAAAGCCATGTTTCTGACTGACAGATCCCAGTGATGACATGTAGATGGAGAAGAGGAGCCCTGGGGAACGCCAGTGGCTAGATGATGTGACTTAGACTCTTCACCTCTCCATGACACCCTGGGGGAGGACAAAGGAGCGAAGAGAATGTTTTGAATGTTGAAAAGTGCACGAGAGTCAGAGCAGTTGTTGATTTTGTAGTGGTAGTATGTAGTTTTAGTAGTGGAGACATTAGTAGAGAAAGAAGCGAGGGTTAGGTCAGTAGCATTTTTAGTTTTGCACGACTTCCTCTCTGCCGCCCAGAGTCCAGAGCGATGTTCGCGGAGAACATCAGACAGCCAGGGGGCAGAGGGGGTGGTGCGGGCTGGCCTGGATGAAACGGGACAGAAGTTGTCTAAGCAAGATGTTAGAGTGGAGCAAAGAGTGTCAGTAGCACTGTTAGTGTCTAGTGCTGAGAGCTGAGCAGGTGGAGGGAGTGAGGATGAAACCAAAGTGGATAGACGAGAGGGAGAGAGCGAGCGTAGATTACGCCGAAAGGTGATCTGCGGAGGAGTGCGTGTTGTGTCAGGAGTCAGTAGGAGGTTAAGAGTGATGAGAAAGTGATCTGAGGTGTGCAGTGGAGTAACTAAAGTGTTGTCTGTGGAGCAGTAGCGTGTGTAGATAAGGTCCAGATGGTAACCTGATTTGTGAGTAGCTGTAGTAGATACTCGCTTAAGGTCAATTGAGGTCAGAAGAGTGGTGAAGTCAGCAGCCTGGGGTTTATCAAGGTGGATGTTGAAGTCACCAAGCAGTACCAGAGGAGTGCCATCCTCAGGGAAGTGAGAGAGTAAAATATCCAATTCCTCCAAGAAGTTACCCAGTTGACCTGGAGGGCGATAAATAACTACAACATGGATTTTAACAGGGTGAGTGATAGTGATTGAGTGTGATTCAAATGAGCAGTTGCCAGATAGAGATGGAATGGGCTCAAATTTCCAATCATTTGAGATGAGCAAACTAGTACCTCCACCCCTCCCAATCGGGTGAGGGGTGTGTGAAAAAGTGAAATTATTTGAGAGAGCTGCAGGAGTGACAGTGTCTTCTGGTTTGATCCAGGTTTCACTTAGAGCCATGAGACTGAGATGTGAATGAGTGGAAATAGATGAAATAAAGTCTGCTTTGTTTACAGCAGACTGGCAGTTCCAGAGACCAATTGGAATGGACATTAATGTAGCAGAGGAAATAGGTACAATACGCAGATTATTAGGATTACGGCGCCTAGAATGTGCTGAGCCTGACTTATGGGTGTATGTGGTAATAGTAGCGATTTGGAAGCACATAGTGAATATGGGTCAGAGAAACAAACAGATAAAAACAAGCAAAACACAAAAGTGGTCAAAGTAGAAGGAAAGCTATACTCAAGTGCCTTGTCGGTGTCCTTGCTCGAGTGGAGTCGCGCAGAGTAGAGTCGAATGGTCTTTACCCTCTTCGGTCTTCACACGAGGGCTGCCGCGGAGTATCACTCAATTTATACTCACGTTAAGTGCCGTTATTGAACACAGCTGGCTACTCCCAGTGAAACGCTAGAGCTCGTTCGAGGTCACGTGATTAACAAACGAGACTACCAACAAACAAACAGCCAACTACACCACACAGACACGTTCTAAATAACAGCTGAACTATAGATCAAATGAGAAAATGAAGACAGTACTCACAGACTAGTTGTTCTCCCTGAAGTTCGATTGCTTCTCTCTAACTCAAGTGTAAACAATGCAAGCTCTTATACCACGCTGGCTAACGGCCACGCCCCAGTGAAACGCTAGAGCTTGCGCGAGGTTACGTGATTAACAAACGAGACTACCAACAAACAAACAGCCAACTACACCACACAGACACGTTCTAAATAACAGCTGAACTATAGATCAAATGAGAAAATGAAGACAGTACTCACAGACTAGTTGTTCTCCCTGAAGTTCGATTGCTTCTCTCTCAGAGGCTTCTGTGTACAGTATGCAAATGAGTTCCAAAGGAGAAAGGAGGATGAGTCTCACTGTGGACCCCCTCTGTTACCAGCAGCCAATCTCATCACTGGAATGGAGAAGCGCCAAATTGCAATCTCCTCCTATTCGGAAAAGGATAAAGGTACCCTTTCAACAGACACACCTAGTTCTGAGTTTCTTCTTGAGAGAGACAAACAGTTCACCAAGTTCTGAGTCTCCCCAGCAAGGATGAGACTGTAACAGTTCAACAAGTTCTGAGTCTCCCCAGCAAGGATGAGACTGTAACAGTTGACCAAGTTCTGAGTCTCCCCGCGAGGATGAGATTGTGACAGAGCAACAAGTTCTGAGTCTGTCCGGCAAGGATGAGATTGTGACAGAGCAACAAGTTCTGAGTCTGTCTGGCGAGGATGATATTGTGACAGAGCAACAAGTTCTGAGTCTCCCCACGAGGATGAGATTGTGACAGAGCAACAAGTTCTGAGTCTGTCCGGCGAGGATGAGATTGTGACAGAGCAACAAGTTCTGAGTCTGTCCGGCGAGGATGAGATTGTGACAGAGCAACAAGTTCTGAGTCTCCCCGCGAGGATGAGATTGTGACAGAGCAACCAAGTTCTGAGCCTCTGGTTAATCCAGAGAGACAACAATTGATCCAAGGATCTGAGTCTACAGCTTGTGAGGCAGCAACAGATACGACCACGTTCTGACCCTTTGGTGCTCCAGGAGATCAGCATCCCACAGATCTTAGTGTTCAAGACTGTTGAAACGGATTCCAGCTCCTTTCCCACTGCATTGTCACCCAGCACAACCAGTGGAAGAAGTCACCTCCATCAGACTGCTTACTCAACCAAGTGGAACGTAAATATCACTTAACCAAACCTCTTTCCAGAAACCATGGCATTGTTGTATATTATCAGTATATGATTTTCTAATTTACATTAGAGGTAATATAACTGGTGCTAGTTAATAACAAATAATCTTTTGTTTATTTGTTTGATGCATAATAAGGTTCTTCACCTTAGTTTCAGTGAAACAACAGTTTATCTTTCCATAAGATAACGCAACTCTTCCATAGCCACACTCAACTTAATCACATGTATTTTATGTTTCTTATGCACTTTATTCCTTTATCATTCATTGTATTCATTTAGTAGTTGTGTTAGTTATTCTTGTTTATCTTTTGTTTATAAAATCTATTTTATTACAATTGTGTCTTACTTGTGCTGATAATACAGAAAAGGCTCTACAAGTTAGAAATCTCACCAATCTTTCAGATAAATCAGCTGACCAACTCTCCCCACTTTACATTCAATCTAAAATGATTGAACAGCCTCCTGTTTGGAGTGTTTTCATAGACCCAGGGTAAAAAACCTTGACTAGTGTCCCAAACTAAGAGAGGGGAAAGGTGGTCATCTGATGTACTCATAACCACACCCTAAGTGACGTGTGATCCAAAAATCACAACGTCAGCGGTGACGTGAGTACCAATCACTACCTTACTTAATGTCCTTGGATGGACGAAGGTAAAATCACTACATAATTGGCGTCCCTTGTTTGGGCCCAGTGAAATTATTACATACAAAATAATCAGACTTTTCCATTTGTCCAGAAATTATTCCAATTTCTAGACACAAATCTGCAAAAAGAATATCTACTTCATGACAAAAAATTACAACCTGGAACTCATTGGGTAAGTTTAGACCTCACCTAACTGGAAACCGGATATAGTCTAAAATGGCATATACTTCAGAAACCTGTTCACATTGCACACAAAATAACCCAGACACCTATGTTCACTATATTTGGCATTGCACCCCAATTAACCCCTAGGAGTCTGAGCTGTTTTGGGGCCCTTTAGAAGTTTTCACATGCTCTGACATTTGTGTTTTATCAGTTGCTTATAAACACATTAATGGCAAAAGTGTAATTACACTCTATTCAGCACAAACTGGGCTACCATAATATGTGAGCAACTTGTATGTACATGCTTGTATTTTTGAGAGAAAAATGTTTATGCATGGTTTTTGAGAAAACATTTTTGTTTTAAAGGCCTCAAAACACACAATAGACATGTGTCCACAAGACTTTTGAATAATGGGTGTTGTTGCCAAGAGTTTTTGCTTCAAACTGATGTGAGAATCATTGAGCCTACTCAGTCACATAAAACAATACACTGATTTAAAATTTGTAAGAGAGTTTTACTAACGTGCAACCTTGACAAACATGTCACTGATAAACTCTCGCTGTTTGATTGAAATAACATTGAAATAACATTGAAATAAATCTAATTAATAAACTAAATTAACCATTTAAACTAAATTACTGATCGAATTATTGATCTAAAGCCCACACTGTCACTGTATGATAATTGAAATGAACTGATGACATCAGCGTTTTTTCCAGAATGGCTATACAGCTGAATAAAATTATGCTGCATTATTTTCCTGTTTAACACTGTAAAGCTGCTTTGAAACAATCTACATTGTTAAAAGCGCTATATAAATAAAGTTGACTTGACTTGACTTGACTTTGATTGACAGCTGCAGCGTATGCTGCGCCAACGATTGCAAAGGGAGCTTTTTTGATCACTTTCTTTATAGAATTTAATCACTGTTAAATAACAGATTATTTTCATCTTACTAAGAGAAACAACACAAGTTGATCTGACTGTACATGAATCATTACATTTCAGATCAGGCATTAGAATGAACAGTTTTTTACTTGTTGCATTACTGTCGAGCCCAGGCACTGCACAATATTTTGTAATCCTCAACGGCATGTTTATTGCTTGGTAGTTCGATCTGGTAGCTCAGTCTTGGTAGCTCAATCTGGTTTGGAACCAGTGGATGGGGCTAAACAGGCAGTGATGAAGTAGGCGTTGATATTCTTCTGCAGAGGCAGTGCTTGCCTCCCTTAGTTTGCTGGGCCTGGTTTTAATAAAAGCTTTTATTGGACTAACAAGGAAGTTTTCAGTTCTGAAACTTACAGGATATTCTTATAGTATGATGACCTCTTATATGTCAAAATTTGATTTCTCAGTTCATGACCCCTTTAATGCCTAAATATGTGATGTGCTTGGGGCATAGTGTACGGGATATTAAATCCAAGGTGTTTGAATGTAATGAAAGTATCGAAGATTTACTCCAATTGTTTGAGTACAATAGTTGATTCTTAAATATTAGACAATTAATCGATACGTTTTATTGTTTCTTGTAATAATGATGTGGGATACAGTGATAAATCATCAGCATAAAGTCTATTTTGTGGTATATATTTAGTGTTTGAATTCCTTTTAATGCAGATGTTTTAACGGTTCAGGGTAAATGGTGAATAGTGAGAGGGAGAGTGGGCATTCTTGTCTATCTTGTCCCCGGTGCAGTGTGAAGCTACGTGATGTTAGTCCATTGAAGATGACAGTGGCTGTAGGTGATGTATACAGAATTTTGATCCAGTTAATGATTGACTCCCCATTGTCCCCAAAGTCATAGAAGTCATAGCGACTGGAACATTTCCTTTGTCGTGTTTACATAAGATTAATTAAACAGCTGGACACAGCATAACATAATAGAACAGAACACAATAGTCTTCAGACACAGTTCACACTCATTTGTTCATACTTCTCTAACACACTCATTACTACATGATTTATAAGGAAGATTTATATTTAGGTTAATAATGAGATCTGTGTTCAATGAGTGAACAAGGAGGGGAATAGCTGGTGGATGAGATTGAGGAAAACAAAATTCCTGCTAATAGCCAAAAAATAGCTAAAAAGTGTATGTGTGAGCACATGTGTAATGGTGATTTTAAAAAAGGTGTTAATTTTCTAAACATATACATATGGTGTTGTAATGTCCTCAGAGTGTTCAGATGTGTTGATGTATGACAATATCCCCCATTATTTCTTCCAGTGTGTGTGTATGTGTCGTTGTAGCTGTCATACTACAGACATTAGCTGTAATTCTTACTTGTTTGTGTAACACATGCCAGATTTCAAATGAAATATCTACGTCAGGTTATCTTTTCCGCATTGACAGCCAGTCTATCTGTTTTTCACTAGCAAATAACTAGAGGAGATTATCCTCCACCACCTTTTTGAGCCACCCCCACCCTCTTTAATTTACAAACACTAGGATTGTCCATTGATTAAATTATGTAACTCAAATAATTATAATTAATATTAAAATAATCAAGCGTTAGAAATTTTAATTGCCAAAAAAGAAAAATGAATATTTATTTAAAAAAATTCTCATGGAGTTTTGATATCTCATTAATTTATTAATAATATACATTTTTATAAATTTTTATTAACATATTAATAATTTTTGCAAGTATCCTCGTAAGGAGTCTTAAATGACTTAAATTTTAAATGAACTTCCTACCTGAATACTACTTTACCTACCCTTGCACTGTTTATTTCAGTTGTATTTGTCTTCTATTGTATTTGTTTTTGCTATTGCTTGTAATTTGTTTATTTATCCTTAATTTATTAATGATGTTTACTTGTCTTCACAAATTTTTTTATTTCATGAGCTTGGCTAATAGTTTTTAATGTAGTATAAAAATTGGAATCGAGAATTGTGGCATTTCACATTTACAATGATGTAATACAGTATGTTGGTGGCATAACAACCTTATTTATTAAAATACAAAGTAACATGGGTCAAAAAAAAGAAAGATTTGTGACAGGACCAGTGAACATTTGTCAGAGCAAGTGAAAATCTGGAGAAAAAAAATCGCGATAAAAAAAAAAGAAAAAATAAGAACGAAAAGTTATTTACAGCACTACTATTTAGAACTTACATTACTATTGAGGACCCCTTTGAAGTTTGCTAAGGCCCCTTTTCTCCCTTGTTGAGAACCACTAGCCCTACTGGCTACTAGCCAAACCTTGACCATTTGGTTCACACAGCGGCAACTCTTTTGTGAATGTGCATCTTTAAAAACACATTGTCATAACCAGACTTGTAATATTACAAATTTGTTTTTAATAAAATTTCTTCACTTTTTTCTCAAATTATTTTCATTACTGAACCTGGTACTCTGTCTTGTTTTCTTTGACCTAGAGCCAGATGTTGCTTCAAGTGATGCCACAAACATGGAGTGCACCCTTCACAGGGACAACAACCATTTCATCATTAACGGCAAAAAGTGGTGGAGCAGCGGTAAGTGTGTGAATGTCACAGAATGAGATCGAAAGTAGGAGGGGAGAGGAAATATTTTGTTTGTCAGTTGTCAAGAAAATAAATAATATTTTTTAGGGTTTCTCCCCTGTGGAGACTAAACGCGTTAAAAGGAACACTGAACAGCAGGGGTTCAGCCTTAGTATTTTAACCAATTTCTTACACAAAGCTATAAAGAAATATATCACCAGAATGATTCATCCCAAAAAACGACCACACTCGTCCAAATCTTCACGATGACTGGCATGACATTTAAAAACCATTTAAGATGTTTACACAAACCAGCTATGCAGAGTCTGTGAACGATAAACACAGACTTGGGGAACTCAAAGCGATCGCAACGGGCGGCAAAGCAGAAACAGACTCATTAGTCGAAGTTCCCGCCTCGCAGCTTCAGAGAGCTAGATCTGAGCCACGAGGATAAGCCTACCATGATCTCTTCCTGTCTTTGACAAGATTCAGGAAAAGTTACATTTTGAAGAATATATTTTTAGGAAAGCTGACTACAGGCATGCATAATTGCAATTTGTTGATTTGTTGAATGGGACTTGCTCGACAGGAATTGAAAATGAACTTTGTGATGAAAGGCAGTTTTACCGTTTCCTGCAGTGAGATAATATCAATGATCAGGGTTTAAAATTGCATTTCATCCTGTTTACAGTGCCAAAGGTTTTTTTTTTTTTAAATCTGTTTGGGATGTTTAGAGTTGCTTTGGTATTTGTCTCTTAAACATTGTCCCCTGTAGAACATTCCAGATGGTTCTAGCTGTGAGTCTTTGTGGTTTTGGGGCCTCCTGAAGTAAACATGCAATAAGATACAAATTAAGCTTTTCAAATTAATTATTTAAAAATCATACAATGTGATTTTTTGGATTTTTAGATTCCGTCTCTCACAGTTGAAGATATGATAAAAATTACAGACTTCTACATGCTTTGTAAGTGGGCAAACCTGCAAAATCGGCAGTGTATCAAATACTTGTTCTCCCCACTGTAGATATGTAGATACATGTAGATATAGACATAGATATACGTATATGTATATCCAGATACATGTAGATATAGACCTAGATATACGTATATGTATATGCAGATATAGTATATATATATGCGCGTGCCTGCGTTTTGGTAAATGGCTTGCAAATTTTTCTTGTTGACAATTGGTCTAAAAAGATGAACTTGACAAGAAAGTTAAATGTACTAATACAATTTTATGATTTTGTTGCATGTCTTTGCATCAACACTACCATTGCATGTAATAGTTTGCCTGCTTAAGGCCCCCTTTAACATATAACAACATTTTGTTACCTCATAAATCCTGTTGCTCAGAAATATGTCTCATAACAGATGTTGTGGATTGTGAAGTTCACGGGTGGTCGCTTGATAGTTATGGGTGAAATATATTCAGATAGGAATGGTGACAAGTTGTGAGATCTTTTTGTCTGATCTCATTTGTCACCAAAGTTGTTATGCGTCTCTCTGAGGAGTTTTAAAAACCTCTCATCAGCGTATGTGGAAACAGTGATCTTTGTGTCTTTGAGCAATGGAAATTCAAGCTTTACAGTGCTATCTCTTGTCCTGTTAAACTTGCGCAGATGTACAGATTCATCAGTACAAAGGGTAAAGTATGACAAATCCAAATCATTTGGTTACAAGATGAGTCTGTTGTGTGTAAGAGCTTCATATATCCTGCTTTTTTTAAGATGTACAGATGTGTTTTCCACTACTATCATAAACCACCATCAGTTCTGGGGATTGCTAAATATATCTTTATTGTTGACACGTGGAGTAAATATCAAACAGTTAGTCATCTACAGTTTGGTGTAATGACATTCAATGGCCAAACACTTTTCACCTAGGAGCCTTCGGCAAGTATGGGTCATTTTGTTTAACTACTTTTAATGGAAAATACTTGAAATATGTGACAAGATTGGATTAAAAGTATTGTTTTATTCATAAGACCTTTTGTTTTTCATGTCGTTGTCTTGCTGGAAGGGTAGTTGTTGTTTAAGTAAAGGAATTATTTTAGTTTTTCCTGGGCACACTTGCAGTATGCCGATAGAAATTAAATGATTTTAATTAAACAGAATGTATTCACTTACAGGAATGCGTGTGCTTGGATTATGTGGTTTGTTTGTTTTTGAATGCGTTGGATGATTATCAGATATTCATTTTTGGTTTATACATACTGTGTAGTTATGTCATGGTTGAATCTCTCTATTAGTGTTACTTGATCTTAGTGCTGCATTTGATGCTATTGACCACAATATGCTTTTGAATAGACTCAAAAATTATGTTGGCATTAGTGGAATTGCATTGGCATGGTTCAAATCATACTTATCTGACCGTTATCCGTCATAACCGAGGTGTCATATCGATTACAAGTTCAGTATGGAGTACCGCAAGGCTCAGTACTATAAGACCATTGCTTATCAAGACCGATGATATCTTGGGAGATATCATAAGGAAGCATGACATTAGCTTTCACTGTTACGCTGATGATACTCAGCTCTATATTTCTTTGCACTAGGGATGGGCATTTCAAGCAAAAATGATATTCGAAGATCGCTGGGAATTATTCGATTTTTATTCGAAAATCGCAACTCCTCCCCCGCATGCACGCATGTACGCATGTATAGGCTACACACATAAACAGAGAGAGGGAGAGAGACCATTCACACTCTCAATCTGTATGATAAACTGTTTAATTCATTAGGGAATAGGCTATATCAACTCAAGCCATATTATTGTAACATGCTGAAACATATGACTGTAATGTGACATCGCCCCAAGTTACCTGATAAATGCCACAAGTCTACAGCGTGCGCGTGAGACGATGTGTTATTCTTCTGTTATCTCAGGGCGTTTTTACTCTGGCATTTTAGTTCGGAATGGGGCACGGTTAGCATGAAAAATTGCTAATGTGAAAGCTTACCTACAGAGCTTGGTGTGCACTGAGGTGCCGAACCCGAGAACACACAACCGGAGTTCGGTTGCTCTCGGAGCTGAGCCGTGATTCACGTGAATGTGCAAACAACACTCGGGTGCACACTTGTTGTGGAAGAAAGTAACCAGCGCATGCGTTTTAGCCGATTACAATGTCATTAGTTCAATAACATACACGTAAGAGATGATAGTGTTGATGATTTAGCTGAGATACGATCGCGAGAGCGAGCCTGCAGTGTATTCGCGCATAGTGCAATCAGGGCAGCAAATGAATGGCAATTCACTGTCTCCTCAAAAGAGTCTGTTTGCAAGCAGCAAAGCTGCCTTCAAGCGACACACATACGGTAAACCCAAGTGTCGTTTACTCAGCTGCACATAATAGCACCAAATTAATTGAAAAAAGCCCAATATATTGACCCGCGTTCTGTTTTCTATCACGCCCGTGCACGTTTGTGATGACGTAAGATGAACGCAAACGCACCAGGGTTCAAGTTGAGTGTGAAACCAGACCAACACTGCGGAGGCGGAGGGAACAATCAGACTCGGACCGCAGCAAACATGTCCAGTATAAAACACCCTGAGAGCTGACTGGCAGCTTTTAGGAGCGTTATTGGCAGCGCCTCTGGTTACATGAATGCGTCAGCACCACATCAGCACCGACAACATGGGGATTTTTTTTTAACGTTAATCGGACATACTATTCGATATTCTATAATTAAATAACTAATCGAATATTCGAAAATCGCGACCCATCCCTACTTTGCACCCAGACGAAACTTACCAATTCACAAAATTAACTGAATGCATAGCTGATATAAAAAATTGGATGACTAGTTATTTCCTATTAATTCATTCTGAGAAAACAGAGTTTCTAATTATTGGACCAAAAACCTCAGCACGGAATGACATAGAATACTGTCTAACACATGTTTTGTCAAGTCTGTTCTGACATATGCTCTCAATGACAAAAGCGGAACAGTTAGTTCATGCGTTCATGACCTCAGGGTGCTCTACTGGGAGGTTGCCCTGCACGCGTAATAAACAAACTCCAGCTGGTCCAAAATGCTGCAGCTAGAGTTCTTACTAGAACCAGGAAGTATCACCATATTAGCCCAGTTCTGTCAACACTGCATTGGCTCCCTATTAAACATTGCATACATTTTAAAATCTTGCTAATTACTTTCATAGCATTAAATGGTTTAGCTCCACTGTACTTGAGCAAGCTCTTAACGCAGTATAGTCCTTCACATCTATTGCAATGTCAAAATTCTGGCCAGCTGATAATACCTAGGATATCAAAATCAACTGCTGGCGGTAGATCCTTTTCATATTTATCACCTAAACTCTGGAACAGTGTTGTCTGGGAAGCAGACACACTCTGTCAGTTTAAATCTAGACTAAAAACACATATCTTTAACCTTGCATACATATAACACATTATCAATTTCTATAATTCAAATCATGTAAAATGATTGTTAGGCTGCATAAATTAGGTCAGCCGAAACCGGGAACACTTCCCATAACACCTGATGTACTCATTACATCATAAGAAGAAGGGTATCTACGCTAATATTAGTCTCTCTGTTTATCCATGTTTACTGTAGTCTGGGCCATATCCAGATCAGATGAAGGACCTGCGCCTAGACACGACCACAACGCAGCCCTGAATGTCAACAGAGACCATGTCAACTAGACTATCCCCTGTGAAGGCCTCATCGACAAAGCAAAAGTTTTTTTTCACAACCAAAAATGTTTTCCTCTGTACAGATTAAAACGTTATCAAATTAATTCCTGTTCACACGGATCTGAGGAAACAACTAAAAAAATTGACAGACAAGTAATTTGGCAATGTCACTTTGTAAAGAAGACTACGCAACCGCGCACATACACATTCAAACATGCATGCCTATAGACTAAACACATAATATGCATGTACATGCCATCACCGTTTTCACAGATTCACGTTTTTGATGATAACGGTATCGTTTTTAAAACTCTTTTTCAAAAACTTTCACTTCAAAGGTTGCGTTCTCATGCCACCAAAGCACCGTTGTCTCGTGAATGTTCAGAACACATTAAAAGTTTTCTGTTTTCAGTTGAAAATGGTGTCGTGTAAGTGCCCCCAAGTTAATAACTAATGATTTTTACAATTGCTGTACAGCCAAAACAATCGTTGTGCTGTACAGCCAAAACAATCGTTGTGCATTAATTTCATGTTGCATTAATCCATGTTGCATTTAACCTATGAGACTCAACAATTCTGCTGCTTCTGTAGGAAATCTGTTTACAAATTTCATCGAAAAACAAATTTCATCCCTACCTAATTCCATGTATTCCATTGGTCAGTCTTTTGTCATCGCTAGTTGTGCAAAAATAATTTTGTGTCCTCCTCATAGTTCCTTATAGCACTCTTCACGCTTCCTGTCATTGTTTTCTGAATGAACCTTCTGTATGTTTTAGACATTAACTCATCCCTATGAGCAAAAACAGAACCAGCCAGCTGTCGTCTTTACCCTTGGCCTTCTCCTCTTTTCTCTTTCAACCATTCTCATATCCTTTTCTTTTGCTACTTCCGCTACATCCACAAAGCCACAAAAATGCGAAGGCTGAACTCAATGTCCCCCCCCCCCCCCACACACACACACACATACATTTTTTTCCCTTCTTTTCACTTTTCTCTCAAGATAGACAATTTCCTTTGGTAACCCCCTGGCCTATATTGAGTTTTGTGGATATCTGGTGGTCTTGCACTTTTCACAGCTCCTTTACTCCTTCGTGCTTGTGTGCAATGGCTTCCAGACCACCGTTACCGTCACTGGAAAGAACAGGCCCGAGGAGCTGTGCAGCTTCGTATGTTTTCCATGTGCATGCATAAGCCTCTAGCATGACTTAATTGATGAGAGCAGTGTGGTTCTTTTGAGAGTGGTAGTTACTGATTAGTGGAAAGGGAAAATAATTGGAGAAAAGCGATAGGTGCTAATGAAGGATGTCATAGTGCAGAACCGCAGACAAAACTGTATTTACAGTATAAAATAATAGTTTGTATTAATTTATGGCTAAATTATGGCTGTTAAAATGTAATCCAATTAATTACAATTAATACATGAAATGACATGGTGGTAAATAAAACTATTAACAAATCTTAACAACATTAAATGTGCCTGTGTATACACAATAATAAATAAATAAAATAACAAATTATATTTACTCTACATTTATTTTATATTTTATTTAGACTGTATATAATATATATATATATATATATTATATACAAAGAGACTCAAATAACTGTCGTTTTTATCATTCATGCAAATGTTATACATCATTATATTCTGTTAAGTTTAAATTTTTTTGTACAGTCACAATAAAAACAAATTGTTGTGCTTTTTGCAAAATAAGGGAAACAAACATGATTTGCGATCTTCAGCCTCTCTCTCAATAGCCACGTTTACATGCGCACTTTTTTGTCATTCCGATTAAAATCATTCCGATTCAAAGATTCGGTGGACTGTTTACATGAGACGTTATCTAAACCGATCTGGTGTTTACATGTGCTGACTTTCAGTAGGAATCATTTTGTGACATGCGCACACAGTTTGTCTGCCGCCTCAGATTCGTTAGGCTACGTATCGTGGATCGTTCTGTGTTGGTAATTTTTATATTTATTTATTTTTCTGTGGGCGGACATGCAGTAGTTTAACCTAATTTATGTCCTACACAATGGCTATTTCAACAGCTGTGAATGATGAATGCGGAATCAAAAATGAATTCAATTAATTTATTTTGAAAAACACAAAATTAACAATAAAATGCACTCAAATTATTAATAAAAATATAGGATATACGGTGAAACATGAATGAAGCATTCAAGACGTGCTCAGCATCATTACTAGTAGTACTAAACATATATATTTCAGATGATTAAGGAAAGATACCATAATCACAAAGTTATAAATATTAACAAAAGTAATTAAAGTAGACTGGGGGTAATGCTACTTAACCAATTTGAAGCAGTTGTTGAATTTTTTTTTTCTAAATAGCTAACTTAACTATAACAGAGAGCAGCTTGAATGTTCCCCGTTGAAATGGCAGCTCTCAACGGAAACCAGGACTTGTACAGTTTTATAAAAGCTATTTATTATTTGTCGTAAAGTGTAAGAATCACCTCAGAAAAATAAATTATTCTGTCAGGTGCAGTTGAAGCCTAGGACAAACGCTGTCGAGATGGTGTAGCCAGGCTATGTCTGTGTCATTATTCCAACTTCATGTTCATAACATGTTACGAAAAAAAAGTTTAATACCTCAGAAAAATGAACTTTCCTCTCTTGTCAACATTAGCCTGGTGTGAGCGCGGCGCGCGCTCTTCAGTTGAGGAGGCGCGCGCTGTATATCACGTCACAGAAAGACGTGCACTCAAAGTAATCGGATCAGATCGTTTACATGGTGGAATTTTTCGTTTGATCGGTTCATGAAAAGGTTTATCCCACCCCTCTCAAACCGATTACAATTTCATTCGGTTTGGCCATTTTTATTCCGATTGAGGTGTTTATATGGAGTATTTTTATTCGGATTGGACTTTTAAACCGATTACAGTGCTCCATGTAAACGCACCTAATGATGTCTAATCTGATTCTCTTCAGAAAATGACCTGTATCTTAGTGAAACCTTCACACACAAACATGAGACATATGTCTAAAGAAACGTTGAAATGTCAGGTTTTAAATCATGTAAATCAAAACGAAAACAAATATTCTGTGTTTATGTAATCTGTGTGAAAAGTGGGAGATATCAGTCAACTCATTATCCGCTAATGCGGCCACGCCCACGGACCGCGCGCTCATTCAGATTCAAATACAGGCAATCCATGCGTCGACGCCCACACACACATCAACTCATGCAAACACAACTAGTGAAGATATGGTTCAGATACGTCGCTTTGAGAAATAATCCTGGAATAATTCTCCTCACGGAAAGCTGATTCAGAGCTCATTGTGGTAGGCTAAGTTTATTCTGTTAGCATCTGTGAATATGAAACGCAAAAAGACTGTTTAAATATAAATCCTGATGGAACATGGCAAGACTGTTTAGACAAGATTTATTTGGCCTGTTTTCGTTTTGTATAAATTGTATCTTAATTTTAATTATATTTGTTATATTTGATATAAAATAAAATACTGGTATAATAAATATATTCGTATATTTGATACCAATATAGCAGACAATAGCCATAGCGCTGGCTCATGCATTTCACGTGTTTCTGACTGAAGCTCGAAATTATATTTGAGTTTTGTGTGTATTTGATCGTTTACAAATGATTCAGAAAATATTTGCCATTTTAAATGAGTGAGCCAATGTTCAGTGTCACAATATTACTGTTTTTTTTTTTAGCTCTTCTTTCAAAAACATTTCTGATTGAAATCTTGTTTCTTTTTTGGCAGATAATTTAGCTTGCTTTAAGAAAAAACTTTAAGTAAAAAACATTTAGATTTTTTCCCCCAGAAAACTATATATTTTTTACTGTTACTGTACTTATCTAGTAAACCTAAAATCTAGTAGGCCTACCTAAAGCTAATTTATAATGCAGCTCATTATTATGCAGGTCTTTGTTTCTCAGGAGTGATCACATTATTATTCATGGGTCGTTCACGCCTACTCGCATAGTAAAGAAAAAGTGAAAAGTAAAGAAAAAGTGTTTTACAAAATGTAAATGAATATATTGTTTTATGTGAATGAGTAGGCTCAATGATTCTCACATCAGTTTAAAGCCAAAACTCTAAACAAAAACACCCAATAATCAAAGGGCTTGTGAACACATATCTATTGTGTGTTTTGAAGCCTTAATTTTAAAACTATTTTTTTAGTTTGTTCAAAAATTATGCATAAACATTATTCTCTCAAAAATACAAGCATGTACATACATGTTGCTCACATATTATGGTAGCCCAGTTTGTGCTGAATACAGTGTAAATTACACTTTTGCCATTAATATGTTTATAAGCAACGGAAAATGGACAAATGTCAGAGCATTTCAAAACTTCTAAAGGGCCCCAAAACAGATCAGACTCCTAGGGGTTAAAGGTGTCATGAACTGAGAAATCAAATTTTCCTTGATCTTGTCATATAAGAGGTCATTGTACTGTAAAAAACATCCTGTAAATTTCAGAACTTTCTCATTAGTCCAAATACAGCTTTTATTGAAACCAAGCTATGACTTGGTTTCAGATTTTCTTTCAGTATGACATCATAATGCAACAAATGTCTCTGTCTCGATTCTCGTCTCTTTATCTCTCTTTATCTTGTCCCTCTGCACATTGTGGGCGGCGAGAACAATATTGGCCTTTGTGTTCTTACTGTTCTGCTTTGCGGAAGTCAGTATATGTGTGTATATTCTCACACAAAGTGCATCAGTATCAGAACTCTCCAGCTCTTCCTCACTCTCATATTGGCCAAGGGACTAGATTATATCAGTGGACCCGAAATATGTCTACTCTCATGTTCAGATAGCTCCTCATCATAGGCGTTTTCTAACGTTGGTTATCTGAATAGCATTCACTAACTGTCCACACCATGGGGAATTGTCCTGTGTCTTTTTGTACAAGAGTACTCGGATGGTGACTGTATGCCCTCCATGCTCAAAACTTGCCACAGGAGCTGCTAAAACAGTTCTACTCTGCAGTCATTGAATCCACCCCTCTGCACTTCTATACCTGTCTGGTTCAGCTCCGCTACCAAACTAGACCTTAGAAGATTACAGCGGATAGTCCAGACTGTTGAGTGAATCACTGGTACAACCCTTCACACTCTTCAAGAGCTGTACTCACTTAGAGTAAGTAGAAGGGCTGGCAAATTCAGTTGAGGTGCTGCTCAAGGAAGGAAGAACCTGTGAATTGCTCAATTCCAGTCATATTGTCCTCCTTACAAAAGCACTTAGACGATGACCATACACCTTCTACACTTGAAGTATATGTTGCCACTGTGTCAGCATTTCACAGCAAGGTTAACAGTCAGTCGGTTAGTTTCTACCACAAGATG
Organism: Gobio gobio; assembly: GCF_949357685.1. Lineage (NCBI taxonomy): Eukaryota > Metazoa > Chordata > Actinopteri > Cypriniformes > Gobionidae > Gobio > Gobio gobio. The sequence goes on from NC_137119.1 coordinate 17,626,507, forward strand.
GTTAAACCCTCCTTGCCCATCAGTGATCCCTACTTGGTATTTGGCCTTGGTTTTGAAAGCCCTGACACATACGCCATTCAAGCCACTCCAGTCAGCTTCACTAAAAGTGCTCTAACTCAGCTCTAAATCAGTCTTTATTCCGAGCAAACCAGGCAGACCTAGTTAATGCAGCCTAACAATCAATTAACTGATTTAAATAATATAAATTGATAATGTTCTATGTGTATGCCATAGTAAAGAGATGTGTTTTTAGTCTAGATTTAAACTGACAGAGTGTGTCTGCTTCCCGAACAATGCAAGGAGTACCATTCCAGAGCTTAGGTGCTAAATAGGAAAAGGAAAGGATTTTGATATTCTAGGTATTATCAACTAGCCAGAATTCTGAGACCGCAATAGACGTGATTGAGTATAATGCGTTAAGAGCTTGTTCAAGTACTGGGGAGCTAAGCCATTTAGTACTTTGTAAGTAACAAGCAAGATTTATAAATGTATACAATGTTTAACCCTCTGAAGTCTGAGCTCTTTTGGGGCCCTTTAGAAGTTTTGACAAGTTTAGAAGTTTCCGACATTTGTGCTATTTTCAGTTGCTTATAAACACATTAATGGCGAAAGTGTAATTACACTGTATTCAGCACAAACTGGGCTACCATAATATTTGAGCAACATGTATGTACATGCTTGTATTTGCTTAAAATTTGTTTTAAAATTAAGGCTTCAAAACACACAATAGATATGTGTTCACAAGCCCTTTGAATAATGTGTGTATTTGCCTAGAGTTTTTGCTTCAAAATTATGTGAGAATCATTGAGCCTACTCATTCACATAAAACAATATATTAATATACATTTTGTAAAACAGTTTTTCTTTACTCAAGCCTTATGCGAGTAGGCGTGAACAAACCATGAATAATAATGTAATCACTCCTGAGAAACAAAAGACCTGCATAATAATGAGCTGTATAATAAATGAGCTTCAGGTAGGCCTACTAGATTTTAGGTTTACTAGATAAGTACAGTAACCGTAAACAAAAAATAGTTTCCTGTAAAATGTTTTTTACTTAAAGTTTTTACTTAAAGCAAGCTAAATTATCTGCCAAAAAAAGAAACAAGATTTCAATCCGAAATGTTTTTGAAAGAAGAGCTAAAAAAAACAGTAATATTGTGACACAGAACCCAATTCAATATTCAATAAATACAAATAATTGAATAATTGGTAATGTTGAATGTTATAAGTAAAATATTTTAGATTTAAAACAACCGGCGGTAAATTGAATAATTGGTAATGTTGAATGTTATAAGTAAAATATTTGAGATTTAAAACAACCGGCGGTAAATAAACCGGCGGTTTTTCTTTGTATTTTTCTACCGTTTTTTACCGGAAGTGCGCCCGTGTGCACATACGCCTATATTGCAATCATTCGCGAACATGTCACTTGTGTGTTACAAACGGAAACTGGAGAACTGAGGGAAGAGACGAGATACGCTGAAGGGAACGAAGAGCCGCTTTCCTGCCCAAGCTGAAGTTGCGCGAGCTTACCTCTCCGCGCCTTGCACAAGCGCAGATAGTGAGCGTTTGTTCAGCTCAGCTTCTCACGTGTTGGATCGGATGAGAACGAATACTTTGTGACAAAGCTGAAATACTTCTTTTTGTAGCCTAAAGAAGAACATGCATGCACTTTTGAAATTAAATACTATCAGTTCTGTAGCCTATAGGATGATCATTTTTATTTTACCTTAAAATTACATTGACTTAATTTTATTTAAAAAGCACCTGCTGTAGCATCTTAGTATTTTTCGTTGCACTAAACATTATTTGATTTAACATTTTGGAACAATTATATACTTTGGTTTTATTTCATTTCACTGGTAAAGACTTTTTTTCTTTACACTGAATTTAAAAACAAATGCTGATTTAAGTAACATTTTTGTTTGGATTGCAGAATATGCAGTTGTTGCCTTTTAATTTCACCTTTCAGCCTTTTAATTTCCAATTCAATTTCCCGTTAATTTCAGATTGCGGACTTGTTTTCATTAGCCAAAAGCCAATTTAGCCTGTTAAATACCAAATAAACATCTTGTTCATGTATACTTTCATTATTTTATTGTGTAAAAAAAACAAAAACAAACGGGTATCGGAATCGGCCAGTTTTCTTGAAAAAAATCGGTATCGGAATCGGCCATGTAAAATCATGATCGGTGCATCACTAAAATATACCAATATATTTATTATACCAGTCTGTTATTTTATATAAAATATATTAAAAACATTGATTAAAATTAAGATACAATTTATACAAAACGAAATTCAGTTTAAAGAAAGCAATTAACTTTCTAAAACAAAAAAACACTTTCTACAAAACAAAACTCCAGAATCATTTCTGACAAACTTGTATATTAAATAAAAAAATTACATAGGGTATAATATTTAAACATCAATATGAAGCAAAATTAAAAACATTGATTCAAATTAAGATACAATTTATACAAAACGAAATTCACTGTAAAAAAAAGGCAATTAATACTTAAATATCATTTCCATCTTCAGTTCATTTGAGACACGCGTGCAATGCAGCGCTAAGGCTATTGTCTGTTATATTGACTTCTTATAAAATAAGAAGAAACTGTATTAAAACATTGATTAAAATTAAGAAAGAATTTATACAAAACGAAAACAGGCCAAATAAATCTTGTCTAAACAGTTTTGCGTCATGTTGCATCAGGGTTTATATTTAAACTGTCTTTTTGCATTTAATATTCACAGATGCTAACAGAATAAACTTAGCCTACCTTACAATGAGCCCTGAATCAGCTTTCTATGAGGAGAATTATTCCAGGATTATTCTTCAACGCATCTCAAAATGATGTATCTGAACCATAGTTTCACTTGATCTGTTTGTTCGAGTTGATGTGTGTGTGGGCGTTGACGCATTGATAGCCTTGTATTTGAATCTGAATGAGCGCGCGCTCCGTGGGTGTGGCCGCATTAGCGGATAATGAGTCGTAATGAGTTGACTGAAATCTCTCAATTTTCACACAGATTATATAAACAAAGAATATTTGTTTTTGTTTTGATTTACATGATTTAAAACCTGAAATTTCAATGTTTCTTTAGACATATGTCTCATATTTGTATGATAAGTTTTCACTAAGCTACAGGTCCTTTTCTGAAGAGAATCAGATTAGACATAATTTACAGAGAGGCTGAAGATCGCGAATCATGTTTGTTTCCCTTATTTTGCAGAGAGCACAACAATTTGTTTTTATTGTGACTGTACACAAAAAAAAAAGAAAGGTAACATATTATAATGATGTATAACACTTGCCTGAACGATAAAAAACGACAGTTATTTGAGTCTCTTTGGCACTGATAAGAAAAAAAGCCAGCCGATCGCGCCGGCGCGACCGCCGACTCGAGGGGGTTAATAGGGAGCCAATGCAGTGTTGACAGAACTGGGGTAATATGGTTATACTTCCTGGTTCTAGTAAGAACTCTAGCTCCTGCATTTTGGTCCAGCTGCAGTTTATTTATTAAGCAAGCAGGGCATCTACCCAGTAGAGCATTACAATAATCTAGCCTTGAGGTGAACGCATGAACCGCATGTGCCGTAATTTAGATATATTTTTAAGATGGAAAAATGCATATTTACAGATGCTAGAAACGTGGCTTTCATATTGGTATCAAAGAGCACACCCAGGTTCCTAACTGACGACCTGGACTTGACAGAGCAGCCATTAAGTGTTAGACCGTATTCTAGGTTACTACATGCAGAGGTTTTTGGTCCAATAATTAAAAATTCAGTTTTTTTCAGTATTAGGTTGTAGGAAATTACTAGTCATCCAATTTTTTATATCCACAATGCATTCCGTCAATCTTGTGAATTGGTAAGTTTCGTCAGGGCACGAAGAAATATAGAGCTGAGTGTCGTCAGCATAACAATGAAAACAAATGCCATGCTTCCTAATGATATCTTCCAAGAGTAGCATGTACAGGGGGAAAAGCAACGGTCCTAGCACTGAGCCTGGCGGTACTCCATACTGAACTTGTGATCGATGACATCTCTAATGAAATTATTAAATAATACAATTTAATTTCATCTTAAATACATTCGATCATATACAGTTTAAGAGTAAGAAAAGCTGTGTTATAGCTTCAGCTGCGAGGTTCCTCTGAATAACGCAGATATGCATGTATTTACAGCTGGCTAATGAGAGTTCTGTAATCTGGGTCTTTATAAAAGGTGTTTATTGTGAAAGCTGGTGAGAATGGCACTCTTGGCATTGCTCGATGATCCGGGCGAGTGTGCGTTTGCAAACAGCAGCAAGTTTGACGAGATTGACAAAAGGCTGTAAGGAAAGTGTGTGCGGAAAGCCCTTGTATGGAGATGGTTTGGGCATGTTTTATGCAAATAACTAACCTTGTGCACACGGCTACTCATTTAGAATACTCCAAATTCACTAACATCAGAACGAGGTTAAGAACAAATTAATGTGCGTACGAATGTTTTGTGAATCAGGTGGAGATTTTTCGTGAGAAGTTTTCCTGTGCGTACAAATATGAAAGAATCCACACAATTATTAGTGAATGAAACCCATTGTTTTTGCTTGCCTGCCTTTTGCTGCTAGGATTTACCTTTAAATATTATTAACTCTTTCCCCGGCAATCACAGAATTTTCCTTTATTTGTGAGAAAACGCTTCCCTGCCAAACACAGACTTTTCCGGGTTTCTGTGTTTTCACTGTTATATGCTAGGAGGGCGCTATTATGCATCTTCTGAATGAGTTCAGAATCTCCTGATCAAAACAATGACGAAGAAGACAAAAAAAAACAAGCGATCATATGTAAGCAGATCCATATGTAAAATAACATGGTGTGGGGTTACAAATTTTAGAAAGTATATTGCATTTAGCATTTTAGGTAAAAATTATGATATTAGATGAATTAGTCTGCTACGCAAATCTTCCAGACCTGTTTTACTGATTTCAAAGGCTCTAGTAAGAGTCTCCTTTCCTGCCAGACCTGTTTTTCTCTATTGTGTTTTAAATGAGTCAGATCACTGAGAGTCCACCTTTGGGAGCCCAGACGTTGCCCCTTTTGTCTTTAATGGCTCTGGGATGGCTCTTGGAATTGGAGTTCCTGGCCAGCATTAGCATGCGAATAGCTATGCTGATTCAATAGGACTGGTAGGGATTTGATAGTAGGGTGTGTCCTTTACCTACACAACATATGCATTCATTTGTTTGAATGTCTCCTCTGCTGTATAACCACTCCCCCTGAAATGTAGATAAATTGCATTATCTTGTACTGTTAAATCAGACTGTTTTCGGACGACCTGCAGCACAGAGAGTTTATCATTAAAAGAATCACTTCTGTCTTGATCCGACGTCTCCTGGTCTCTTCTTCAAGAAACAACTGAAGTTCACAACAGTGGTCATCAACATTAAACATCTCATAAATCAAAACTAGCCGAATGTTACTGAATGAAATGTCGACCCAGGACAAGCTATAGGACTGCAAGCATTTGGGGTGTTGATGGACTCAATCTACTCCATTTGTGTTTGATCATTGTTCTGAATCTGATCTGGATGTAGTCTTTGACAAAAGCGTGTTTTTTTCAGCTTTTTGTTCAAAATGTAGATTTTTTTTAATTAAACTTAACCATATTTAAGTGTGGATAAAAAGGAATGCATGAAGCTAGAATATATATATATTTTATTAAAGCAAAGGGTCTGCTTTCTTTTGATATATTGCATGCTCCGATATTCATACAACAAAATATTCTATGGGCCATAATATTTTGGGGGAAATTATCAACCTTGGCAGTGGCTGGCAACTTTAACTTTAAGAGTTAAAGACTGTTTGAACCTGATTCTTCTTCCTACAACGACAGTGACAGCCCTCTGCTCGCTCTGTGCATTTATCTCAAGCACACTAGACAGTTGAGACTCTGAGCAGCTCTTTGTTTGTAATTCGATCAAGTGTTTACATGTTTTCTCGATCAGATTACAAAAGTAAACCACCCCTTACAATCCGAATTACATTTTAATCAGATCTGGCCAATTCATTCAGAATGACGTGGTTACAAGTGACTTTTTTATTCTGATTGTGCTACTAGTCTGATTACAATCAGATTATTAGGGTCCATGTAAATGCAGCTACTGTCACTGTAGCGGCTGGATGCACTGCTTGAACAGTGTTATTTTACATTAGCCAAGTTGTTTTAAGCACAGAGATCCCCCACTTCTATTTCTTGTATTGCTTACATGCTTACAGTGTACAGTGTACTAGTACAAAGTGGATACTAAATTTGTACAAATGTGACAATACCAGACTTTTGATTAGATACCCGCTGATATGCAGCTGCATTCCAACTGTCCCATGCATATTCGTGTTGTGAAGGGGGTGGCCCTTCTCCTGGGTGCAGTGTTTCAACCAGGTCAGCTACTGCGTTTGCTATAAGGCGGTGCCGGTGCTGCCGCCGCTTGGCCAGCTCATTCGTTACTTATGCTCAGGGTTTTTAGTTTATACAGTTGTTTATTATATGCATGTATATATCCAATATGCATTGGAATGTAGCCACACATCAGAGTGTATCTAATTAAAAGACGGGTATCATCACATTTTTACAATTCACTATCCACTTTGTACCAAAGTACTGGTATTTTTGACAACAATTCTACTGAGACAAAGGGATAAGAACAGTTACGCTTTTCTCGCAAGGCTCACACATCTTCCAAAATAAATAACTAGAAATGACTTGCCCTCTTGCAGATTTCTTTCCCTCTCTCTCTGCTACAAGACCAAACCACTTTCCCTTTGATAGGGGGGATTGCTAAAGGTAAACTGACGCTGATGAAAGCCAATGTTGCATCGCCTGCGTTGGGGGAAAAAAATCTGTGCTTGAACAGGACTACAGGCGACTGTCAACCAGCACGCCCGTTCTGCGCCTGCGTGTAAGGAGATAACTGTCTATTTAAGATATATTAATCTATATTTGTCATTCAAAAAAGGAAAATGAAACTGACTGGATACAAGCCATAAACAAAGCACCGATTGCTTACCATTTTGAATATCAATCATGCTGGCATGTAAAGAACATTGCCAGGCAAATAAATACAATTTTTATTGATTGAAAACTAACTTTTGCCTTATGTTATTCTTACTGATAGCATGTTATTATAACGATGTAATTTTGTCATAATTATTTTATGGATTATCAATATATCTTTGTGCCCCCAGAGTGCTCTTGTTACTTAGTTGCACTATTACCCCCGTTCCGATACACCTGCTTCCAAGTCTTGAATGTGGCACGCCAGAGAAGATCAAATGGGATAGAAAATAGCCTATTACTTATTGATGTTGTAGAGCTGCACAATTAATCGTTAAAAGATCACAAACTTGATACACACACGTACACAGTCTTATTCTTAAGTGACAATGATTAGGCTATGCCTATTAAACCTTTGGAAAGAACGATCACAGCAGAACATTCAAATCTGCTTTCTCACTGCCGCTGAGCCAGAGAGAGCAGTTGTCTGTAGGTATGAACAGTCTTTTCACACAGTTTCATACTTTCTGTTACATAATTCAAGTGATCACAGAAGTCTAGTCAGATATAAACACTTGATGTCTATGGTAGTGATCAATATTTTATGCTTCAATTAACAATTGTATCATTACATCGTTACACTAGTAGGTGGCGACAAGTGATTGTTAAAAACATTTTTTTTATTAAGTATTATTTAAGTATTTGTCATTGAATAATCCAAGCAATTTGAAGAAGTTCAGAATTCAGAATAATTTAATATTTTTTAAATAGACTTAAACAATTAACTCTTTATCAGAACCTCTTTGTTTAGTTGTCTATTCAAAATCATGGGAGAATTGTATTCTTAATTTTAAACAAAAAAACAAACAAACATAATTTTCTGTTTTTATCCAAAGACATGCAGCTCTTATGTTTTTTGTAAAATGTAAAAATATTGCTAACATTAGTATTGGACCTTAGAGAACATTCAAAAATAAAAAAAAGCAGTTCAAGACCCTTTTAATGTTTCAAGTTGAAATGCTGGATGGCAATTTTTTTTAAATTGTCAAATTAATAGTTGGAAAGGAATTCCGAACAAAACAATGGCACGTTGTGCAACCGCTTTGTGTCATTACATCCCGTACAGGCCATGCTATCATCTGAACACCCACTCATAAATGGAGAAGTCTAGTCATTTGTAGTAAACATTTTGTCATTATAGTGGGTAACAGCTTCTGAGCATGCTATGTCCTGACACTGTAAAGCATGCACAAACACATTTGACATTTGCTTTAGTGGAACGAGACACAATCCCCTACAAACATAGACACCCACACATGCAAATATTTATCATGAATACTACAATATCAAGAGCTGTGAGGCTGAATATGATTTTTGTTTATGTAGTCTGCATGACATATCCTTAATTATTGTTACTGGCGCCTGATGTAGGTCTGAATTACTTGATTTGGCTTTAGATTTTTGACAAATATTTCATCTATCATGCCTACCGGTACATGATATCCTTAGTTTTTTTTTCTCGTCTTTTTCCAATGAACTAACTTTTTCCAGTTCCTCATAATCTGAACTGTGGATAAGCTGTTAAATCATCCTTCAGCTGCTCAGCGTGACCTCTGCCAGTGTCTGAGTAAATTTCCATTTTAAAGTCAACATGAAATCAAAATGACTTTCCTATGTGTTACTTTACTTTTTTAATTCATGTTCATGTTTTATTGATGTGTTTATAAAGTTTGGTTATCGTAATCTTTCACCAGTATGTAATAACTCATTTAACTGTCTCCTAAATTACTTTTTACTTTTTATGATGCAGTCCATTCCCATTAGATAAAATTACCTGCTGGACATTTCTTTTCCTGGTTTTGCTGCTTTTGCAGCAGAAGTATATCTATTCTCAATAAAGTGTAGCTTTAACTGTATAATCCAAGTGCCCTCATTTAAAAACAGTTTTGTGAAATAACATCAAGTATCTTTTTAAGAGGAGGAACTTAAAGGCTGGACTCTTCAAAGCAGCAGACATTAATAATTCATAAAAGTAAAACATATGGCTGTTTATGTCAAAAATCCTGCTCATTAAGCCCAAAACCTCTGTGTAGTTTCTTTCTCTGTCCCTCTCTCTCTGCTTTTTCCTTTTTTTATAGTTATTTTTCCCCATTTAAATAAAATTATGGTTGACCGCTTTTATTGTTCTGGACCTCTTTTTCCAGTCTGCTTTCCACATATCATCTGCGCTGTCATAATATCCTCCTCATTAATTCATAAACTCTCCTTCAAAGCCACACACATGCAACCAGAATCAGATGCGGTGGCTTCTATCTTGTGCATAAAGCACAATCTTCTGTACATTTGATTTGTGTATGTCTGTGTATTGTGTTTTTGTGCAAACCTTGTATGAAAGCACATGTAATTCGAAATCAGCATATAACGGCAAAACTCCAATACAACTCCAAGTGTATAAAGTATGCTTTAATCTAAAATATATATTTACATTGGAGATATATATTATTACTTTACAAATATGTAACGTCTTGGATACAGGGTATCTTTTATACACAAGATCAAGTTCACTATACACTTTCTATAAGTAGTCAATATAATAAATGATTAATGCGCCCCGACCACATGGAATCTGTGCACTGTTTTCTCATTTTCTGCACTGATTGTGGGAATTCTGTGGAATATTATTAACTCAAACTGAGTAAAGAACACTATTATTTGTTAGCGGAGACCGTTAGTAACCCAAATATTTAATAAACACACAAGGCATGTTAATGCATGTTCAGCGGAGCTTTTCATGGAATTCTTGATGCACAGATTCCATGCAAGTTTACTGATAAGCAACATGCTTGCTTTGATCTTTAGACATATAATAAAAGATCTCATTAAACATGACATAGACAATGTCATAGACAATGTCGTAGACATTTTATAGTTAATGCATTATTCTTAAGCCCTAAGTAAACACTGCATACAAGAACCAGAAAAGTCCTCTGCACAGACCTAGGACAGCTTCGTCTCCAAGCAAAAGAAAATTTATTAAATATTAGAATGCTACCGATCCACAATCCACAACGAATTTGTCCGTTGGCCAGAGGAATACTGGTCCCGCGATTGAGCCAGGTTTCTCACAAGGTTTCTGATAGAGTTTGGGTTTCTTTCCACTGTTGCCTCTGGATTGCTTAGTTGGGAACACTTAATATTCACCAATATATTTGATTTGACTGCACTGACACCTATTAGATGAGAACTGAACTGAGCTGGATGATGACATCACTCATACTGTACACACCCAGCCAGATTTTTCTAACTGCACATACTCCGTATGCTCAAGCTTGCACATACTCCTTGTATTCCTTTGCACTGATTATTTTGTCCCCAATGTGGCAACAGATAAGCACAGATAAGTGCTTGTGTGAGGGGGTTAAGAGATACAAATACAAACTTTCTAGTGTGAATGTGTCAAAGCCCTGTGTTCGTTAATAAATGGAGTATGAATTAAAAGGCTGTCCGTTCATCTGTATATACCTACGCAAGCATTCACATCAAATCTGAACTATACTTTGGACTTAATGAACATTGTACATGACTGTAATTGTCAAAGTTACTTAAACACCTTTACATTTAGATATAATATCCGGGTATATAGTTGTCAGTCCTCATAGTTATTGCCATGTCATATGGTGAATGTACTTGTGTCTTCATTTTCTGACAAAGAGTGAGTGTGAGTTTGTGTGCCTGACTTAAGGGAGATCTCGACAGTGGGCTGCTCGTTGCCATGGCGGTACCCTCTGCCTGTCTGGCCACAGCGTTTGACGAGCTTCATAACATGCATTTTAAAGGATGATCCGATAAAGACGTAGAGCACAGGATTCAGACAGCAATGCGTGAGGGCCAGACTCTCAGTAATTTGATTGGCCCGGTCCAGGTTTTTGCTCAGCTCACATTCCGTCACTAATATGTAGATCACATCCAAGGCTCTGACCAGTTTTACCAGGTTATACGGGAGCTGGGTCAATAGAAACACCCCTACTACCGCTATCAACACCCAAAACGCTCGCCATCTTCTCCCGCTGCGTACCCCCGCTGTAGCGGCCTGACTTAACACAACTCCCACCCTGCAATAGCAGAACATCATCACCAGGAAAGGCAGAAGAAAGCTCAGAGACACTTCCAGAATTTCGATTGTTGCCTTAGCTGCCTGCGCCATGCTGTGCGGGTAAACCGCACGGCAGGCATTACGGCCACTGGAGTTCGTCACTGTGTAGAACACCATATCTGGCAACCCCAGGACAATGGCGAGCCCCCAAACCACGAGGCACATGATTATCCTCTGCCTTCGGGCGTTGTTCCTGGCTTGGGAATGGGTGGCGGTGGCGGTGGAGCCTCTGGCTAGCGCACGATAGCGGTCTATGCTAATGCAGGCTAGCAGCAGCATGCTACAGCTGAAGTTGGTGGTGTAGAGGGCAGAGGTGATCTTACAGGCAGCTATACCGATCTCCCAGCCGTTCACTGCATCCGCAGCCCAGAAGGGCAGCGTGAGGAGCAGAAGGAGGTCTGCAAAGGCCAGGTTGAGGATGAAGACGTCTGTCAGGGTCCGTAAGCGCTTGTGGGAAAGGTAAACAAAAACAACCAGGGAATTTCCAGCCAGGCCCAGAATCAATGCTAGTGTGTAGACGACTGGCAAAAAAACTCCAGCAAAGGACCGGACATGTTGTTTGTCACAAATTGCGTGTAATTCATATTCAATGTCGTAGTCACTGTGGTTAGAACTGTTGTCATGGTCGTGGTAATGGTAGTCATGGTCGTTATCAAAAAGGACTTCCATCTTGTTCTAAAGAGAGAGAGGATTATTGTAAACATTGCTGATGGTGATAGATTTAATTTAGTTCTTTATTCACTCTCAGAGAAAATCATTTGGTGTAGGATTTACTTTTGAAACAATTAAACAATTTTCACTTTGTTAAAATTGCTAGTATATTTCACAAATAATCTCAAAGAAATGGCAACACATTAAATTAAACATGACATTTTGAAGTAGAAAGTCTGAAATAGTATTTTCTTATAAAATGTACTCCAATAATCTTTATTTACAACTTATTTAAAAAAACTCTTTACGATACGATACACACTTTACTGTCTGACTGAGTCTGAACTTTATATTTTTATGTATATATATATTTATAAAGAACACATACAGTGCCGTTCAAAAGTTTTGATCTGAATAATTTCTGAAGGATGTGACACTGAATACTGGAGTGATGCTGAAAATTCAGCTTTACATCACAGAAATAAATTACATTTTAAAATATATTAAAATAGAAAACAGTTATTTTTATTTTAATAATATTTCACAAATGTTTTTGTTGTTGTTTTTTTAAATAAAATAAATGTAGCCTTGGTGAGCATAAGAGACTTCTTCTAAAAACATTAAAATCTTTTGAACAGTGTACAATATACATTTAACATTACAATCTTAAAACAGTACTTCAATGTATGTTCAGTCTGGGAGTATCAGTATATATTAATTCACAAAATGGTGACACAAGAATAATAAAATGGCACCCAAAGAAACAATTACACACCTAATGTGAATTTTTTGCTCTTTATTTTGCTGCATTAGTGCTAAACAGCTTCTTTTTCTTAGAGATAGAAGTATGGAATTGCTCACGTCTGTTTGTTGCCAAACAGAACTGCTTTAAATGTAATTTAAATCACAATTAGGACTTCCAAACATAAAATAATAACTTTACTTCTTCCCTACTTTAGATGTTTTGTCCACGCTTTTAGAGTGCAAATAGGTTTTTACTACTAATTGTGTTTTTTAACCCGTAGAAAATATATTTATATATTCATAATTTTTATTGAATATATTTTCTAATATATTTTATCTGCTTTCAGTGCAGGTTATTTTTACTAATGGAACAAGTTTTGTTCAGCATTACAAATGTAAGCTTTCATTTAGCGGATTTTTGTGACAATATTCTGAATTATGGGGTTTGTACATTATCTTACAATTCAGCACCGTAAATCTCACATCTGTTTGTAATAAAGTCTGCATAATGCTGTTAGACTCTACACAGCCTAACAAATCTGATTACATTTTAGATGTTTGTGCACGCTTTATCTGTTTTTTATTTTTTTATTTTGCTTGATTTGTCAATTTAGTGTGTCATTGGTGCTTCATTCTAACTTTAGTGTTATTTTGTATGCTTGATCCACACGTGTACCTTCAATATGCACATTTTAAATGAGCGAAGTGTGCAAGACTCCAGCAACAAAAACCTTCCTGCTAATTTCTTCCATATCGTCATTCCCATTCAGTTTTCCAGAGGGTCTTAATTGAGATCATACGCAGCTCAACACAGAGACATCTACTTTTGACTGAAAACTCCCTGCACATGTGTGCAGCTTTCTTGACTGGCCAACAGCATCCGAGCAGCTTTCAGTGCTGTTCTCGATTTCAACATATACGGTAGCGTATGAAAGCATGTAAAAAGAAGCGCATGGGCAGCTTTGTGGTGCTTGAGCTTTGGATATTTTGTATGGATCGGTGGAGAGTTTATTTAACCCTGAATGCTTTGAGGTGAACGTTCTAGAAAAAAACGTACTGCCGGTCTGATTGTCGTTTGCAAAACTGTAAAGCCTTGACTTTGGCTATCTGCTCATCTGGAGTTGCACATAGCACTGAGTGTACCTGCCAATCTGCTAAACACATGCTCTTTAAATAGGGGTGCCGAGCAGAGCGGATTTTGTCTGGGTGATGAGCAAACCTGCTGTAAAATGAATATATTTACCTAGTGCAGATTGCTTTTTTGTAGTTTGTCAATTAAATTTTCTGTAAAATTCTTTGGTTACTTGAAGAGTACCATGGAAAGATAAAGTTAATATACCACACTTTGCTTTCTAAATCAATCAAAAAGTTTTAAAAAAACATCCCAGTGATTAATTATGATCCGCATGCCCCTCCAGAAAACCCGCAGCTTGGCATGATACTTTTTCTTCTTGCAGAAATGGTTTGAAATGGTGCAGAAAAGCCCCATTTTTTGTCCAAACAACATTTCTAAACATTATATAGTTCTGTACGTGAGCAGTACTGTACATGTTAAACTTCATGTCATATACAATCCAAAGCCTTTATTATACTTTGTTAGTTTTCAAATGATAAAATAAAACATTTCGTGGAATATTTCACTATAATGATGTCCTTGTGCTATTTATCTTTCATTTTGAAGGTTGACAAAAGTGTCAAGATACTTTTTCAGACACTTTGTAGAAATATGAAATGTTTGTATTGTACTTTGTATCTTTTAAACTGCAAAAGTTGAAACTTTAACGCAGGAAGTTTGTATGCTTAATAAGTCTGTGAAAAGGTGATCCACTGTACTTATTCTTTAATCCATGACTGAATTTGTATTGTCGTATTGTATTACCTCTGTCTATTATGGAGCTCAGGAGATAACACCCTTACTGTATATCCTGTCAGTTTAACACTGCACAGGTAAACCCTCATTCCATTCTGCTTTCTCACAGGCATACAGAAACAAGAGATTTCTATGAAAACACATCTTTCATAGAGTCATATTTAAAATGTATTCCTGAAGCCAAAATTATTCTGTGTCATTGTTTATTTTGGACTTTACCTTCCCTGTCATAAACCCTTTTGAGGATCGGTAAGCAGGACTTTGCCTTGCCTTTATACATGACATCAAAGAAATGAAATGCAAAAATAATTCATCACACTTTTACACACTTTTACTTTTTTAACCAACTAAAGAAATCTAAATACTGGCATTTTAAAGCATAATAATGTCCATTACCATAATACAGCATCTGTTTTCACTCTGTCGGGCATTTGTTTGCTGTATTCTTAATCCAGTGTTTACTTTGAATGGTAATTTTCGTAGCTCCCGCAGCTTTGATTGGAATTTGATTGGAATGTTGCATGTGAAATGCAGTGTGTCTTACCTCTGTTCGTAAGCGTCTGAAACGGACTCTGTCCAGGAAAGAACTGCCTTTAGTCCAGAGAAGTGAAACACTGTTGATAATTGCAGCTGGGGCAAGAGGACGGCCACGGGTGTGTTTGTGTGTGCGTCAGAGGAAGGAGAAAGAGACTTAGAGAAAATAAGGATTGCCCTCTTCCAGCAGGTTGCACAGACTTCCTCACTGTGTATTCCTTATCATCTTTAAACAGAATTCTTGAAATTCCAGTATACTGTGTTTATAATATAATAACTGTTTTTAATATATAACTGTGGTACCTTTCAAAAGGGTTATATCACTCAAATACAAGTTAATTATAAAAATATTATATTTATTTACAAGTAAAATAAATACAAGTTTACAAGCAAAAGTCACTTTTACATGGGTTTTGAACTGTGTCAGCAGTGTGTGTACATGGAACCAGCCATTTTCATTTTCTGAGCAATGTGACGTCACATTCAGGTGTTTTGTTGGATGTAAGAGTGAACATGACAGTTTTCATTTACTCCCAACATCAGAGCCACTGCAGACCTCCTAGTGAACGCTGTAACAGTATTTTATGTGTGTTGCTCATCCATCGTTGCAAAATGGCTGAAAAAACTCAACAACTAAATAAAATGTATCAAATAACCATTTCGAAACTTCCTGGTACATTCTCAAAGTTGTTGCTTCTGCCGGAGTCTCTCCTTCATTAGTGTCCGACTCCAGTTCATACATACACCGATCAGGCATAACATTATGACCATCTTCCTAATATTGTGTTGATCCTCTTTTTTGCTGCCAAAACAGTCCTGACCGGTTGAGGCATGGACTCCACTAGACCCCTGAAGGTGTGCTGTATATCTGGCACCAAGAAGTTAGCAGCAGATCCTTTAAGTCCTGTAAGTTGTAAGGTGGGGCCTCCATGGATCAGACTTGTTTGTTCAGCACATCCCACAGATGCTTGATTGGATTGAGATCTGGGGAATTGGGAGGCCAAGTCAACACCATTTTTGCTTTGTGGCAGGGCGCATTATCCTGCTGAAAGAGGCCACAGCCACCAGGGAATACCGTTTCCATGAAAGGGTGTACATGGTCTGCAACAATGCTTAGGTAGGTGGTACGTGTCAAAGTAACATCCACGCGCATGGCAGGACCCAAGGCTTTCCAGCAGAACATTGCCCAAAGCAAAGGGTCCACCCTATGCTGGAAATGGGGCGGGGAGCAGCAGCTCATTTTTCTCGCACCCAAAAATTGCCATTTTTAACATGGTATAATAAATTATCTGCAGGGTATTTTGAGCTGAAACTTCACAGACACTTTCTGGGGACACCTGAGGCTAATATAACATCTTATTATATCTTGTACAAAAGGGGGCATAATAGGTCCCCTTTAAGTAAACTTTAATTGTTATATATTTAAGTGGATTCAACGCAAAGAAGAGTTGTTATCCCTGAATTAAGCATATAATCTGACTTTGAGATCAGAATGTTCTGTGAATCTGTGCAAAATACGTATAAACAAGTTTCATACTTTTTTAAAATGTAATTTAAGATGTAAATACAACATGCATTTTTAAGACTCAACTGCAGTATCCAACTGTAACATGAGACAGACAAAGTGAGATTTACTGATTGAGGTTTTGGGCGGTCTATTCTAGGTCATGGTCTAGTCTAGTGGGACATCAGCTTTAAATAACAGAGGTAAATATACAACATTCTGTACAAACAGAAATGGGCAGGGGCAGGGCACATATGGTATAAAACATGACAAGAATGAGGAGAACGTACCAATGAACATACAAACATACAAAGTGTGTGTGTACTGTAACTACACACTTTGTAACTACACTTATTGTAAACTAGCCCAAAAAATATTTTATTCATGAATCATTCATTCAATTGTGAATGTTCCCAGAGGTCCCCAAAGGGAGGTTTTTGGATCAACTGGGGAAGTATGGTGATATCTTTAAGTTAATTCACCTAAAGTTACTGTAGCCTATTACATTATTTTAAAGAAATTAAATTAAATTAAATTAAAGTATTCAGAATGGAAAAGAAATGCATATATAGTTTAACACCACATTATGATGTAACCATGGGAAATTAAACCACGAGAACCCACAAACTTCCACAAGGTAAAATTTGTACACACTGACTCATGCGCTTTAATAAGAGCAAGACGTTGAATCCACAATTCCACACATAACAGAGGCACACCTTAGATTCTGATACACACACAACACACCCTTGAAACAAACACTCAAGGTTCACAATTTCTGGAAAGACTTGTGTTTTTCCTAATGAAGACTTAGTCACTAGCCTGCATGTGTGTGGGTGTGTATGCATAATGCTGGCAGGCCCCTACTTTAGTAATTCTTCTGATGAAAACACAGGTTGTGTTTCTCAGGGTGTGATATAACAGACTTGTCCTTTCATGTCTGCAGGTTGTCCCCGTACAAGCAGCCAAACACGCGACCGTTAGCTACATGGTGCATTCCATAAAGAACAGACACCATCAAACAAACAAATCACGCTGGGCCTGCGGAATGCCGTGCTGCCTCAAATAAAAGGATTAAGTACAGATGAGCTACTGCGAGGAATTACACCAATCAGACGAGACCCTCCATTAAATAGTTTCACACTTCACAGTTAATATCCTCAATGAACATGCCATTCTTTAGAAAAATAATCACAGCAGCTACTTTCCTAAACAAACACACTAAATGACTGCATTCGGAAAAGAGCAGTTACGAGACTGTAAAGTTAATTACGCACACTGATTTATTGCACCAATGCATATAACTAGTTTGGGGAAATGTGCTAGTTGGGAAAAATACCCCTAATTTATGTTCCTCTGTCCTAATAGCTTATCTAGATTGGGGCAGCACAAGTATTTAGTTTACTGTACATACTGTACAAATGCTTCCGTGATTGACCCGGTAACTTCAGAAGATACCTTTTATTATGGATGCACAAATATGTGCCGGTTACCATTATAACCCTAGACTGCATGCATGTACTGTACTTATCACCAAAACTTTGTTTGGTCTTGTCTTAGGCCATGTATTTGATGAATTTAGAATGTGTACTGCAAGAATTTAATTCAAGACCATCATTTTTTTCTCACCAAAAATAAATTGTCAAAACAAGTTACATTTGCTTGACAAGCAAATTGCATGAGAATATTATAACTTATTTTCAGAAAATATATCTTGAATGAAGTTTATTTTTGTTATCTCATTGTTGCATTTTTTTAGTAATCTGACATCATCTAGTGAGGTTCAAAACAAACTTTAAAAAAAAAAAAGAGTTTTTAAGGGTGGGGGTGCCACTTTTACTGGAAAAAGGAGTAAAGTTCTTTGCCGTTTGAAATTTTTTTTATTTTTATTTTATTATCTTGTAAATAGACATGCAGGTATGACCATTTGTGCCAATGTGGGACGATTTTCCCTGCAGGCTCCTATCACACTCACCTATTATACAATCAATTAACTGAGCCTTTCTTCTTTTGATTAGGGCAATATCATGTAGATCTGCTATCCTTATGTCCTTTGTCAGAAAACTGGACAATAAACAAGAAAAGAATGTTCATGGGACACATCCATCTGTCCCTTGGATCACAGATTGGCCCCAGGCCTGTGTGCTTCACTTTGCTGTGAATTATAGCAGCTTTGAGTCATGATGTACATCAGGGCAGTCTGTGAATGATTTTCATTATAAGGGCTTTGAGGGTTGTAGTGTAGTGTGTGTGTGTAAGTGTGTAAGTGCATGCACATGCTAGCAACTGCAGTTCATGTACAACAGAAACTAGTGTTACAGTCTGAAGTGCATGTGCAACATGCATGTCAGTGTGAGAAAGAGCTCCCTCTAGAGACACTGACACAGCAGACCACTTTGACATCTGTGTATTGTGCTTAACATCTCGGCCACCACCTAAAACCTTATCGGTCTCTTCCAAATTCAGACAGGGGCGCCCCGAAGTTAGAGAAACAGGCAGTAAGGGATTAAGTTCTTAGTTAAACAAAAATAAGTAGATATATGGTTGTTTGTCAGTATGTATGTGTAAATATGTATATATGTATGAATGAATATATATATATATATATATTATATAATATATATATATATAATATATATATATATATATATATATATATATATATATATATATATATATATATATATATATATATAATATATATATATATACAGTGGGGAGAAGCATTTGATACACTGCCGACTTTGCAGGTTTTCCTACTAAAACGGGGCACAACCTAACGCGGGGTTAGTTGTAACACGCATGTTTTAACTCTTTCCACACATGCCAGAATGACGAAACTTAGTGTATTTACTATTTGCCATATCAACATTATTTAGAGAAAAAATAGTGCCAAAATTAAAAAATCTCTGGTAGATATTACTGTATGTAATGTATTTTAGCATAGCAAAAGTAAATTTCTTACTTAAGTTTAGTTTTCATCTCTTTGTGTTTATTTAAAATAAGACAAATCCGATAATATCTTAATCTTATATCTGTTATTTAACGGTTGAGATTGATCTTTATTGATGATCTTACCAGCAGAAGACACGAGCCGCGATTTAAATCCCAGTTGCGCAGATGGGGTGCGTTGTAACACTGTGTTACAATGAGCCCCTATTAGAAATATGCCATTTTATTCTATAATTTTATTAATTCTTTTGAGAAACCATGAGAAAAGGGTGAATAATGTCTGAGAGTTAATGTTCAGAAATGATGAATTATTATTATGTTTTGAACTATGCTGTATAGCTGTATTTAGCAATGTGTTTGTAGTCAAACTCAAAAATGCTTTTTTTAATGATTAAAAAATGCCATTATTTTATTTTAAAAAGTTAATAATTGTATTTTGTTGACAAAATATTTTAGTTTGTCTTGTATATTTTTTTGATTATATCAGGTAACATTTTAAGCTGTCAGTTGGTCATGTTACATTGTGCCCCACCACGTTACAATGTACCCCACCTATGGGGCATGTTGTCACATTTCACTTAAGAAAAAAAAGTATACAAGAAAAAAGTATACACTGTATTAATGAAACAAAACCACATAATTGTACTAGACATGTGTGCAATTAATGTGGGAAAAAATAAATACTCTGAACCCCAAGTGGATTTACAAAAACTGAGAAAGTCAAAAAGCGTTAGGTTGTGCCCCGCTCTCCCCTACACTTCAAATGTGAGAGACGGAATCTAAAACAAAAATCCAGAAAATCACATTGTATGATTTTTAAATAATTAATTTGCATTTGATTGCATGACATAAGTATTTGAACACCTACCAACCAGTAAAGGCTGATTTATACTTCTGCGTCTGACCTACGCCGTATCCTCTACGCCGCTAGTTACGCATTGGTTTTCATTTATACTTCTGCGTTTTTGTCCGTGTCAATGTGCAATTACACATGCAGACCGCTAGGAGGCAGTGTCCACGGGCATGTTGATGGTAACCCACAGTATCAATGCAAAAGCTGAAGAAGAAGCGGCTTGTTTACATTGTCATTGCATGCGCCTCAATCAGCTCCCTGGTTCAGTAGTCGGGGGACTGATCAGGACATAAGTCAATGGGCTGACTCCCTGATCAGTGCCCTGACTACTGAACTAGGAAGCTGATTGAGACGCACCCGAAGTATCAGCAGCAGTGATGGCGGCAGATAGCGTCTTTTCTTGCGGCTTGAGTTGTTGTATGTAATACAAATTAAGCATCTCTAGTAGAGTTACATATTAGTAGAGTTACATAAGAGACGATCTGGCGCTGGCGTGCGTTTGTGAAATCATGCAGAGTGCTTGTGGCCGCTGTTTTCAGTATCGGTAGCTCGTGCACAGGCTATAGCGCTTCAATCGATTGCTATTGCGGAGACTTTATTCGTTCCGTTGAAATCACAAAACAAAATGCACCCATTGTGATGTGTCCTTGTTCTTGATATACAATCACTGATTAACATCTTTGGTTTTAATGAGAAAATAAATAAACTATACACAACTATACGCTATGTTTTTATTCACTAATATAAAGAATCTCTGCACTACAAAATATTGTGTTATATTGCAGATGTAAGGATTAAACTATCATCCCATTTCTGGACACACACTCCTATAGCAGATTTTTTTATTTATTTTTTGACCTGAGGGAGGGTTCTGGCAGACCAATCACAGTGCTTGCGGTCCGCGTAGAATTGACACGTTGTTAAATTTTTGGAGAGGTGCGCTTCAGGGTATAGAATTGACGCGTTGTTACATTTTTGGAGAGGTGCGCTTCAGGGTATGTCGTAGGGTACATGCGCATCACACAGCCTACGGCGTAGCTACGGTGTACACTCGACGCAGAAGTATAAATTGGCCTTAAGAATTCCGGCTCTCACAGACCTGTTAGTTTTTTCTTCAAGAAGCCCTCCTGTTCTCCACTCATTACCTGTATTAACTGCACCTGTTTGAACTCATTACCTGTATAAAAGACACCTGTTCACACACTCAATCAAACAGACTCCAACCTCTCCACAATGGCCAAGACCAAAGAGCTGTGTAAGGACATCAGAGATAAAATTGTAGACCTGCACAAGGCTGGGATGGGCTACAGGACAATAGGCAATGATCATTAGGAAGGTGAGGGATCAGCCTAGAACTACACGGCAGGACCTGGTCAATGAACTGAAGAGAGCACAGTCTTAAAGAAAACAATTAGTAACACACTACGCCGTCATGGATTAAAATCCTGCAGCGCACGCAAGGTCCCTCCCTGCTCAAGCCAGTGCATGTCCAGGCCTATCTGAAGTTTGCCAATGACCATCTGGATGATACAGAGCAGGAATGGGAGAAGTTCATGTGGTCTGATGAGGCAAAAATAGAGCTTTTTGGTCTAAACTCCACTCACTGTGTTTGGAGGAAGAAGAAGGATAAGTACAACCCCAAGAACACCATCCCAACCGTGAAGCATGGTTGTGGAAACATCATTCTTTGGGGATGCTTTTCTGCAAAGGGGACAGGACGACTGCACCGTATTGAGGGGAGGATGGATGGGGCCATGTATTGCAAGATCTTGACCAATAATCTCCTTCCCTCAGTAAGGGCATTG
Source organism: Gobio gobio (assembly GCF_949357685.1). Classification (NCBI taxonomy): domain Eukaryota; kingdom Metazoa; phylum Chordata; class Actinopteri; order Cypriniformes; family Gobionidae; genus Gobio; species Gobio gobio. The sequence goes on from NC_137119.1 coordinate 17,648,618, forward strand.
AAGATGGATTGTGGCTGGGTCTTACAGCATGACAACGACCGAAACACACAGCCAGGGCAACTAAGGAGTGGCTCCGTAAGAAGCATCTCAAGGTCCTGGAGTGGCCTAGCCAGTATCCAGACCTGAACCCAATAGAAAATATTTGGAGGGAGCTGAAAGTCCATATAGACCGGCGCCCTTCTCTGGTTCGGCGGAGGATTGCAACGGATTCCTGCTTCAATGTTCGCTGGTCCTGGAGATGCAGCTGCACCTGTATCCACACAATCGCGCCAAGGTGGCGTTCATCACTTCGCAGCTGTCTGGTAAAGCGCTTTGTTGGGCGGAATCCCTGTGGTCCAACGACAGTCCCGTGATCCAGACCCTCTCCGGTTTCATCACACACTTCAAGGAAGTCTTTGGAAAACCGTCTTGGGATTCGTTGATCGTTGAGCAACTCTACCACTTGAAACAAGGTTCATTGTAAATAGGGTTGGGTATCGTTTGGGTTTTTTTCGATTCCGGTGCCAAACCGATACTTTTAAAACGGTTCCGGTGCCTAAACGGTGCCTGAACCGATACTTTTTTTTTAAAAAAAGGCCACAAAACGAGGTGGATGACATTAAATGGCTTTTTATTTATTTATTTTTTATTTAAATTGAACCATTTATTAAAAGTTTAATGTATACTTAAATGTATGAATATAAATAAATACAAAACACAATTTACTTATTTACAAATTATAATTGACTTCACAGTAAAACCTAAGCCACCTAACCCAACTACAACAAGCCTAATATAACTCTTAATTACAATAATAACAGCAGTAGTCTGTATTCTTGGTATGCTACTAACCAGCTTCGAGCTTCAGCTCTTTTTTGAAATATGATCATATTCTCTGGCTAAATATTTTAGAACGCATCGTCTTAATGTTTCCATGGCGACGCGTCATGTTTCTCACATGATGACACAGCGGGCCCTATTTTAACGATCTGAAACGCAAGTGTCAAAGCGCGAAGCGCAAGTAACTTTGTGGGCGGGTCTCGGCGCTGTTGCTATTTTCCCGGCGGGATAAATGGCTCTTGCGCCCGGCGCAAATCTAAAATGGGTTGGTCTGAAGTAGCTTCATTATTCATAGGTGTGGTTTGGGCGTAACGTGAATAAACCAATCCGAGCGTCATCCAACATTCCCTTTAAAAGCAGGTGCGCAAGTTCCATTATGGATTGCTATTATTATGGCGTATTTACCAGGCGCACGCCAGGAGCGGTTCACAGCCGAGGAGACTGATGTTCTTGTAAGAGCAGTGAAAGACAGAGAAGTGAAGTTGTAATGTTGTACATTATGGTAAAGGTGATTTCACAGTCTTTTTTTTTCAGTCTTTCAGTTTTTTCAGTTTTTCAGTCGATTTTTTTTCCTGGTTCTTGACGGACAAACCAATTTGTCAGATGTCCTTATATACATATATGTCTTGCCACTTTTGGGCAAACAGGTCTTATCCTTAATTATTACAATTAGCCTGAATCATTTGTAAGCTAGATTTATGCCTATTTTTTCACATCTTCGTGGCACACCACAATGATTTCCGTCATCTCATGTGTTAATATTTTTTTAGTGTAACAATTTATGATTTGCAAAAATAACTGTTGCATCTGTGTAGATTACATGAGCAAAGTTTATGCACGTTGTGCACGCTATACATTATGGTCAAGCATGCGCCCTTAAAATAGCATAATGAACAACGCGCAACGCGCCACTGACTTTAGACTAGGTTTTTTCTGGTCAGTGGCGCAATTGTTTAATGGAACAGCAAAATAGCACCAGGGATTGTTTGCGCCGGAACACGCCTCCTTTTTTGCGCTGAGCCGCCCAGGGAGTGCAAGTTCATTCACTAGTTTAGCGACGTGCTTCTGTGGAGGGAAAAGCGCGCTTTGCGCGGGTGCAAAATAGGAATGACACATGCGTCGGTGTACAAAGTCAATTGCGCTGGGTGCAAGATAGGGCCCAGCAGCCGCAATAGCGCTGACAGCTCAGCTGTATCGGGTTTATTTCGTTTTTTCTTTTTATTCAAAATATTCACAAACTTCTTAACTGTGTCACGAACTATCTGATGTTCAAATGTGTGAGTGAATGTGTGTTAGTTGATCTATAAAGCGCAATGGGCGGCGCCATGTTAGTTTGCGCCTCAGAATCGGATCTGTCGGATTTAACTTACAACACTTGAGAGCATTCTCGTCTCACGAAATACATGAAAGTAAGTGACCAGTGAACTGGAAGAAGAACAGAGTAAACGCTATAGTTACTATATAATGTGCATGTATCTGATGTGAATAAAACATGTAACGTTAGTCAAATTATAATCGTCTGAAAGGATTGTCATAGCCGCTTTCATAGACATCAGGGTGTGTTTTTTGCTAGTAGCCTACTTATGAGCATTTAAATGTCTGAAACCTGAAATAAACATGATGTCGTTGAAAACACTGAATAGTTGTCATGAGTTGTGATGTGACCAGCGCTGAGCGTCTGTCTCTGGCTCAGCCAAAGCGCGAAAGCACGTTTGAATTTTGGCACCGAAATGAGGAACCGAAATCTGCGTTCTTATTCGGTCCGGTACATACCGGTTATATAAGTACCGGTGCCATATTGGAACCGGATTTCGGTACCCAACCCTAATTGTAAATGAGTAAGCCCTCCAGTTTCGCACCCTCGCTGCTGCCAGTGGTTGGAACTAGCAATCCCTGATACCGACCTATCGACAGGGTCTGGATCCTCGGGTGCGGCTGCATCTTGCTGCATACGAGGATATCATCGGGCTTGAACGATTCATCCAACTCTCCATCCACTTCGCCACTCGTATGTAGTTGTGTATCGAACAACACCAGGGCCAGCCGTCATTCTCTCCTTTCCTCCGCCGACCAGATGGTGTCAGCCCTCCAGAATAGGCCCACGAAGCTGTGCAACTGGAGAATTCCCGACTGACAGCGGCTGAGTGGCAGAGGCGGCTGACCCAGAATCTCTGTCTGTACTGTGGCCTTCCTGGGCATTACATCTCCGAATGCCCAGTCCGTCCTCCACGTCCCATGGTGAGTGCTATCATTCCTTCCCTCAATAAGATGAAACCACTCACCACTACTGTAATCCTTACTGCTGCCGGTATCTCCCTTCCAGTTACTGCCCTTCTCGACTCTGGGTCAGCCGGCAACTTCATCTCGGGCACCCTCTGCCGCCAGCTCAAGCTCTGCACGACTGCTACTCCGACCATCTACCAGATCCAATCGATAACCGGGAAACCCCTCAGTCTGAGGCAGGTCAGTCACTCCGTGGGCCCTATCAGAGTGCAAGTGGGAATCCTCCAAAAGAAGAGTCTACATCTGCTGGTTCTGGAGGAATCCACCGCTGACATCATCTTAGGGCGCCCATGGTTAGAGCAGCATAACCCAGTCATCTCCTGGAAGACAGGAGAGGTTCTGAAGTGGGGCGACAGCTGTTTCCCGGACTGTTTCCCATCTCCACCGGTACGTCCCTCTCCTCGTCCCCAAGATCTCCCTGTCTATGCCACGTCCATCGAGAGTCCAGTAGAGAGACGTTCGGTGGATGTTCCCTCCTGCTACGCCCCCTTCAGCAACGTCTTCTGTTTCCAAAGGGCTTCCAAGCTGCCTTCTCATCGGCCATGGGACTGTGCCATCGATCTGCTGCCAGGTGAACCAGTGCCCAGAGGAAAAATCTATCCCCTCTCACTCCCGGAGGAGAAGGCCATGTAGGACTACATCAAGGAGGCGCTGGAGCAAGGTTACATCCGTCCATCTACTTCCCCTGCTGCTTCGAGCTTTTTCTTCGTGGCAAAGAAGGACGGAGGCTTGCGGCCCTGAATAGACTACAGAGCACTCAACAACATCACCGTCAAGTTCAGGTACCCCCTTCCTCTCGTCCTAACTACCCTGGAACATCTCCGTGGTGCTACTGTGCGCGTACAACCTCATCCGAATAAGTGAGGGGGATGAGTGGAAGACCGCCTTTGTCACGCCCACCGGCCACTACGAATACCTGGTCATGCCCTATGGACTCGCCAACGCCCCCTCCGTTTTCCAGGATTTTATCCATGAGGTGCTCCGGGAGTGTCTCCACAAGTTCGTGCTGGTCTACATCGACGACATCCTGATCTACTCCCGGAGCCTGGCCGAACATTGCCACCACGTAGTGGAGGTCCTCCAACACCTGAGGACCTTCCAGCTCTTCCTCAAAGCCGAGAAATGCTCATTCCATCAGCCCTCAGTGCAGTTTCTCGGCTACAACATCGACCGCAGTGGCATCCGGATGGAAGGTGAGGGGAAGGGGGAAGCCATCCGGTCCTGGCCAACCCCCACCAGAGTCAAAGAACTCCAGAGATTCCTCTGCTTTGCCAACTTCTATAGTTGTTTCATCCACCTCTACAGTTCCATCGCCAGTCCACTCACCAGTCTCCTCCGTAACAAGCCCAAGTCTCTGTCCTGGACACCATCTGCCACAGAAGCCTTCCAGACCCTCAAGACCGCCTTCACTACCGCTCCCCTCCTCGTCCACCCCGATCCTGAACTGCCCTTTGTCGTGGGAGCGGCCCTTTCTCAGCAGCAGGGGAACCCCAGTCGTCTCCACCCATGTGCCTTCTTCTCCCGCAAGCTCAACCCGGCGGAGGTGAACTACGACATTGGGAACCGCAAACTCCTCGCCATCAAACTCGTGGAGGCACTGGCTAGAGGGCGCTAAACACCCCTTCCTAGTACTCACCTATCACAAGAACCTGGGTTACCTCCGAGAGGCCAAGTGTCTAAACCCACGCCAAGCTAGGTGGGCTTCACACGATTTCACTTCAACATCTCCTATTGTCCTGGCGCCAAGAACATCAAGGCGGATGCCCTTTCCCGTATCCACAGCCCCAAAGAGAAGTCCGAGGAGACAGAGCCCATCATCCCAACCCAGCTATTCGTTGGTCACATCACCTGGTCTGAAGAGACCCTGCCCTCTGCCAATGCCTCCACCAACGTGCCGCCGGGTTGTCCTCCAGGCTTGCAGTTCATCACTCGACCACGATGCACTCCTCCCCCACGTCACTGGGCACTGGTCAATGAAACCCTCTCACTGCTACGTCAACGCTTCTGGTGGCCCCAGATGTCATCAGATGTCAGAAGGTATGTGCAGGGATGTAGGGAATGTGCCATGTCCAAGAGTCTACGTCATCTACCTGCTGGAAAACTCCATCCTCTGCCCGTTCCCAACCGCCCTTGGTCACACCTAGGAGTGGATTTCCTCACCAATCTCCCAGTCTCTGAGAACTGTACCTGTGTCCTCGTTGTGGTAGACTGTTTCTCCAAGTCCTGCCACCTTCTCCCACTATGAGGATTACCCACTGCCCGGGAAACTGCTGAGTTAATGTTCAATCACATCTTCCGCTACTATGGTATCCCCGAATACATAGTATCGGACAGGGGTCTCCAGTTCATATCCAAGGTATGGAAAGCCTTTTTCTCCCTCCTAGGTGTGACCGTCAGCCTCTCGTCTGGATACCATCCCCAAACGAACGGGCAGATCCAGGAGATTGGCCGTTTCCTCTGTACCTTCTGTCATGGCCACCAGGACTCCTGGAACCAGTTCCTAGGATGGGCCGAGTACGCACAGAACTCACTCCGTCAGCCTACCACCGGCCTCATCCCGTTCCAGTGCATACTCTGCTATCAACCTCCCCTCTTTCCGTGGTCAGGGGAGCCCTCCGATGTCCCTGCAGTCGATTACTGGTTCTGGGAGAGTGAGAGGGTCTGGGACTCGGCTCATCATCAACTTCAGCGGGCACTTCGCAGACGCAGGATGACAGCTGACCTTCACCGCTCGGAGGCTCCCACGTTCCAGGTTGGGCAGAAGGCTCTCAGCCCGGGACATCAGACTGCGTCTGCAGTGCAAGAAGTTGAGTCCCAGATTCGTTGGCCCCTTCACCATCCTGCAGCAGATCAACCTTGTCACGTACAAACTCCAACTCCCACCTCAGTACCGGATTTACCCCACTTTCCTTGTGTCACTTCTGAAACCACATCACCCCTCTCCTTCTGTTTCCCCAGAGCCTGGCGTTACCCCGGAGCCCCCTCCTCCGCTTCTCCTAGAAGACGGTGCAGCATACCAAGTCCAGGAGATCTTGGACTCCCGGCGTCGTGGTGGTCAACTCCAGTATCTCATCGACTGGGAGGGGTACGGCCCAGAGGAGCGATCATGGGTACCCAGACATGACATCCTAGATCCAAACCTACTTGAGACCTTCCACTCTTCTCATCCAGACAGACCGGCGCCTCGGGGTAGAGGTCGACCACCACGGCGTTGGGGTCCTTGGCCCTCAGGCGATGGCCGTGGATGGGGGGGGGGGGGGTAGTAATGTCACAAGCATGCCAGGCTCCACCCTCTCCCAGACACAACGATCTCAGTTACCAGAGTGCTGATCACACGCACCTGCACTTCATTATCACTGCAATCACCACCTGCACTTAAACCCCACGCAGTCACTCAGTCACTGTCCGGTCTCGTTTGCACACGCTCACGCTTATACTTCCTTCTACGGGCTCACCTGTGTTTACCTACCTGATCTCACAGTCTCCTGAGTGTCTCCTCGTCCTGTCTCCTGGCTCCTTGTCTCCATCGCTCCATCATCCTGCTCTCCTTGTCACCTGCAACCAGACGTACAGTATCACCATTGTCATTACCATCCCGCTAGATTACTCTTCTGTTACTCACCTCATCTGCTCACATCCTGGTTCTTTTAATAAACTCTGTTTAGCCCTGTCATCAGTTCTCCGTGTCACCTCTGTATTGTAACAGTATGTGTGTGTGTGTGTGTGTGTGTGTGTGTGTGTGTGTGTGTGTGTGTGTGTGTGTGTGTGTGTGTGTGTGTGTGTGTGTGTGTGTGTGTGTGTGTGTGTGTGTGTGTGTGTGTGTGTGTGTGTGTGTGTGTGTGTGTGTGTGTGTGTGTGTGTGTGTGTGTGTGTGTGTGTGTATATATATATGTATATATTTTATTTTATTCTCTTATGAATATTTTAATTCCATTTCTCTGTAAAGCACTTTGAATTGCCACTGTGTATGAAATGTGCTATATAAATTACAACAGCCTTTGTGGCAGGATCACTTCAGAAAATGTATTTAAAAATGAATCAGAATCAAACATGAAAGTCCAAACTATCAAACCAAAATGCACAAGTTAAAAAATGCTATTTTAGCCTTTCAAAAAAATTATTAATAATGCAGCAAGTTAAACTGTGTGTTGTTGTTGTTGTTGTTGTTGTTTTTTTTTTTAATTACAGGTGCTGGGAACCCAAAGTGTGAGATTGCCATAGTCATGTGCAGGAGCAAGTCACTGAACTCAAACAGCGACAGGTACTGGATCTCTGACACGCACACCAAAAAGTCCTTATTTCTATTAGCAATATAGCCAGGTTAAATGTTTGCCACTATAAAAAAAAAAATATGGTCACTTTCTGGACCTAAATTGTGTTAGGCAGGCTGGGCAAATTCCCTCACACAGATTCTTTTGAAAAAAATATATTGCTGATGTTGGCAGATCTTTTGCAAATACACACACACTCATTCTGGCATGAGATCCTGTGGTCAGCTCTTAGATCTGCTTTGCCTGCATTCTTTCACTAAGCTGACTATATAGGCTTTAATCCCATTTTACTGCAGAACATATTAAAAATGTACTAGTCTCTGATATTAATTTTAGAGTTTTGATGTTGCAAATATGAACAATAACTAGGTTGAAGCATGACTTAATGCAGAAGTAATTTTCTCTTATATAATTTCTCTTATATTTTCTCTTATATCTTATATATATACACTCACCTAAAGGATTATTAGGAACACCATACTAATACTGTGTTTGACCCCCTTTCGCCTTCAGAACTGCCTTAATTCTACGTGGCATTGATTCAACAAGGTGCTGAAAGCATTCTTTAGAAATGTTGGCCCATATTGATAGGATAGCATCTTGCAGTTGATGGAGATTTGTGGGATGCACATCCAGGGCACGAAGCTCCCGTTCCACCACATCCCAAAGATGCTCTATTGGGTTGAGATCTGGTGACTGTGGGGGCCATTTTAGTACAGTGAACTCATTGTCATGTTCAAGAAACCAATTTGAAATGATTCGAGCTTTGTGACATAGTGCATTATCCTGCTTGAAGTAGCCTTTAGAGGATGGGTACATGGTGGTCACAAAGGGATGGACATGGTCAGAAACAATTCTCAGGTAGGCCGTGGCATTTAAACAATGCCAAATTGGCACTAAGGGGCCTAAAGTGTGCCAAGAAAACATCCCCCACAGAACATCTTCAACAGAAAAATCCTCAACAGAAATCGAGACTCATCAGACCAGGCAACATTTTTCCAGTCTTCAACTGTCCAATTTTGGTGAGCTCGTGCAAATTGTAGCCTCTTTTTCCTATTTGTAGTGGAGATGAGTGGTATCCGGTGGGGTCTTCTGCTGTTGTAGCCCATCCGCCTCAAGGTTGTGCGTGTTGTGGCTTCACAAATGCTTTGCTGCATACCTCGGTTGTAACGAGTGGTTATTTCAGTCAAAGTTGCTCTTCTATCAGTTTGAATCAGTTGGCCCATTCTCCTCTGACCTCTAGCATCAACAAGGCATTTTCGCCTGCAGGACTGCCACATACTGGATGTTTTTGCCTTTTCACACCATTCCTTGTAAACCCTAGAAATGGTTGTGCGTGAAAATCCCAGTAACTGAGCAGATTGTGAAATACTCAGACCGGCCCGCCTGGCACCAACAACCATGCCACGCTCAAAATTGCTTAAATCACCTTTCTTTCCCAATATGACATTCAGTTTGAAGGCACATGGATGGAGACGGCTGGGGTTCCCCTGCTGCTGAGAAAGGACCCCACCCACCCCGGTGGTAGAGGCGTCCACCTCCACGACGAAGGGAAGCTCGGGATCAGGATGGACCAGGAGGGGAGCTGTCGTGAAGGTGTCCTTTAGGGTCTGGAAGGCTTGGGTGGCGGATGGGGTCCAGGACAGAGACTTGGGCTTGTTGCGGAGCAGGCTGGTGAGGGGACTGGCGATGGAGCTGTAGTTTTGTATGAAGCGTCGACAGAAATTAGCGAAACCCAGGAAGCGTTGTAGTTCCTTCACGGAGGTGGGAGTTGGCCAAGACCGGATGGCTTCCACCTTCCTCTCATCCATCCGGATGCCACTGTGATCTATGTTGTACCCGAGGAACTGCACAGTGGGCTGGTGGAATGAGCACTTCTCGGCCTTGAGGTAGAGCTGGTAGTTCCTCAGGCGTTGTAGGACCTCCGCAACGTGACGGCGATGGTCGGCCATGCTCCGGGAGTAGATCAAGATGTCATCTATATATACCAGCACGAACCTGTGGAGACACTCCCGGAGCACCTCGTGGATGAAGTCCTGGAATGCGGAGGGGGCGTTGGCGAGTCCATAGGGCATCACTAAGTACTCATAGTGACCAGTGGGCATGACAAAGGCGGTCTTCCACTCGTCCCCCTCACGTATCCGCATGAGGTTGTAAGCGCTGCGGAGGTCCAACTTCGTGAACACAGTGGCACCACGGAGATGTTCCAGGGCAGCTGGGACGAGAGGAAGGGGGTAACGTAACTTGATGGTGATGTTATTTAGTGACCGGTAGTCGATACAAGGCCGCAAGCCTCCATCCTTCTTTGCCACGAAGAAGAAGCTCGAAGCAGCAGGGGAGGTAGATGGACGGATGTAGCCTTGCTCCAGCGCCTCCTTGATGTACTCCTCCATGGCCTTCTCCTCCGGGAGAGAGAGGGGATAGATTTTCCCCCTGGGCACTGGTTCACCTGGCAGCAGATCGATGGCGCAGTCCCATGGCCGATGGGGAAGCAGCTTGGAGGCCCGTTGGGGACAGAAGACGTCTCTGAAGGGGGCGTAACAGGAGGGGACATCCACCAATCGTCTCTCTACCGGACTCTCGATGGACGTGGCACTGACGGGGTTGTGCTGCTCTAACCACGGGCGCCCTAGGATGATGTCAGCGGTGGATTCCTCCAGAACCAGCAGGTGTAGTCGCTCCATGTGGAGGATTCCGACTTGCACTCCGATGGGGCCCCCGGAGCGACTAACCTGCCTCCGACTGAGTGGTCTGCCCGTTACTGACTGGACCTGGTAGATCGTCGGAGTTGCAGGCGTGCGGAGCTTGAGCTGAGGGAGATCTAGGGAATTTGGAGGCCAAGTCAACACCTCAAACTCGTTGTTGTGCTCCTCAAACCATTCCTGAACCATTTTTGCTTTGTGGCAGGGCGCATTATCCTGCTGAAAGAGGCCACAGCCACCAGGGAATACCGTTTCCATGAAAGGGTGTACATGGTCTGCAACAATGCTTAGGTAGGTGTTACGTGTCAAAGTAACTTCCACATGGATGGCAGGACCCAAGGTTTACCAGCAGAACATTGCCCAAAACATTACACTGCCTTCGTCAGCTTGCCTTCTTCCAATAGTGCATCCTGGTCCCCAGGTAAGCGACACTTACGCACCCGGCCATCCATGTAATGTCAAAGAAATCGTGATTCATCAGTCCAGGCCACCTTCTTCCATTGATCTGTGGTCCAGTTCTGATGCTCACGTTGGCGCTTTCGGCGGTGGACAGGGGTCAGCATGGGCACCCTGACCAGTGTTGCCAACTCTTGCGAGACAAATAAGCAATCGTAGCTTCAAAAACAAGCCCAAACAAAGCCCAATATTATTATTTATTATCATCAATATTATTTATCATCAATAATTTTTTATCAATAAATGAGCCTGCAACTGTAATAAAGGGCAAACAATATCCTCCAATCAGCTGTGAATAGAATAGGTTTGGAGATGGAAAAAAAGAGAAAAAGTGATGTGAAGGCATAGTCGGAGTTAGTGCACACATATTAGGAGCAGGGAGTAGTGAACACACAAACCGTGAAAAAGACAAGCCCTACATCTCAATGTGCATACTATCTGCCCTAAATAGTATTGACAATTACTAATGTCACATACTATTTAGGATGGATAGTATGCACATTGGGACGCAGGCAAGCACTAAGGGAGCGCTGCAATATAGCCACATATTTATAATAAAATAAATTGGAACCATACCTACTGTTATTATTAGTATACTTGTTTTTTTTATTATAGCCTGTAATAATAAATACATTATAAAAATATTTTTTAAATTAAATTAGGTGCCTCTCCTCCCTGTTTCCTCTCTATCTCTGTACATCTCTGTTGGTGGCATTGTTAGTGAAAATGTATACGTCTATTTACGTCTACTAACTATCATTTCGTGCATTTATAACGTCACATGCCTGCACGTTGAACGCAATTTTTCTTCAATTAGGGGAGGAAGGAGGCGGTATGTATGAGGACGAATTACTACAGCACTTGTATCATTGCACTGATTGGCTATTATCTGTGAGAAGACAGTGTCAGTCAATGTATTGGACAAAACAGCGACTATAAATGTAAAGAAACGAAGCTGCTTGTCATATTTTCCTAACAAGCAACCAGACTTTTTAAAATAAGCCCAAAAAACCGCAACCCGCGATGCATGATTTTTTAACGCGACTTGCCAAAAAAAGAAGCCCAAAGTCGCGTGTTATACACGGACTTGGCAACTATGACCCTGACTGGTCTGCGGCTATGCAGCCCCATACACAGCAAACTGCAGTACCAAAACCACAGTAGCTCGTCTGTTTGATCAGACCACACAGGCCAGCCTTCGCTCTCCACATCCATCAATGAGCCTTGGCCGCCCATGACCCTGTCGCCGGTTCACCACTGTTCCTTCCTTGGACCACTTTTGATAGATACTGACCACTGCAGACCGGGAACACCCCACAAGAGCTACAGTTTTGGAGATGCTCTGACCCAGTCATCTAGCTATTACAATTTGACCCTTTTCAAACTCCCTCAAATCCTTACGCTTGGCCATTTTTCCTGCTTCTATCACAAAAACTTTGAGGACTTGCTGCCTAATATATCTCACCCACTATGCCGTGATGAAGAGATAATCAGTGTTATCACTTCACCTGTCATAATGTTATGCCTGATCGGTGTATATACTTTATACTATATGTTTTTTGATAATTTTTTTTAATGACCTTGGTATCATGCAAGCTCGCAAATTCTTTCTCTCGCTCTATCTTGATCAGAGTCTTCTTTAGTTTCCTGCTTTTTTCTCCTCCATGTCTTTTGTGGTGTTTTTTTTTGTTCAGAATCATCTCTTTCCATTTTCTGTCTGTCTGTCTGTCTGTCTGTCTAGCAATGCATGCTTTCTCCCCAGCAGTGAATAGCGACCTTGGCAGCTGAAAAGAATTTTCTCTTATCTGCATTTCATTTGAATCCAAGAAGTACAAAGCTAAAACTGATTCACCCTCATATCTCATGAATATCTCTTGTAGCAGACACATTCTATGGACTTTGTTTCTGAACTATAGGAAGATGAAAGAGGTCATATCCTGAGAAATCAAGTTTTCCTCAATGTTTTAAAAACTTAAATTTGATGTACGATGTTATGGAAACATTCTGGACTCACATTAAAGATGGATGACCCATATCTAGTCAGAATATCGTAACGTCTTGATTGTGGAATTTTTTACAAAAGCACCATATGAACCACAGGGCAACATTGTAAAACATTTAGAGTAAAAACCGCATAGCAACACAACACTCAACCTCTACTATTGGTTAATCATGCTGCGGTATAGTACTGTCCATCAGTGGATGTGAAAAAATCATGTACTGTATGTAAAATATGTATATAAAACATACTCCTACTTAATTATGATAAATTATATTAATAAGTGTTATGTGTAAAATGGTCATTGTGAAGTGTTTCTGTCTGTTCATTGTTTTTTGTTTGTGTAAATTTGCAAATGTTTTTCAGGCATGGGCTGCACACCATGATCCTGGTCCCTTTGAAGACTCCAGGAGTGAAGAAGATTAGGCCGCTTACCGTTTTCGGACAGGACGGTGAGTTCTGAGTAACACAATCTGCAGTGTCACATGAAGCTTATCAGATCTTCAACTCAGGTTCTCTCTTTTGACAGTCTTTTTTCATCTCTGTGCATTAAAGCCACTCTCTCACTATTGCTACAACATTTTCTGTTTGATTCTCTCTGTTCTTCCACATCTGGGTTTCCACCATATCTTTTTAGTATATTTGATGAGACAGATTAAAGAGGGCTTCCTTGCTTTTACTATACAGTGAAATATTGTTTATCTCTATAGATGCGATCCATGGTGGCCATTTTGAGATCCACTTTGACAGTGTGAGGGTTCCTGCTTCCAACATTCTTCTTGGTGAGATTCAGTCATCTGTGTGTTTGCCTGTGCACGTACGCACATACTCTATGTGTGTGTGAGTAGTGCTTGGCGGTATACCGGTTCATACCGAATACCGGTATTTATTTTTGTTATGCTATGAATTTTGATGATACAACAATACCGTTATGTGTCGTTTAACCAACGTTCGGAACGCGGTGTTACTGTTACTGTTTGAGAGCGGTTCCATTTCACTGTTGCACTGTAGTGAGAGCACAGCTGAGATCACATCACAGCCTATGGTAAGTCCGAAATCACCCCCTAAAGCCTCATTCACTATGCCCTACGTTATCCACTTATATTGTTCACTTGAAAGAGTGAATGAAAACGAGTGAGTGAATTCGGACAGCCGTTGTGTGTACATCGGCTGTACACTCGTTATTGTGGTGCAGTGTGGGATTGAATGAGTGCACTCAATAACGTCCACTATGGTTTCGGATACCACTACAAATGGCTGTCCCCCCAAATAATGCCCTATTTGAGATTATAGAAAGTGATTTTGGATTCAGCCGTTGATTACAGCAGAGAATTCAAACTACACGCGGCACGGGAGAGAGAGCGGTTTCTGCTCGGAGCGCAGTGATGAGATTAACAACGTTCACCACATGGATCATATAGCACATATATAAACCGGAGCGTTTTTTAGGGACCTATTTCATATACTCTAGTGCTCTAAACATGAACCAGCGGCGTGCAAAGGACACTGAACTTTACGTCTGATCACGACCGCGATGACATGATGGGTTATTCTGCTACACAGAAGACGATGTAAGTTAATAAATAGACTGACAATCCAAAGAAGAATGGGCAAAAAAGTAACTGCTTTATTCTGTTAAACTGACGTGTGTCGTTTGTTTAGAGACTGTAGTGCTCTTAAATGTACTGAAAATATCCTTAGACCGTTTAAATGTTCTTCCGCGTTTCTCCCTCGTTTTGGCCATTTGTTGTTATATAGGGTTAGATTTTTAAAATGCTTAAGGTGCCCTCAACTCTGTTTTTTCTCTGTGGTCATATTTTAATATTCATGTGTCTGTAATGAGCGTGTTGCAGGTCTGTGTTTTATTGGTTGTTGTCTCCCCACAGCATCATTTTGTGGGGCTTTGCAAACCTGTATTAATTCTAGTGTGGAATTGTTTTCTACAATATTCACTCATCATGACAGTAAAATAGGGCATTCTAGTCAATCTACTGCAGTATTTCCTCTCTCAATTAGTAGAAAATGTGGTAAACACCCGGTCATGCATAGGGGAAAATAATACCGTCATATACAGCGAAACCGATATAATTTAGAAAAATACTGTGATATAAATTTTTGGTCTTACCGCCCAGCACTGTGTGAGTATGTTTGTGTACTCTTCTTGCAGATTAATGAGCCTACAAAAACTTCAATAACTTCAGCGCCCTGGGCACTTACTCACAGGGATGAAATCAGCTTCTTTTTTTGGGGGGGAATACTAGGAATTAATGTATTAAACCATAATAGATATTGATTAAAACTCTTAAAGGAAGTACTTCCCCTTTGTGGGTATTCACTGTTTGGTTCAACTTATTTTTTATACCTAAGGCTGGTTATAAAATGATTTGCCATGCACAGATTTATGCTTGTTATATACTATTTGTGCAGCAGTCTGATTACTGTCTGGTTGCCATTTGATTTATTAATTCATTAATTAGATGAATTGTTTGCTCTTGGATTGGTTGTTTGTAGGTGAAGGGCGGGGCTTTGAGATCGCTCAGGGACGGCTGGGGCCAGGTAGACTTCATCACTGCATGAGAGCCGTGGGGCTGGCAGAGTGGGCACTGGAGTTGCTATGCCAACGTGCAGCTCATAGACAAGCCTTTGGAAAGAGACTGTACCAACATGTACGTATGTGATTGACATAAAGAAATTGTTGTTGTGCTTCGTTATGTGTGCTACATTGGATATGTTGGAGGTAGATTAGACTCTTTGATGCACAACCTAACATTATCATTAGAAAAAAAGAAAAAAAAATTAAGTGAGGCAAATAAAAAGAGACCCCAGAATTATAATTAAAGAAGATTTGGGGTCAGACCATCCTTGTGAAAAAGAAATGTATTGAATGTGCACTTGTAATGATCATAATGATCATACTTCAGATCATGAAAGGCTTCATCGTTACAAATGTGTAATTACAGTTATTAAAATACATGAATAGAAATTAAATTAAAAGTATATTTTAGTTTACAATAAATGCTTGTCAGTACATTATGTAATACACATTAACCATATCATCTTTGTCCTGTGCCGGCCACCATGTGGTTCAAAAGGGAGGGGTGAGTGGTGGGCAGTTCAGTCACAACCTCACCACTAGATGCCGCTAAAATGTACACAGTGTACCTTTAAATTCAGCTAATTGCACATAAAATACATTTTAACTATAATAAAATTTTTGTTGTATAATTTAAATGCAGCTAAGTATCCAAAAACATAAAGTTCTCAATTAGGTATTTTTTGAAGTGTATTATGTTTTTAATATGCACACTTTATAAAAGTATGCTAAAGTGTACTTCTTTTTCACATTGGTATCCTGAGGTTGTATTGTAGAGGAAGCCATTTGTCTGTCAGGATTGTCTAATAGACCATGGAATGGATGAGGCTTCTGTTTAAATATTATTGTGCATAGAGTCTTATACCTCAATAATGCAAGATGCTTGCCAGAGGAATCTTTTGGAATCTGCTCTGATTGACCGCTGGCTGGCCTTACCTTATAGCAAACTGCTCATTACTGACACCCAGTGGATGAGATTTTTATTGCTGCTGATGGATTTGTAATTCATGCATCAATCCTGTTGTTTAGTTTAGTGTGTTACTGTTCAGGTGTAATAATGGGGTTTGTTTCTGGCTCTAGGAGGTGGTAGCTCATTGGATAGCTGAGTGTCGAATCGCCATTGCGCAGACACGTCTGTTAACATTACATGCTGCTCACACACTGGACACACAGGGCAACAAGGCAGCAAGGAAACAGGTAAAGTTTATTGTTATAATTTTGTCATTATCATTATTTTTTTTCTCTAATTTGATCTGACATTCTTTGAATTGCAATTGAAATAATTACTTATAACTTGTCACATTAAAGTCTGTCTCACTCCTGTCTGTCTGTCTCTCACGCTGTTAAAGATCTCAGTCACTCCCACCTAACACATGAACTGACACTCCAATAGATGATGGGAGATGTGCAGAAATCAACTCTGACAGAGTGACCTTTCATAACATCACACACACACACAGACACTCCCGCAGTTTATCTCAGAACTCATCCCCTGTCACAACGTGTCAACAGATGTATCTGTGGGAGTGATGTGTTCGCATGGGATGTGTCCAACTCCAGAGAGCAGTAGAGCCTGAGCAGAGCGTGATAATAACTGGGTTCATAAAGTCAGAAAACCTGTGAATATCATTAACATTTAATAATGGGATTTTTGGGCCTAACTGTTAGAAATGGCTAACAGTTGACATTATACAATGTCAAAAACAATAATTTGTAAAGACTCCATGAAATCAAAGTTGTGTGGCTTTTAGTACATGTATATTAACTTTGAGGTCATCTATAAAGTACCTGTCAAAAGTTTGGAAACATTACAATTTTGTATGTTTTTGAAAGATGTATCTTATACTTACCAAGGCAGCCTTTATTTAATAAAAAAAAACTGAAATATTGTGAAATATTACAATTAAAAATAGTTTTCTATTTTAATACAATTAAAATTTTAATTTATTTGTGATGAAATAACTGAATTGTCAGCATCATTCCTCCAGTCTTCAGTGTCACATGATCCTTCTGAAATCGTTCTAATGTAGTTTTGCTGCTTAACAAACATTTATTATTATTATTGTTATCAATATTACAAGTTTTTACTTAACATTTTTGAAACAATAATACTATTTAAACTTTTTAAGATAAAAAAAAGAGAAATATTAATACTTTTATTCATCAAGGATGCATTAAATTGATCAAAAGTGACAGTGAAGACAATTATAATGTTACAAACTATTTCTGTTTAATTAATGTAATAAATACATTTAATAAATGCTGTTCATTTAACTTTTTATTCATCAAAGCATCCTGAAAAAAGTATCACAATTTCCACAAAAATTTAAGCAGCACATCTGTTTTCAACATTGATAATAATAATAAGAAATATTACCTGAGCACCAAATCAACATATTACTTCTGATTTCTGTGAGTGAAGACTGGAGTAATGATTCTAAAAATTAAACTTTGCCATCACAGGAATAAATTACATTTTAAGATATACAGTGGGGAGAACCAGTATTTGATACACTGCCGATTTTGCAGGTTTGCCCACTTACAAAGCATATAGAAGTCTGTAATTTTTTATCATAGGTACTCTTCAACTGTGAGTAACGGAATCTAAAACAAAAATCCAGAAAATCACATTGTATGATTTTTAAGTAATTAATTAGCATTTTATTGCATGACATAAGTATTTGATACATCAGAAAAGCAGAACTTAATATTTGGTACAGAAACCTTTGTTTGCAAATACAGAGATCATACGTTTCCCGTTAGTTCTTGACCAGATTTGCAAACACTGCAGCAGGGATTTTGGAGATCTTGCATGGTGCCCCAGACCGAGGGAGATTGACGGTCATCTTGAACTTCCCAGCCTTGTGCAGGTCTACAATTTTATCCCTTTCACAGCTCTCTGGTCTTGGCCATTGTGGAGAGGTTGGAGTCTGTTTGATTGAGAGTGTGGACCAGTGTCTTTTATACAGGTAATGAGTTCAAACAGGTGCAGTTAATACAGGTTATGAGTGGAGAACAGGAGGGCTTCTTAAAGAAAAACTAACAGGTCTGTGAAAGCCGGAATTCTTACTGGTGGTAGGTGATCAAATACTTATGTCATACAATAAAATGCTAATTATATGTGATTACAATGTTATTTTCTGGATTTTTGTTTTAGATTCCGTCTCTCACAGTTGAAGTGTACCTCTGATAAAAATTACAGACAAACCTGCAAAATCGGTAGTATATCAAATCTCCCCACTGTATTCAAATATAAAACAGTTATTTGAATAATAGTTCGCAATATTACTGTTTTACTGTATTTTTGATTTAAAAAATCCTTCCTTGGTGATCATAAAAGATTTATTTCAAAAACATTAAAAAAAATTATTGTTTAAAACTTTTGACAGGTACTGTATGTTAGTGCAGGTGCTTTACATGGTTACATGGTGATGAAAAAAAAAAATTCAAAGCTTTCGCGTTCGCTCACAAAACTATTCTCTCGCAAAAGTTTTGCAATAAATACATTTTGTGTTGTGCCCCAACAGTATTGCGTTCCCCAGAGAAACTTTGCAAAAGCATTGAAATATAACGAACGTTCCCTTGCATAAAATTCAAAAGCCATGAAATGTAATTTTTCCTCCTATTTCATTTTCCCCCTCATTACCATGTCCCTTTAGGTGCTCCATACTTTGACATTAAAACATTTGAAAATGCTTATGTTAATGCCCCTCTAAAAAGTTGACAAAATTAATTAACTATTGATTAACAATTGGCCAGGGTCAGAAATTTACATGTTTATTCATATATAGTGCTTAATGCTGCTAGATGGTGGTATCCATGTATTACAAAAAATATCCTTATCCACTGTAACGTCTGCCATGTGTTCCATTGCAGCTGTGGCAGGGGCCATTTGCACACATTGCAGTTCCCTAGAGTCAGCCAGAATAGTTGTGCTCCGTATCCCGCTGGCCGTAGTCAGGGTAACATAGCGTTCATGCTTCAGCTAAAAAGTGATGAAGGATATTTTTGCAACGATTCTGTTAATGTTAGCCTACCTGCTGTTTCCTCCTTGCTGAGTCAGCACCTTGTGTTGGATTCATTTTGTGGGTACGGAGAAAAGCCAAACAGCTTAAGCACGTCTCTTGCTGGGGGTTTTAAAAGTAGATACATGCATGACCATCACTGTATACAGCCTGTTTTTGAATCATACACACTTGCACATTGGTTTATAATGAGTCCTGGTCCTCCAGCAGATGGGCAAACATGATTGCAGATCTCATATTTATCTTCTCATGTCTGTGTATTCAAAATGTAAAAAAAAAAAATTGTCTTGTTGGATGCACACAAATCTATAATTGTACGAAACATCCGAGGATTACGTTAGTGAGATCTTGTTAGCTTTTACTGCATATTCCTGTGGAGATGTTGGGGCCTGTAAGGTCCCAGTGTGGTGCTTTTTAATTAGACCTCTCTCAAATGAAGGACATAACAAAAACAAACTCACGCAAACACACAGACCTGTTTGCCACCCACGTTTAAGATTTTGACCTTGTCAGAATATTTTGTTTCTTCATTAGATTGCTATGATAAAGGTGGCAGCAGGGAGGATGGCGAGTAAGGTGGTGGACTGTGCCATTCAGGTTTACGGGGGTGCAGGAGTGTCCGATGACTTCCCACTTGCAGAAATGTGAGTAAATTATTGTTTCCGAAAACATGTGCACATCTTATATTATTTGCTGAATTTTTGTAGGTTCTTAATTGTGAAAAGTATTCACTTATCATAGTATTTCCATTAAATTAGTATCAAAAGACATTGCATTTCTCCTTAAGAAAATACCAAGGTACATATATATATATTGTGACAAGTCTCCCGAGCTCTCGTGCGTCGCCCTGGCAAGCGTCGCCCTGGCAAGCGTCGCCCTGGCAACAAACAACGATCACCTGCCAGCACTCAGCACGGGCCGGATTGGCACAGCTGCAGGCGATCACCACACCACATAAAACACCGCACATGGGAACACCAGGCGGAGCACGAACACTCCATGAAGCAGCGCACTAACCTTTCTCTCTCTCTCAGACAGCAGCCTGTGACACTCCGGCCACCCAGACCCTCTGACGTCACCGCGAGTCACCACTGCACCACCGGGAAGAAGGAAGCACCGCGCACCAAAGACTTCACCTCACTGTTTGTTCACCTGCTCACAATAAACCCACCCTCCGGGGGCTTTTCACCTAGCACTGTGTTGCATGATTCTTCACCCTGCCACAGTGGTGGAGAATGCGGGCAAGAGCGTGAAGAATCACCAACCATCCTCGGACTTTTACTTTGTTTTTTTTTTCCTGTTTCCCCAGTCACTCACGAAAACCCGGAAGTAGGGCGGCGTTCCTCCCCATCATGGAAGACCTGCTCAAATGCTTAACGGAAGTGAGTGCACGTCAGCAACAGATCGCTGAACACCTGGCAGCCCGTCAAGCATCGATAGAAGAAGAGTTCGCCGCCCTCCGCCTCTCCGCTGCCCAACGCGTTCCGCTTCCTGATCCGCGAGTCCGAGCAACCCAGCTGCTACCAAAACTAACGTCTCAAGATGATGTTGAATTATATCTGCAGATGTTCGAGACCACGGCGGTTCGAGAGAGCTGGGAACGAAGCGAGTGGGCGCGGGTCCTGGGACCCCTATTGTCTGGTGAAGCTCAAAGAGCATACTTTTCTCTTCCCGCTGAGTCGGCTGATAATTATGATGAACTTAAGAAGGAAATCCTCGGACGTCTTGGGGGCCCGGCGGGCGGTGGGAATGACAAATCCGGCAACCATCGCCGAGCTCGTTGAAGCCATCGAGTTGGCGGAGGCGGCGATGCACCGTGAGCCTGGGGAGCGAGCGCCGTCCTTCCCTCGGAGGGTGGTCCAGGAGCGACGCACGCCGGAAGGTACCCCGCGACCAGTACACAGGCCAGCGGCTCCCGGCCCCGTGGACGAACCGATGCCCACGGAGGAACCGGCCCCGCCAGCACGCGCATGGTTGGCTGGTTGCAGCCTGCATCAGGACCCACCCCGCGGGGCTCCACGAGCGGAGGTAAAAGTGAATGGACGGTCGGTCCTGGCCCTCTTGGATTCCGGGAGCTCGGTCAGTCTCGTCCAAGCCACCGTCCTCCCACCGCAGAAGGCCGTCAAAGCACAGCTCCCGATTACCTGCGTTCACGGCGACACTCGTCATGTTCCGGCCCGCCGAGTGACAATATCAGCGGGCCCTGGCGCCTGGCCAGTGGAGGTTGGCGTGTTGAAAGATCTTCCGGTTCCTGTGCTTCTTGGGCGGGACTGGCCGGGGTTCGAGGAGCTTCTTCGGGCCACCACGCAGCCAGCCAGCCGGGCCGGGAGCCGCCCCCATAGTCGTCGCCGCCGGAAGAGGAGCCACAACACCGCCCTGCTGGCGACAGACAGCGGGAGAGATGGTGAGTCCCCCTCCCCGGTTACTGACGTGTTCTTTGATGTCTTCCAACAGGTCCAGGGAGGGGGCTCGTTCGCGAAGGCCCAGCTGGAAGATGACCGGCTCAAGCATTGCTGGTCGCAGGTCCGGACAGTGGATGGCCACGAGCACCAACCAGCACCCCATCCTCTCCCGCACTTCGTCGTCAGGAACGGCCTGTTGTACTGTGTCGCCCAGCGAAGGGGGGAGGTAAAAGAACTGCTCGTGGTTCCCAAACCAAATGTGGAAATGGTCATGGAGCTAGCCCATAGCCATCCGATGGCCGGCCACCTGGGAACCGCCAACACCATCCAGCGCATCCGGGACCGTTTCCACTGGCCAGGCTTGGATGGAGAAGTGAAGCGGTTCTGCCAAGCCTGTCCCACCTGCCAGAGCACCGCGCCACGAGCACCTCCCCCCAGTCCACTCATACCGCTGCCCATCATCGGGGTACCTTTCGAGCGAATTGGAATGGACCTCGAAATTCCATATTTCGGGGCCGTGGCCGTTCGGGGCCGTTGCCGAAGTCTGCCCGTGGACATGAACACATCCTGGTGATTGTCGACTACGCCACCAGGTATCCAGAGGCACTTCCCCTACGGAAAGCCACGGCCAAAAACATCGCCAAGGAACTCTTCCTCCTCTGCACCCGAGTCGGCATCCCAGCGGAGATACTGACGGACCAAGGAACTCCCTTAATGTCCCGGCTAATGGCTGACCTCTGCCGGCTGCTGAAGGTGAAGCAGATCCGGACCACAGTATACCATCCGCAGACAGACGGCTTAGTAGAGCGCTTCAATCAAACCCTCAAGCAGATGCTCCGGCGAGTGGCCGCCGAAGATAAGCGAGACTGGGACCTGATGCTTCCATACGTCCTCTTCGGAGTCCGCGAAGTTCCCCAAGCCTCCTTGGGTTTCACCCCCTTCGAACTACTCTTCGGCCGCCAGCCACGGGGGCTCCTGGATGTGGCCCGGGAAGCCTGGGAACAGCAGCAGCCGGCACCTCTCCGCTCCGCCATCGAACACGTGAGGGAAATGCGTGAGCGGATCGAGAGGGTCATGCCATTAGTCCGGGAACACCTGACGAAGGCCCAGCAGAGCCAACGGCAGCTGTACGACCGGGCGGCTCAACCCCGCGAGTTCCAGCCCGGCGACAGGGTCATGGTGTTGGTCCCCACCTCCGCCTGCAAGTTTCTGGCGACCTGGCAGGGTCCGTTCACGGTCATAGAGCGAGTGGGTCCTGTCAACTACCGGCTGCGCCAGCCAGGCCGGAGGCGTGAAGAGCAGCTATATCATATTAACCTGTTGAAGAGGTGGGTGGGGACCAGAGACCAACTCAGCGCACTGGCCTCTGTCGAGCCCCCGTTCGTGGACGTGGGAACACAGCTGTCGGCCCCCCAGAAGACGGAGCTGGATCATCTGGTCCGTCAGTTCTCTGATGTGTTCTCCACACGTCCCGGGCAGACCAAAGTCATCCAGCACGACATCCGCACACCACCTGGCGTCATTGTGCGGCAGCGGCCCTACCGGGTCCCCGAGGCTCGGAGACAGGCCATCGAGGACGAGGTCGGTGAGATGCTGAAGTCGGGGGTAATCGAGCCATCACGCAGCGCCTGGTCCAGCCCCATCGTCATGGTCCCGAAGCCGGATGGCACCCTCCGCTTCTGTAATGACTTTCGCCGGCTCAACGAGGTCTCGGAGTTCGATGGCTACCCGATGCCCCGAGTGGACGAGCTGCTGGAGCGCCTGGGGAGGGCTCGGTATATTTCGACGCTCGACCTAACGAAAGGTTACTGGCAAGTTCCCCTCACCGACTCCGCCAAGGAGAAGACGGCGTTCTCATCACCCAGTGGGCACTGGCAATACCGAGTCCTCCCCTTCGGCCTGCACGGGGCCCCCGCTACGTTCCAGAGGATGATGGACATTCTTCTACGTCCCCACCAAGCGTACGCGGCAGCATACCTCGACGACGTAGTCATCCACTCCGAGACCTGGCAGGACCACCTGGAGCGGTTGCGGAGGGTGCTCCTGGAACTCCGGCGGGCTGAGCTAACCGCCAACCCCCGGAAATGCCATCTCGCCCTCGCCGAGGCTCAGTACCTGGGTTTCCGGGTGGGTAGAGGACTGATCCAGCCCCAGCAGAAGAAGATAGACGCCATCCTGTCGACGCCCCGCCCGGAGACCAAAACCCAGGTACGAGCCTTTTTGGGGTTGGCGGGGTACTATCGCTGTTTTATCCCCGACTTCTCCACCCTAGCATCTCCCCTGACAGACCTGACCAGGAAGGGGCAGCCGGAGAAGGTGCAGTGGGACAGCAGCCTGGACAGGACCTTCCGGAGGATCAAGACCGCCCTGACTACGGAGCCGGTCTTGCGGGCGCCCGACTTCAACTGCCCCTTCCTGCTGCAGACGGATGCCTCGGACACGGGCCTGGGGGCGGTCCTTTCCCAGGTCCGCGAAGGTGAAGAGCATCCGGTCACGTACATCAGCCGTAAGCTGACCCCAGCCGGATCAGACGCTTGGCAGCACAGGGACGCTGAGGACAGCCCAGACCTCCAGTGGAGAGCGATGATGAAGGTGGTGGTGAGAGGTGACAGGATCCGACGGACAACATGAAGACCAGGGAACACAGAAGGCAGCAGGAGATGAACAGGAGATGAACAGGAGGGCAGGCGGGAACACACGGGGAGACATTCAACAACGCTCAAATGACATGGCAAACGGAGAGACAATAAATAGGGTGCGCTGATCAGTCGCAGCTGGAGTGCTGATCAACAGCCGCAGGTGATCCCAATCAGCCGCAGTGCCCAATCACTCACTCACACACACATACACACACACACACACACACACACACGTAAAGCATACGAGAGAGAGACAGTGAATTCATGAACCGTGACACTGTCAAGTCAGCAGTCTTCCCCATGATTGTGTAGCCTACAGAACTAGACTGAGAGACCATTTAAAGGCCTTTGCAGGTGTTTTGAGTTAAGGCGAGACACAGCAGGTGAAAACATAATTTTTTCATGCAGTGGTCAATTTTGAGATTTTGGCTAGTTTGCTCCCTTAACATGTAAGCGTTCATAACAAAATAAAAAAAATTCAACATTACACATTAAGGTGGTTATTTCATTATATTTTGTCAACGTGCGCCTTTAGATTTCTACCCAAATTCATCAAAAGTTATTGTAACGCGAGCTCTCGTGCCATCTCCATTCACAGAAACCTTCAGCTTGGTATCATTATAAAGTCCCACACACAGCGCTGTCTAATCCAAATATGGGCATTTCCTTTGTAGAACTAACCAACCGTGAAAGTTTGCAGCCGAAAACCACATATGATTGGTCAATCTGAATTTCTCACTACGTTATAAGAGCTGCCGCTTCCTTGTGTATTCTCCGCCTGAGAGAAAATGCAGACAACGCCGAAATCAGCTCATAAACGTTCACAGAAAAGACAAAGTAGCAAGAGGTAGTAAAAAGAAAGTAAACAACAACAGATTAGACGATGAAACCCCGTCAGAATTACATTCAAATAGTTATAGATGGACATATACAACAAACAGGGACAGTTCTTTTGCAGTTTTTGTGACTGTTATGTGTGTTTGTTAAAGGTCCCATGGCATGGCATTTTTCTATTATTTTATAATGTTTCCTGAGGTGTACTTATATTGTTAGTATGATTTTTACATCTTAAAATCATAATCATAATCATAATTTAGAAATAAAAGGCATTTTTTCTATACTGCTGTTTGCCCTGTGGCTGAAGGCCCTGTTACAAGAGGCGTGTCTGCTGTGAGACTTCAGTAAAAACGCCCACTGTTGTGATTGGCTGACATCTTTGCATTTGATATGAGCGGAGGGGGCGTGGTTTAACGAGGTCTACGAGGCACGAGCAGGCACGAGCTGCTGCCAGAGAGACGGATGGACCGGAGTTCACGTCACATCGGTTCTGTCAGTCTCAGTTCAGTGAACTGTTTTAGTTACAGCATATACTTCAGGTTATTAGTCTATTTCTAGTCGGAGGGGCTGTCACTCATGTCAGAAAGTTAGTAACTTTAGTAAATTATGTATCAGCGCTGACTGGAGACGCGAACCGTTTAGAACCAGTCCGATTTGGTGAACTGATTCGGTTCACTAAAAAGAACCGGTTCAAAAGAAAGATCGTTCGCGAACCGGACATCACTAATGTAGGGGAGAACCGGGGCAAAAGTAACACGGGACGAAAGTAACAACGCGATTTTCTCCGAGCCCTGAATACATTTGCATTTCAAGCTATGACAGCACGTTCAGCACACAACCCATGACGGATCTGCCAAATATCATGTGATTCCGCCATCGTTTCCCGCGGTTAGGTCCGAAATGCAGTTTTCAAATACGGCAAGTAAATTAATGAAGCGGTACTTTTTTTCTAATTAAAAGTTGTGTTTCTTGTTTTATGTGTCACAGTAATGATCAATCTACGGGTTATTTAGTGCTGTTACACACCCTGAAGGTTTGTCTTTTCAGAGTTTTTCAGTATAAAAGTAAATCTTGTTTAAATGTCAGGACTTCCTGTCGGGACAAAAGTAACACTTGTTACTTTTGTCCCGCTATTATATATATAATGCATATTATGCACATTTAATTTAATTTAATTTTTATATTGTTCATACTGTTGAAGAAAAAACGTATCAAATAGATTGACATTGCAAATAAAAAATATTATAAACTATTCAAGTTTGTACCGTCATATTACATTTGAAACATTTGATGAACTTTAACATATAAAATGAAAATGTAATTTAATTTTTTTTTTTGCAAAGATAAAGGACAAAATATGTTTGCAGTTACATATTAACAAGGTCATAGTAAGGTATGTATAAGAAAAACAAGAGTAGCACCAAAAAAATTTAGCTTGTATTGTTGTGTTACTTTTGACCCACCTAATGGGGTCAAAAGTAACAATGTGCAGCTTATGTTCAAAGTGAAATTATACTGTAGTCGTTCTACATTTGTACAAAATACCACCTGCTATTGATAGACCACACTTGTGAGTTATTGGCCACAGAAAAAATATATCTCGGTCTAAAACATTAGATTTTAAAATTACGATTTTCTGAAAAATGGTACTTTCGTCCCTGCTCTCCCCTACCAGAGACTGAGCTCAGCGATTGCTAACAAAGTTATTTATAGTAACTACTGAGTTATGAGAGCGCTGTCAGTCAGCGTGAGTTTATTATGTTTGTATTTGAGAGTTCTGAATAAACACGAGTCCCAGTCACGCCGAGTCCGTCTTCATCATTATTACCAACTTTGTAACACATGCAAAGTACCATTACAGCTGTCGAGATGATCGAGTTATGAGTAAGTGTTGATAATACCATTATTTTTAGATATGTTCCTATTATGTAAAGCGTCAGTGACGCGCATTGAGTACACAGCGCAAACAAAGACACAACAGCAGTAATCGAATGTAATCCAGTTTATTGTGGGAATAGCTGGCTAGCCTAGCCGGATACCCTCACGCTTACCCCCCTTCTGCTTAATTCTCGCGCCACGTTTGGTGCCTCCGCTGTGGGCCAGATGCAGTACTGGGGGTCGGGGATGTTGGAGGCCGACCAGCCAGTGCAGCCCGAGCCTCGCCGTGTGTAAGGTTTATCTCTAAAGATGTTACTCTGCTGATGTTGAGCAGAAACGACTGTATGCACATTGTAGAACAGATAGACGCGACGAGGACGTACAAAAACACTGACTCACAAGATAGAAAACACGAAAACACCGCTCTGTCGGGAGAGAGAGAAGCCGCAGCGTGTGCACGAATAATAAATAATTAGCTACACATAAGAAATCACTGATCACAGATCAGAAGGAACTGAAAAAAGACTTCTGTTTTCATTTGTACATCCAAACACTGAGAAACTGCCAGCGTTCACTCTTTCACAAGCAATGATCTCTCGAGCGCTTGCATGGGCGTGCTAGATTCTCTGGGCGGGGGAAAGGGAGTTAACCATTCCTGCTTGGACGTTAAACCAGGAGACTTCAGGATTGGCTCGTCTAGCCTGTCATTTTCTCAAAGGCAGAGAAAGACAGCCAGAACTCGGGTTTACACCGATCAACATTTCTATCCACTTGGGGACAATATTCAGGCTAGGGGAACTCATATTAATGTTGAAAAACCTCATAAAAT